>NC_037352.1:34716325-35019355 GCF_002263795.3 Bos taurus | reverse complement strand
TAGTTCACTTTACTACCACCAGGCCATCCAAGGATTATTCGCCTGCCCTTCCAGCCTGCTATTGCCCTTCAGTTTGACAGAGAACAGCTGCTTGTGAAATGTGACCCTGACAAGGGCAGCCCTGCCCCCTGTCCCTGCCCCGCCCCGGCTCACAAGGTGCTCAGGGAAGGTTTTCTTCTGGGCGGGCTCAGACCTTCGCCCTTCCCCTTTAATTGCCTGTAAATGGGTGGGGTTTTCCTCCTTTTGAGTAATTATCCCGACTCTCTTTGCATCAAGGAACATATTTAAAATCTAAGTATAATTTGCAACCCAAGTGTGCCCTTAAATCATTTCATTAGCAGGGTTGGTGTGGGCACAAGTGTTGTTTTCTTACAGGGCTTCCCAGGTGGCGCTAGTGGTAAAGAACCCGCCTACCAATGCAAGAGACTCAGGTTCGATCCCAAGGGTTGGCAAGATCCCTCGGAGGACACGGCAGCCCACTCCAGTGTTCTTGCCTGGAGGATCCCATGGACAGAGGAGCCTGGTGGGCTACAGTCATTGGGGTCGCAAAGAGCCGGACACAACTGAAGCGACTTAGCACACACACACATGCACGCATTCACAATGCACATTGTTTGTTTGACATCTTTGTTTTGTAGAATCCCCCAAATTGGACTAGCCCTCCCAGTTAACCACAAAGAAACTGAAACTCATACGGGTTGAGTTCTTGTCCATGGCCTCAACTGTGGGAGAGGGAAGATGAGGCTGGGGCCCCAATTCCTGGGTCTGAGGTCTCAGTCTCCTGCCGGCTCTGGCCTCCTTGGCCTTCCTCCCCACTTCCAGACCCGGCTGTGATCCTTGGGTGGGGAAGGCCAGGTGCACAAAGCCCTGCTTGTTTGGCTACACATGCCTACCAGCAGTTGCTCTTATTATAGAGCAGTTATTCTTATTTGTCAAGAAACTCAGAACAACTGTTTTTATTCTTCACAGTGAATGCTTATGCACATGACCTTTCGAGAACATATTTCTGGATGCTGCAGAGGCACTGATGTTCATGCAGATTAGCTAAGTTAAACTTTTCTTTCAGCTGAAAGTTGCCTCTGTCCCTTTAAGAATTCCACTTTGCAGAGCGCTTCTCCTATTATTAAGTGTTTATTGGGAGCCCCATGTCAATTAGTATATTTTCAGATGACAGAAGGGCCCCTTGGCAGAGCCAAGTGTTAAAGTCTGGTGTCGGTTAAACCGTACCCGCCTCCTGGTGGCAGTGAGGGATGCACAGTGTTGCTGCCCCTGGGCAGGATGGAGTGGAAGGGTGGTCTGCTGGCCCAACAGCAAGCAGCCACGTAGCACAGGTCATGTAGCATGTTCTCCTGGGGGGCAGCCACATTCATTCGCATGTTTGTGTTTAGTGTCTGAACACAGATATTTACGAATGTGGGAGATATATACCTTCACCTATATGTATAATGGCCACAATGGAAAATTCACTCACCCAGTAATTATACGAATCTTAATTGTTTGGTTAGTAAGGGCCAGGAACAGTGCTAGGTATTTGGGATTAGCGCTGAATAAATGACAGCACCTGCCCTCATGGGACTGACATTTTAGTGGTTTCAAGGGAAAGCAGCACTTGTTTTTAAGAGACCTTGGCAAAGCAGACGACCTTGAAACCTACCAAAGGCAGCAATAGTTGGCACGCTTGTTTTACAATCTCCAGACAAAAGAATCATATCAGACTCTTTATTGCAGACGTGAACATTTATTTTAAGGACTCAAATTAAACTAGAGGAGATAAATGAGCCGGCATAGTTGTTTGCTGATCATTCACGGCTGATACAATGAGCAGCTCATTAAATCGTTGGTAACAAATGGAGTCTTGAGAATTTCAACCCTGAGACACTCTGAACAACACAAACTGTAAAATGTTCCATTAAAGGTGATTTTTCCTTTGCCCTCAAAGCATCTCATTGATTTCAAAGTGTATAAAGAAGGCACTCCTGGGGCCTTTGGGGGAAAGTGCCATGTAAGAAAGTTCAAGAAGTTTCATAAAAGTTGTATTTGAACTTTCAGTGTGATTTCCATGGTGATACTTAATATGCTGTGTATCACTACAAGCATTTTCCCTTCTGTTTTCTTCTATAAATTTTCCAAAGTGGAGAAGAATTTTCCAACAATGGATGAAATGAGGCTGCTTCCTTGCACAGCAAGGTGTGCTGGGGTGTGATGGGGCTAGCTCAGGTGTCAGCATCTCAGTCGTTTAGGAGGCTCTCTAGGTGGTCCCTTTTATTTTTATTAAAAAAAATTTTTTTTTGGCTACACCATGTGGCATGTTGGGATCTTAGTTCCCTGACCAGGGTTTGAACCTGAGCCCCCTGCATTGGAAGGGCAGAGTGTTAACCACCAGACCATGAGGGAAGTCCCGGATGCTCAGCTTTCATAGCAGGCTATTTAAGTCTGGCCTCCAAGTCTCGTGTCTCACAGCCGGAGCCTCACAGAAGCCTTTCTTGTCCTGGGGTGCCAGCAACCTCTGGGGTGAAGTCACACCCAGCATGTCAAGTGTGTGGCCATGGCAGGCCTGAGGTTCTGTCGCAGGGCAGAAAGGGGGAATGTGGTGAGGACAGGCACGTGGGACACTAGGGAATTCTCTGTGCCTCCTCCCCTGACACCTGGCCTGGGGGGCCCTCCTCACAGGCCCCCCCCAACACTTCACCTGCTGGGTCGTTTCCTTTGGTCCTTCATTCCTGGGTGTCTCCAGAAGCTCAGACTGCAGATAATTTGCTCTCGCTTTAAGTCAGCTTCTTTGTAGAATCACTCACTCATAACTTTATCTGTTACCTCGATGTCCGAGTGTCAGAAGTCCAGTCCTTCCTGACTTGGTCCCTGGGTGGCCCACCCTCCCTTCAGTTGGCTGGGACAGGTCTCATCCGTTCCCATTCCCCTCTGCAGAGCTGGCCCCAGAGCCCTGGCCTCGCTGTGGCCCAGAACCTCTTCTAGCCGGCACAGGGTCTTGAACTTGCCCCCAACTCCGTTCCCAGGGGTTCTGGCAGTTGCAGACAGTGTCAGGGTGCCGGGAGGCCCTGCCCCCACTTCAGTCCCTCTTGCGCTGGGGGTGTTCAAGCTGCCTGCCCTCCTGGAATTGATAGAGAAAGGCCCCTGTGCACACACGGGTGCTTGAGGATGCTGGGCTGATCTGAAAGGGCGCTGGGGAGGAGGGAAGCATTCGTGAGAGCTGGAGAGCAAAGGGCCCTGAGTGTCAGGCACAGGCATTGAGGCCTGACCCGCCAGGGGGTGGTTCACCTACAGGGACTCCCCTGCAGATAGCCTCCCCAGCTTTGAGGGCGGATGGCCTGTGGTGGTGACAGAGGTCAGAAGAGCAAGAGGAACCCCACCCAGGATGTGGTGACTGTTGTCTGGAGGTAGGGAGGGAGCACACTGGAATGAACCCACATGTGCACTTGGGCATGACCAGGAGGCAAGTCAAATTCTGTGTCAGAAACCCAGAGGCCAGGAGGTGTGTGGGGGAGGACAGACATCCTGAGTAGAGAGAAACGCTCAAGAGGCAGGGTGGGTCTGTCCGGTCCCTGCCCGATTCCCAGTGCCTGGGACACAGTAGGTGCTTAATAAGCCTGTGGACCAAACACACAAGGTTGATCAAAGTCAGAGCTGGCTGCAGGTCCTCCCACGCCTGGCAGCATGTGTAAGTGGATGAGTTTCCCAAGGGGTAGAATTTAAGCAGAGAGAGGCTGAGGACTGAGTTCGGGGGAAGGAGTTTGCAGTTAAGGGTGCAGTGGAGGCCAGAGGGTGTAAGGTCAGCTAAGGTCTGGGGGCTCCCAGTAGATGGTGGATACATGAGCACAGGGTGGTTAGTGACCTCACCGTGGAAAAGGCAGATGGGTGAGTGGCCCAGAGAGGTACAGGAGGGCTTGTAGGGCTGCGCTTTGCTCAAGTTTCTGGCTTTCTCCTGCCACTGCTGCGAAATGCAGCTATTGCTGCCGAGACCCGCTCTGCTCTGCTCCCCACAAGAACATCATTTCCCACTTTTCTTTAGGTCTGCATGGTCTGCAGTGCACTGTCCACCCACTGTGTGCACCCACCAGCCTCACCAGCCCCCCTACCACCTACCTCCTGGGACCACCACCACGTGGAAAGCCAGGCCCTTGTCCCACTTGGCATGGGCTGCCCTCCTGAGACAGCCATGCTGACCGGAGTCCTTGTCCCCTGCCCTCCTTTGCCCTGTGAACCACCTGAGCACAGGTGTCCTCGTCCCCTGGAGCCCTCATGAGGTCACGTTGGCCAGAGCAGCTGCAGCCGCCTTGTCCCGATGTTTTACAGCCGAGAAAGTGTTGTCCGCCCACCTCCTGGCCCAGAGTGAGGTGTCCCAGGGAGCAGGGAGGAAGTCAGAGCTCCTTCTTCACCACCTTTCATAAAACCCTTGTCTGGAAATTAATGGATGAGAGAATCTAGGGAGCCTTGGCCCATGACACCTTGAGGAAACCTCGAGAATATGAACTTGAAACATCACAGCTGTCTCATTAAGAATGTGGGATGGCAAATTCCTTAACCTTAAGTGGCCGAGCTGGTTTAACAAGATGTTTCTCTTTGTGGTGAAATTTTCACTTTTCCCCTTTTAAAGTTATTCAGATAAAGCTGTGAGGGTGGTATAGAGTTTTGATTTTTTTAAGTTGATAATGAGTAATTTTAGGATAGATGCTTATGAACTCTGTAAATAATCATTTAAAAAACCCTTGCCTAGTGCCATGCTCATATCTCCTTTATAAATATTTGTGTAGCTGGACTCATCTGTCTGCCATGGAGGGGCTGAGCGGGTCTGTAGGGTGTGAAAGTGGCTTAGAGTGGGTGGACACCCATATTGTGTCTCTGACGTTTTCTGCTCAGAAAGAGAAGGTTAATTTTAGTCTGTGATCCTAGCACCCAAGGTGGGGGAGATTGTGGAGTTAACCCTCCTGCATACTCATCAGCAGAATATAAGCCTCAGCTCTGCTCAGTTTGGTCCCGGCCTTCTCTGATGGTCCAGTGGTTGCTGCTGCTGCTAAGTTGCTTCAGTCGTGTCCGACTCTGTGTGACCCCATAGACGGCAGCCCACCAGGCTCCCCCGTCCCTGGGATTCTCCAGGCAAGAACACTGGAGTGGGTTGCCATTTCCTTCTCCAATGCATGAAAGTGAAAAGTGAAAGTGAAGTTGCTCAGTTGTGTCCGACTCTTAGCGACCCCATGGCCTGCAGCCCACCAGGCTCCTCTGTCCATGGGATTTTCCAGGCAAGAGTACTGGAGTGGGGTGCCATAAGACTCCGCAATTCCAAGGAAGGGATCAGCAAGTTTGATCCATGATCGGGAAACTAAGATTCCACTATGCTGCTCGGCTTGGTCACATCATGAGGACTTAAGAGGGGGGTGGCTTCAGTTACATGATGGCTTTTAAGACTAAAAGCCTTTTTTTTTTAAACACCCATCAGAGTGACAAGATTTTAAGTCTGAATCCATGGAGGGTTCATAGCATGATCTCTGTGTCCTGTTGGTGGGTGTGTGAGCCAGAACAACCACTTCGGAGAGGGATTTTGAAGGAGCCCGGTAGAGGGGAGCAGCTTCCCTCCAAGAGGAAATGTGCCCTTAGAGATGCTCGAGGGTGTGTATTCTGGGAGACGTGCATAAGAACAGGGGTGAACACCTGGGGAGGACGTAGAGGTCATTGGAGGAGAGTAGTATCGTCCAGGGAGTTCTAGAAGGCAGGCCGCACGTGCAGATGGACCTCACAGACACAGCAGAGAGCAGGAGGGGACAGCTGAGGGGCTTGATAGCATGATCCTATTTTTATATGGCATTAAGTACGCAAAGCCGTATTTTATGTTGTTCGTGGCACCATGAAAAGCTAGTGAATATGGAAAGATTTTGAGGGGAAATATAAATGCCAAATTCTGGAGATGTGATTTTTTTTTTTTTGGTGGTGGGGAGGAGGAAAATGGTATTGAAGTGGGTTTAATGGGTTTAACCAACTATAATATCCTTTTATTAATAACAAATATGGCAGAATGTTAGAATTTGATGACGCTGGGTATAGGTACATAAGAATTTGTGCTTTCCTGGATGATTGAAATATATCATTATTAAAAAATAATGTATACTAGCTATCTGAACGTATATGAACAGGCTTTAGTAATTATTGTACTTATAGCCTAAAGTTTTCAAGATCAGGGTGTTTTATGTGGGGCCCTTTTAGCTTTTTCATGCTCTTTGCTGCTGCTGCTGCTAAGTCGCTTCAGTTGTGTCCAGCTCTGTGCGACCCCATAGATGGCAGCCCACCAGGCTCCCCCGTCCCTGGTATTCTCCAGGCAAGAACACTGGAGTGGGTTGCCATTTCCTTCTCCAATGCATGAAAGTGAAAAGTGAAAGTGAAGTCGTTCAGTCGTGTCCGACCCTCAGCGACTTCATGGACTGCAGCCTACCAGGCTCCTCTGTCCATGGGATTTTCCAGGCAAGAGGAATTCTAAGATTATAGTGACTTTAATTGTGTTTATTGAAGTTTTGTGGTCTCTTATATTAAATATTGGGAAATAGGTGAAACTTTAGGTCTCTGTACATTTTAATAGAGTTTTAAGGTGTATTTTCTTTCTTTTCTAAGATGTATTTTCTCCTTTGGAGTATGCCTCTTTTTATTTTTAAATTAGGAGATTTATCCTTTTTATTTTATTTATTTGTTTGTATCAGATCTTAGTTGTGGTACACAGGCTTAGTTCCCCAGCCAGGGATCTCCTGTGTTGAAAGCGGATTCTTAACCACTGGACCACCAGGGAAGTCCCTATGCCTTTTTTTTTTTTTAATGGTATGTTTTGTTTTATTATTCATTTTTAAAAGTATGATGTATTTATTTGGCTGTTCTGAATCTTAGTTGCAGTTTGTGGAATCTAGTTCCCTGACCAGGGATTGAACCTGGGCCCCATGTAATAGGAGTGTGGAGTCTTAGCCACTGGACCACCAGGGAAGTCCCTGGATTATGCCTTTTGATAGAAAAATAGGTCCTTGCCTCTGTTTCAGTACAGTAACAGTGAATTTTCTAGAAAAACAAGGACAGGGGAATGGAACAGAAAAGACCTGTGATGTCCACACCCCCTTATGTATAGCCCCTAGGATACTCAGGATCCTTGACAAAGTACATACCTACTATTATCCTGGCCATGGATCTGAGATGGTTTCATATTGTCTCTGCGACTAGAGATGCTTCTCAGAATGAGATTCTGGCTTAATTGAATTAGACTCCTTGCAGTCAGGATGGGAGTGAGATGGTGCATTCCTGTCGTGCCAGTTGCGGGGTATGCTATTAAAGCCGGCCGTTGATGGAATAATATCCTTTACTCACTAGCCATCTCTCTCAGGAAATAGGAGCTTAATATGCCCCATTCAGTTAATCCCGACAACATCCTTAGAAAGGTGAGTAGAAGGCAGGTAGAGTGGTACCGGTGGCCTCCCCAGCCCCAGCCCGGGGTGTGGTGGGCCCTTCCCTTCTCCCTCCCTGGCGCCTGCCGCCCACCCACCGCGCAAGCGGGCAGGCGGGAGCGCGGCTCCAGGGGCGCCAGCTCCCGGGCCTCCTCGGTGGTCACAGGCTAGCTGGTGGGGCCAGTGGCGGGCTGAGCCCACGGCACCCGCCTCCTCAGATGGTGATCCTAGTGACCCTCTCTACGTGGCCACCATGGTCATCACTGCCTGCACGCCTCGCTCCGCCGAGGGCCGGAGGAGGACATCGCTGGAGGGGCCAGTACGTCTTTGGACTCCACAGCTTTCTGCCCAGGGTGCAGTGGCAGCGAGGCAGGCACCAGCTGTAGCGGCGGCCCTGCTCAGCTATTGGCTGGCACCACAGTGGGCCCCTCCCCCAAGCAAGAGACCGTTAGTGAGCAACTGTCCACCAGCGACCGTTAGTGGCCCCGCTCAGCCATTGGTTGGTGTCTCCGTGGGCCCCGCCCCCTGCCGTCTCGTATATAAAAGCCCCTGAATTCAGACTGTGGGGGAGATGGTTTTTTGACATGATAGTCTGCCATGTTGTCTGCTAGCTTTCAAGTCGTTATTCCTTGTTCCAACAACTCATTTCCTGATTTATTGACCTGTGGCGCCGTGAGCAGAGCGAGCTTGGGCTTGGTAACGTTATTATCTCCTTTTTACTCAAAAAGTGACTGAAGTGTCCCTGGGCGCCCTCAGCCTTCTCTCAGAGCTGTGGTCAGGGTCAAGGTTAAATAACTCAGGGAGGAGGAAGGAAGGAAGCACTCAGGACACATAGACTCGGAGACCAGCCCTTGTTAGCCCAGCCCTGTTGGGAAGTCTCAGGATCACGATCTCTTTGGATCCTGAGGACAGTCCTTCCGGGCTGTCCACGAATTTTCCTGGCTTCTCCTTGGGATGTGCAGTTTCTGGCCCGAGTCCCCAGGCTGGTCAGCGACAGACTTGGCTGGGTTTTGCCAGACTCTGGGTTCCCGCCTGGTCACCACCAGGCCCTGTGTCCAGCCTCGGGGGAGAGGGTAGAGGGGCAGGGAGGGGATCCATTAGATTACTTCAACAGGCTTGAAGCAAAGTTGGCAGGTTCCCTTCTGGCAGTGGCGTCATGAGGTTAAGACCGTTGAACACAGATTCACCTGAAGGAAGTAACTTGGGATCGTGGAGCACAGGGTTAAGGGCGTCCCCCCTCCCACTTCTTCACCCTGAGCAGGGCTGACGACCCCCGAGAGTCAAGAAGGGATGCATGGCATTTGTTGATAAGACTTTATTCCGCTGCTCAAACCACGTGCGGGTGCGAGACCATCATAATCTCGAAAGATTCTGGTTAGAAATCGTAGGAGGCAGGAAGAGGAGGCTAGGTTGACAGGACCCTCTGGTCTTTGTTGCTGTGTCTCGTGTCCTAACCAGGCCTTGAAGCCCCGCTGCTTTACAGGTGGGGAAGGGGCGGTTGTTATTCAGCCCTGGAGCTGGGGTCCACACCCAGACCTCTTTGATCCTCTCAGGGAAGATACCTGGAAGCTGATTTGTTGTTGTTGTTTTAGAAAATGTTGCTACTCATTCATGAGACATGAGGATGAAAGCTTCAATTTTAGCTGCTTTGGATCAGACAAGGATTGCTCTTATTATAAGCAGAGCTTTTTATTAACTGAAAACACTTGGCTCTTAAGATGTGGTGGTTAATTGCTGTTGAATGTATTTTTGTTACACCGCCCTGTGATAAGCCAGAGAACGGTTTGTGCCCAACACAGCAGGAAAGCGAAGAGGGGAATGACAACCTTGTGCTCCTCCAGCCCCTCATTGCAGCCTGTGGTCTTGTGTTTGCTGTGTCAGGTTTATTTCTGTTTCCCGCACCTGGTCTGAGGCTGATCAGGACCGATGATGGGAGAGACCGTCACTGAAGTGCTCAAATGTGTCCCTCTCCCTGCCTGGGCCAGTGCTCATCTCTTCCTGGTCTTTCATCGGTTGTATAGGCCTTCTAATGTCCTAGCACTGACAGAGGAAAATCAGCTATTGAACCTGGCCTTGTGTTTTGGGGGTGGTTTGTTTGTTCGTTTTTTGCAAAGTGGAAATGATTTTGTGCTTTGAAAAAGTAAGAAATGCTAGTAAAAATAAGAATCTATAAAAACATAGGATGAAGGAAATAAAAAGTCACCCCTCATCCTGTTCTTGTTCGCATTCTGGTGTAAGGCCTTCCAGACGCTTCCTTGGCTAAGGGCTTAGGACACCAGCTGATGGAAGAACACTTTGGATACCGTTTGCTAACAAATCTCTCAGCAGCTTGGAGTTTGCTGTGCTACTAAGTATATCTCCCAGTGTTAGTTTAGAAAGATTAACATGCCGTTTGTTGAAATTACCCATTACATAATATTTCACTGATTTCCTGTCTTTCATTAAATTGTTCTCTTTTTCAACTTTGTACTAATACACAAAAGAGTCAGACACGACTTAGTGACTAAACAACAACAAAAAAGACTACGTTTGGATGAACATCCTTGTGCATCTATGCATCTTTTAAAATTACTTTTAATGTCTGATTATTTCCTCAGGTTAAATTTCCAGAAGCAGAAGTGCTGAGTGAACAGTGTGTGTATATTTTTAAGACTTTGAGTACTTGTTCGGAGAAGGCAATGGCACCCCACTCCAGTACTCTTGCCTGGAAAATCCCATGGACAGAGGAGCCTGATAGGCTGTAGTCCATGGGGTCGCTAAGAGTCGGACACAACTGAGAGGCTTCACTTTCACTTTTCACTTTTCACTTTCATGCATTGGAGAAGGAAATGGCAACCCACTCCGGTGTTCTTGCCTGGAGAATCCCAGGGACGGGGGAGCCTGGTGGGCTGCCGTCTATGGGGTCACACAGAGTCAGAAACGAGTACTTATTACCCAAACTTCCCAGAAACATTGGACTACTTTACAGCAGCAATTGCACTAAATTCCTTGTATTAACTTTTTTCTTTTGAGTAACATCTCATGGTTCCCCCTGCAAAAAAAAAAAAACACATAAAGACAAGTCTATCTGCCTTGAACTGCTCCTCTCCCATTGTTGATTTCTTTGTGTATCTTCCTGAGTTTCTTTATACACAGAAACAAATACAAGTATGTTATTTTTTCCTTATCTACACATAGTCTGGCATGCTGTGCATACTTTTCTTCACTTTGCTTTTTAATTTTTAAAAATGATTGGTGTTCCTTAGACTTTCCAAATCAGGACATGAAAGCAGAAAATTCTGTTTCTGTTTTCTTTTTGAGTAATTTTATTTCTTTATTTTTGGCTGTGATGGGTCTTTGTTGCTACACAGACTTTTCTCTAGCTGAGGTGAGCAGGAGCTACTCTCTAGTTGCCGTGCACAGGCTTCTCATTGCAATGGCTTCTCTTGTTGCGGAGCACAGGCTCTAGGGCGTGCGGGCTCAGTGCTTGGGACTCCTGGGCTCTAGAGCACGGGCTCAGTAGTTGTGGTGCACGGGCTTAGTTGCCCCGCGGCATGTGGGATCCTCCTGGATCAGGGATTAAACCGGTGTCTTCTGCGTTGGCAGGCAGATTCTTTTACCACTGAGCCACCAAGGAAGCCCTCTATTTCCGTTTTCTGTCTCTCTCTCAGAGCACCATGGTACTCCCTGATAGGGATAGCTGTACCTTCACCATCTGGCGAGCTGTGCATCGGTGAGGACTCTCCCCTCAGTACCCCAATGTGAGATCCCTCCTCCCCTCCCCCCTGAAATAACACCACTTCCTTTTAGGGATGGGCAGTGGCTCTCCATGAGCCACCAGGAAAGCCACGAGGCCTTCTAGAAGCCTGACCTCCCACAGAGACAGCCATGGACTGTGGTGTGGCTGACTGGGGTTCAGGGTAAACGGTCTGACAATGCAGAGCTTGAGGAACTGAAATGATCACAGCTGAGATGACAAAGTGCAGGCACGGCCCAGAAGGGAAGTGGCGGCAGTGCCCCTGTGGGCTGCAGCCCCACCACAGCTGGAGGAGTCATCAGTGAAGTTCCCGCCAGGATCTAGGTGGTTCAGATAAGCCC
Source organism: Bos taurus (assembly GCF_002263795.3). Lineage (NCBI taxonomy): Eukaryota > Metazoa > Chordata > Mammalia > Artiodactyla > Bovidae > Bos > Bos taurus. Next base: position 35,007,851 of record NC_037352.1, on the reverse strand, counting down.
ACCTTCACACAGCTTTGTTAAGAATAGTTTGGCTCCCAAACCATGAAAGCAAACTGATACTTTTTAATACAATGTAGTTAAAAAATTTTTTTGTGAGTAAGGAGAAAAAAATGGTCCAAGAGTAACTTAAAGTTTTTAAGCAGAAGAAACTCTCTTCTTCAGTACACTGTTAGGGTCTGGAGCCTGTTTGCCTTGTGATAGGGGATCTGGGCCCTGTCTGTTCATTGCAAGTGACATAGACCTACGAGCTTAAGTATCTGGCATCTTTGGGTTTCAGGGTCTTCTTTGCGAACTCCTCTGGGAGACAGTGCCCCGGGGCTGACTGGTGCCGTGGAGTGAGTCCAGGAGGAGTTCACAGGTGCCTGTGGGGACACAGGAAGGGCGCTACCTGGTAGTTTTGGGTGACCTTGACTCTCTCCCTGCCCCACCCCAGGTCCCTTTCTGATGGCTTTAACAGACAAATATTTTAAAATCATCTACCCTGTGCAAGAGTGAAACTGTTAATCGCTCAGTTGTGTCCAGCTCTTTGTGACCACATAGACTGTAGCCCACCAGACTCTTATGTTTGTGGTATTCCCCAGGCAAGAATACTGAACTGGGTTAACATTTCCTTCTCTAGGGGATCTTCTCGACCTAGGGATTGAACTCAGGTCTCCTGCGTTGCAGGCAGATTCTTTACCATTTGAGCCACTAGGGAAGCCCAAGAGTGGTCTCCTCTAAAAAAACACTTTGAAATTAGGAGGGTTCCTACCCTCTCTCCTCCCTATTTTATTTCTAGTTTGGAGCTGTTGAGCGTAATATAACTTTCTGCTTTATTCTTCTAGATAAACATATTCCAACCATTGGCATTTCAAAATTTCTTTCTCAGGGGCCCCTTTCTGGATGAAGCTGGTCTTTTTGGATGAGATTGGTCTTGTGTGGCTTCAGTGGTCTTCAGCTTTTTTTCTTGGGCTTGTTGCCTCCCTGAGGCTCGGGCAGTGTGACCCCACAGTAGGCTTGCCTGGCCCACCTGAGGGTTGGTCTGCCTATTTCTGAGACTCCACGTGGTTCTCCTCTCCCACAACCTAGCTCTGCCAGGAGATGGAAGGGGTCTCGCCTGGTGCTTGGCAGGTTGCCTGGAGGGTCTGCTCCTGCCCAGAGGCAGCACAGTGGCTCCATGGGAGGCATCCGGGTAGGTGAGCTGTGGTCACCAAGCACACGTGTCTTTGCATGGGGGAGAGGGAACGGTAGGATCATGCTCTGATCTTCCCCCACTGTGGACATTGGTGAAGGGTGGGAAAAAACAGGAGTCAACTGGGACAGAAGGGAAAGATGGCTTCGCTTGTGGATGTAGTGCACACCTGGTCCAGAAAGGTCTGAGCACCTGCAGGGGGAGGCTTGCTTGAAAAAAATAAAACCAGCTAAAAGCACACAAGACTCAAAATCAAAACACAGTAACATCCAGAATGCATTATATAATGTGCTCCATTGAAAGGAACACTGTGAACCAACTTAGGGAAAGGATCTTTTAAAATGGCTTTCCTAAAAATACTCCTAGGAATGGGTCAGAGGGTTTGGAGAATTTGCCTTTCAGAAAGTCCTAATCTGACGTGGAGATTGTTGCTGGAAGCTCCTTGTGAAATGTGCAGAAGCCCACAGTCCTTAGGACCAGCCACGTTAGAAACGCCAGTGCTCTGAGTGTCAGGAGGAAGGGGTGCAGGAGTGGGCTTTGGGGGCCTTTCCTCCTTATCACACCTCCCCCAGACCCCTCTCACTGGCCTCGTAAAGAAACAGATGGCGCCCCAGGAATAGCTCCGAACTCCCGTTGGCTCCTGGCTGTATAAAGAGAAAGGCCGGGTTCCATAAAAATTTGAAGTCTCCCAGGAAAGGAAATTATTTCCTTCATGAAATATCGATGGAAGGGAACATTTAAAACGACAAAAATTATGAACCCCAGATTCAAGTGGAACCAGATACTACACTTTAACCTTTTTGAGAATTGTTAATTTAAAAGCAAATAGAATGAAATATAGACTATAAAAGCAAAGTAAATCATTTTTATGCTTCCTGGGTTTTTGATGTCACCCAATTGGAAAAGCTCACAGAAGAGTGGGTTTTGGAGGGAGGATGGAGAGGCAGGTCAAGCACAGGCTGGGAACCTTGAGGAGCAGGCGGGAAGAAGCCAGCTGACAAGAAGCCCAGGGTGGAGAGCCCTGCAGATCCAAAGAGACCTCCAGGACAGAGTCTTCTGTTAAGAGCAACTTTCTCGGGCAGAAATTGCCCATCCTGTGTCCAACCAGAGGGAGCAGATGTTTAAGAAAGGTATCTTTGTCCAATTGATTTGCAGGGAGCCCCCCAGCAGTTGATATTTTATGTGGAGGTGGCGAAAGCTGGGGCCCGGTTACATGTATGTACCTGCAGGAATAAATAATTCTTTTGAAACATCACGAGAGAGAAAAAAAAGCAGCTTAAGATTTATCTGAAAAGGAAGTGGGAAGTTAAAGTTGCTGGAGATCTCATTACTGTCTGTCTCGCTCACCGTAATTAAAAAATGCCTGAATGATCTTAATAACACATGATTCAGCTGACAAGCACTAATTGCCCTGTATCAGGCCAAGAGAAGATGAATGTTGTCAAGAAAACCACAAGTCAGACAAGCTGATTCTCTCTTAGTCTGACACCGTGTTCCCATGTACAGACCAGTTTTTACTGGAGCCTTTCCAGCATCAAAAGAAGCTCTTTACCTTCCCATTAATTTTCATCGCTGGCAGGCCCGGGTTGTTTGTGACGCGCTGTTCTCATTACTCCTGCTCGCCAGCTCAAGAGCTCGGGTCGGCAGACAAAATGTAAATATGTTTTCTTGCTCTTATCTTGGTCCTTTTTAAGGAAAGAAATCCTTTCCCATTCAATCCAAATGCCCCGGTGGGCTTGTCGGTGAATTACATGGCATTTGGGAATTGATTTTCTGACGCCGCCGATTTGTCAAGAATTTTCCCTGCCTTTCCAGCGATTTGACAGAACCTGTTGGACCCCACTGCATCCTCTGAGAGGGTCTTCTGCAGGCAGAGAAGGAGGGATGAGGGCTCTGTTGTTTGGGCATCCAGAAACTTCCTTGCAGGGGGTGGTTTTTGAGGAAGGAGGGAGGAATAATAATCTTGGCTCAGCCCTACACATCTATAGGATGGCTGAGTCATCCTGTCATACCAGAGCCAAGTCACAGACTGAATCAAATGAAGCTCATTTCCCCTTGAAAGGCCAAGCACCTATCCTGGGACAGTGCGCTGGGGAAGAAGGGACCACTGAGGTAATAGCACCCTGGCTGTCCCCTGGCCACCCCCCATGTGGGTGTGTGCCTCAGTCCCTGGTGTCAGCCCTGTGCTGGGGAGAGGCCCCCTGTAATGGGAAGGGAGATGGGCCAGTGACCTGCTCTCATCTGGGCTGGATGGACCTCTGAAGGGAAACACTGACACACAGCACACCGAATCCAGCTCAGACCAGCATCTCTGCCCTGACAGCCCTGTCCCTGCCCTCCCGGGAGGCAGGCCAATGGGGAATGGAGAGGTTGGTCCTGAGCTGGTGGCTGGGCTCTGGCTGTGGGGCCCAGGGCCTGGTGCTCAATATATCTGAACTGGGGTCCTTGTCTAAGAAAGTACCTCCTGGGACGGTGTTGTTTAGTCTCTCAGTCGTGTCCGACTCTTGTGACACCATGGACTGTATGTAGCCCACCAGGATCCTCTCTGTTCATGGCGTTTCCCAGGCAAGAACACTGGAGTGGGTTGCCATTTCCTTTTCCAGGGGATCTTCATAATCCAGGGATCAAACCGTGTCTTCTGCTTGGCAGGTGGGTTCTTTAACCACTGGGTCACTTGGGAAGCCCAGGATGGTGGTGCAGTCTCAACACAGCAGTGCTCTCTATAACGCTGCACTAGGAGAATGCCGGGCACACGTCCGTCAGGGTGATGTCTGTCTATCGTTGTCACCCTCTGGGGTTGGGAAATTAGATGAGAGGGTTCACGTCGCCCAGTACTGTGAGCTGCATTTGTTAGGAGCACAGTCAGTTGCTGAGAGAGGAACTTACCTCCTACAGAAAGAGGCTGATAAGGCTGGCAAATAAATGAGCAGAAACAGTAAGCCATTTAGTCCATGGACTTGGTGATGTGACAGTGGCTGGTCCCCCAGTGTTCCCTGCTAGAGAGGGGTGCCTGGCTCACGGGAGCACCTGGAGCACCCCACACCAAGCTTCGGGGTTAGTCTAGTTAGCAAAGATGGTCTCTTACCAGAGACCTGTTTTCCTGAAATTAAAGTGAAAATTTGTGATGATTATCAAATACTGTTAATGTGACTTAGTCATAGGAAACAAAGATCTTAAAGGAAGTGGTTCATGGAAGTAAAGCCACAGTGCCCTTTTTGGGTCTCTGTTCAGAACCTGTGGCCTCTTTTCTTTCACTAGCTTTTGTCTTTGAACCTCCAGGCCTCAAGCAGTGTGTCACCCACAACACTGTGCAGCCCCTAATACACAGCTTCAGGAGGACCCAGCAAAAGAATCTGTGTGTGGGATCCCTGCTCTGAGCTGGGCTCTTTGGTCAGAGTCTAGCTCTTTTGATGACCTGGTGGCCTCCAGAGTCCTTGGAGGCCTGGACCTCCAGCAGCAGTGGACAGGCTGGCCCCTGCCTCCCCTCAGCGGGCAGGTAGTCCCAGGATTTGGACATTAAGGATGAAGTTTTTGTAGGCCTGATTCTGTGTATTGCAAGTAACAGCACCTCTTCTTGCCACCTTTGTTGTTTAATTTATGCATAGCCCTGAGTCACTGGAAACCAGGACTAGAGGATCCAGATCGGCGACTGATTCCAGACCTCAGCCTTGCTGGCTTGGCTTTTAAAGTCCTAGGCTGTGCAAGGGAGGGCTGTTCATTTAATCTTCCTGTTTCACCAATTTTTCATGTGTAGGAGTGATGCTCATCACCCTGATTTTTTTTTTTAATCAAGTTATTTACATTATGGGGTGAGTCTGTCACACAGTCTGAATGGGGAATGCTGCCCTCCTTTTAATCAGAATCCTGCCAGTAATTTCTGTTTACAACAGTGCTATTGAAAATTATATTGGGATGAAACTAACATAATATAGAAATTGTTGGCTTGTGTGCAATGTTTATAATCTGTACATACAGACAGAGTTGGCTGTCGTTCAGAAGGCTTTTTCTATTTATCGTTGTGCTTTTTATTAGCTACTGTTCAGAGCCCCCACAATGGGCCAGGTGCTCTTGGGGAATTCGGGGGATTGGAGCCCCTGGCTGTGGACCTGGAGATCTCTGTTCTTATCTGTAGAGTTGTCCTGTCGGAGCCCCAGAAATTTGTGATTCCAGAACTCTCTTCTCCTCTCCCATGTCTTAATCCATGATTGCTGCAGGCATAGTTTATAGATGGGGTGGAAAGGCAGTATGCCCCGCGCCCGACAGGGGCCTCCTCTGTTTTGGACAGGTCATCGTTTAAGAGATAGGTGTTGTTAAACTCCCAGCCCCGCTGTCCCAGCCCACCCAGACTTTTCTCCCGGAGAGCAGAACAGCTGATGGGAGGAGTTTTGAGACAAAACTACATGCGATTGTCAGTTTCATGGATTACAGTTAATTCTGTTTAATGTTCCTTTTTTTTTTGCCCCCTCTCCCTTTTTGCCAAGTCCTATGCATTATAGAACATCAACTTTAGCACAGAAGTGCTTAAAACTTGATTTGGTGCTTAAATGGATATTTACGCAGTGACACCACACATGTTGGATAAACAGGGGATTTGTTCTAATGAGACCTTCAGTGATTCGAAGCCGTTTTCCCCTGTTGCCTTGTGGAATCCTGGGCTCCTCTCCTGCTTAGTTCTGGTGATGCCGTGGCAGCCGGAACGCTCGTTCATGTCCTCCCTAGGTTCTAGGTTCTCTGAAGTGCTGGCCTCCCCCACTCACTCCAGGTGCCCTCAGCCACTGTGCCTCTTTCTGGGATTTGCATGTAGCGGAAATATTTGTTGAACTGAATTATTTTTACACGCAGGCCTTTCATGTGGCCAATGTTCTGAGGTCTGTTTCCTTTGGCCGGAGGCTGGGAGAAACCTTCCAGTTCACCGAGGAGTGATGAAGGCTTCAGGTTCAGGGGTGCCCTGCACGGGGCTGCATGCACCCTGTCTCACCAAGGAGGCTCTCCAGCCAGGAGGGGGAGCCGAGGCAGGTGCCCACATGCCCCCATGGCTCCTGCTGCAGTGTTAGGGAAGTCTAGGAGGCCTTTGGAGTGACGCTGCTGGAGAGGCAGTTTCTTCCTGTGGCTCAGAGGGGAGGAGGGGGGAAAGAAGGAATCAGAGCCTGGAGGATCCTGCCCTGGGGACCCTGGACCTCAGAGGCCTTGTGACCTTAAAGGCCCAGCTCAGTGCTGTTGTGATTTCTGCTTTGTATCTCGTGAATTATTTAAGAAATATCCATGTTTTCCAAGGCTATGTTGCCTGGCTTTTTTTTTTTTTTTAATATATTTGGCTGCACTGGGTCTTGGTTGCAACGTGCATCCCATGTGCATCTTCTCCACGGCATTCAGGATCTTTTAGTTGCTGCATGGGGGATCTGGTTCCTTGACCAGGGATAGAACCCGGGCCCCCTGCATTGGAAGCGCAGAGTCTTAGCTACTGGACCACCAGGGGCGTCCCACCTGGCTTTTCCTGATGAGGCTGTTGGCTTCAAGGAATAATCTCCACAGCCCACACTTAGAGAATATTTACTTTGTGTCAGGGGCTGTTCTGTGTGCTTCTCACCTTCTAGCTCACTCAGTCCTCACAAGCTACATTCACAGCAGAGGGAAATGAGGCTGGGGGCCGGTGCCCCTTGGGAAGACACACTGGGGGAGGCAGCTGAAGAGTTTCTGAGCCTCTCCCATCTTGTGATGGACCCAAATGCCCACGCCATTCTGAGCCTGCTGTGCCAGGGTTCCCTTCCTCAGTGCCAGTCCCAGCCTCGGGAACCCTGCAGGGCCTTACCATCCTCCAGGCACCACTGCTCCTTGGCAGTCAGGCAGGCCTGGCTTTTGGGGGAGCCCCCCTTCCTCCCACAGGCTCTGGGTCACTCTCTTCTGTTGCCATGTGGTGGTGGTGGTGGTTCCCATGTTGCCACGTGAAGGTGGCTTAAGAGCTGACACATGTTTTCCAGCCCTCCCGAGTCTAACGCTGTTTCACGGTGATGAAAGAGCCCCCAGCACTCAGCCACAATGTAGCCCCCACCCGTCCCAACTGTGGATCAGGGAAAGCAGTTGTGCCCGGGAACATGTGTCCTTACAAACAGGGTCAGTGAGGGACACTGTTGGGAGTCATCACCTCTAGGCTGGTGGGCTCAGCAGGGGAAGCTTCTGCTAGTGGAGGTTTCTAGGAGGTCCCCTGGCATGGCAGAATCTCACTTGTCTTTGCAACCACTCACTTCTTGTCACCTCTCTGAATTATGTGTGCACAGGGGTGGGTGAGAGCTACTTAGGATCAGTGTTGGGAGCACTTGCATGGACCCAAGGCCATGGGTGTCCCCAGACCCGGATGGGGCCTTCGGAAGAAGCCCATGGGCAGGGCCGAACCCACAACTGCCACCCATGTGTACAAGCCAGTAAAGCATTTGGTTTTTCCGTCCTTCTCTGGAACTTGTTCTCTGATGTCATTTCTTCTTCTTAGTATCCATGGACCGAAAAACCAAATCCCACCTCTGTACCTGGTGGTGGAAATGACCTTTATTTTGCCTTGAAGCTTACAGTTCTTAGGTGTCTTCTGGTGTATGTGCCCCCTACCCCACCCCACCACTGATTATGGGCCCCTATGTATGCTCACCCCAGGAGAACACATCCAATGCCAAGAAACTGACGTGTGAAGTTGAATTCAGGGACTTAAAGGATAAAGCTCATTGAGGGTTAGGTCAGTAAGTTCAGTAAACATTTTTTGGAGAAGAGAATGGCAGTCCAATCCAGTATTCTTGCCTGGAGAATCCCATGGACAGAGGAGCCTGGTGGTCCACAATCCATGGGGTTGCAAAGAGTCAGACACAACTGAGGGACTGACCCTACTAAACATTTTTCAGTGTTTCCTTGTACTGTGCTTTGTCTTTTTCAATTCCACTGGATAATAAATGAAATGTATATTTGTTTCTGGACTTGTAGATATCTGTATACTCATAATTACTTCTAAATAAAATTTTAACACCTTTGGTTTATTGTCCTTCTCCCTATCTATACTGTTAGCTTGACTGTCTCATTGACTCTGATCATTTCAACTCCCAAACTGCATGCATGCATGAAATAGTGAATGAGTGAAGCCCAGTTTTTCCTTTCTCCCCAGGATCTGGCGCATAGGAATTGGTCATTAATGTTTACTGAATATAATCAGTTGTAAAAAAATCCTACAGAGTTACTGTCACTCTTCTTTTGCGGGTTAGAAAACTGATGCTCAGAGAGAGAGAATCTTTCCACCAGGATGGTTTCTGGAAGAGCATCGCCTTCATCCCCTGTTCGCCATCCGATGCCTTCTCCCTGTCTCACAAAACCTTGTCTCCAGGTGCACATTAGGCTTTTTCCCCCCTGTCCTTTATAGTTTTTCATTTTAATGAGCTTTAAAGTGAAAGCTTAATAAACTTAAAGTGAAAGTCACTCAGTCGTGTCCAACTCTTTGTGACCCCATGGACTATACAGCCGATGGAATTCTCCAGGCCAGAATACTAGAGTGGGTAGCTGTTCCCTTCTCCAGAGGATCTTCCCAATGCAGGGATAGAACTCAGGTCTCCCGCATTGCCCGTGGATTCTTTACCAGCTGAGCCACCAGAGAAACCCAAGAATTCTGGAGTGGGTAGCCCTTCCCTTCTACAGGGGATCATCCCAACCCAGGGATCGAACCCAGGTCTCCCGCATTGCCCGAGGATTCTTTACCAGTTGAGCCACAAGGGAAGCCCAAGAATTCTGGAGTGGGTAGCCTGTCCCTTCTCCAGTGGATCTTCCTGACCCAAGAATCGAACCAGGGTCTCCTGCATTGCATGCGGATTCTTTACCAACTGAGCTATGAGGGAAGCCCGATAAACTTTAAAGGATTCATAAAATAGATTTGAGAGAAGTACACCAGAATTTTCTTCTAAGACATCCAGTGCTTGTGAAGTGTTCAGGAAATAATTTCTCAGAAGAAGGAACCTTGGAATTGTAAATACCATATTTTTGCTGGTTGCACGCAAACTGAAACTCTTTGAACCCAAATGGTGGGAGATGCTGTCTATTTTCTGAAAACCCAAGCTTTTCCACCCCCGCTTAGCTTAGACAGGGCTCCAGGGCCTGTGTGGCAGAGACACAGCTGCCCTAAGAGTAGAACCATTCCTGCTGGCATGCAGTGGGGTGGAGAGGGGACACCAGCAGTAGGAACACACTGGAAGAAGGAAAACGCTAGGAGAAAGGTGGGGTTCCAGATGGACCGGTGTTAGTATCAAGGAGGCCTAGTTAGTGGGACAGGAGACAGGTGAGTACTCAGAGATCCAGAGACTGCTCAGAGCAGGAACCCCACCCTGGCACATTGATAAGAGGGCCCAGGTTGAGAGAGCAGGCCATCAGTTCCAGAGGAACCAAAATCCCCAGCTGGTGACCAAAATGGAGAGCTGAGGGGTCAGAGTAGACCTGCAGGAGGGCTCCTCCCCTCCTCCTCTCCTCTATCTTCCCCCCTCCCTTCCCCCACCTGCCTCCCTTGGCTCAGAACCAGCTGGACAACCCTGGGCAGGAGACAGGGCTGGGGGGTGCAGACTGCCTGGCAGAGCCCTACACTAGACGGATACGCGGGATCAGAGCAAAACGTGCCCCTTAGGTTTTTAAGCTTCTACTTTTGTGGGTCAGCATGAAGCAAGATGGTGGGTCTCTTATATAAAACATTTATATAAAGGTTTGGCTGAAAAAGTAGGAGATCAATTCTATTTGTGCATTTGCACTAATTGCTTAGAACACAAATCTGTTTTCCTCCTTTTGAATTGTAATTATTTGAACTATGATTTAATTGTTATTTATTTAATGAATTGGCCATGTTAACCTTGATCCTTTTCCATGGCTATGGTTTTTACCATCTACCCCTTCTCACTTTACATGCGAACATGAGATCTTTTTTATTTCTGAAGTGTGGCTTGACATCGTTTAAGCTGTTGCTTGCTTCTTATTTTTGACTCTTCTTTGTCACTTAAGTAGGATGTCTTAATTCTTGTTTCGTGTTAGATTATTTAGCAGATTTGCAGATTTTTTTTTCTTCTTTTTAAATAATGTTTTTGTATTGCATTTTGAACACTTTCTTATGGAGGTAGGTTTTAGAATTACTACAGATCCTGTAATTCTTTTCTCAAAGACATTTAACTATTAGATGTAAACACTAGAAACACGTTCTTCAATCATATCATTTAGAGCTGCCGCCCAGGAAGACTGACTGTTTGGAATGTGCCCCAGAGTCTGAGACTGGATCTCCTTCCAGCTCAGAACAGACGTTCAGACTTACTTGAATTCCAAATTTGGGGGTGTTGGATTCAGTGGTGATCTTGGGGGCAATTGTCCAGTTGCTAAGCCATGTTCGATTCTTTGCGACCCCATGGACTGCAGTGCACCAGGGTTCCCTATCCTTCACTATCTCCTGGAGTTTGCTCAAACTCACATCCATGGAGTCAGTGATGCTGTCCAACCATCTCATCCTCTGTCATCCCCTTCTCCTCCCACCCTCAATCTTTCCCAGCATCAGGGTCTTTTCCAGTGAGTTGGCTCTTTGCATCTGGTGGCCAAAGTATTGGAGCTTCAGCATCAGTCCTTCCAGTGAATGAATATCCAGGGTTGATTTCCTTTAGGATTGATTAATCTTGGGGGCAGTAGTCCTTTACATTTATTTCCCCCTAAATTCAAAGAAGTGGTGACATTTTGGTTTTTAAACCAGTTGTTGTAGGTGTTGGATCTCTGTATGGAGAGCATCTGTTTTTTTCCTCAACTCCTCCACTTCAGAGTGTCAATGAATGTTAGATTGAACTAGTTCAAAGGCTTTGTTGTGGTTGTCGCTGTTTATTATCTGGGCTGTGTCTTTTGTTTTGCACTATGTGGACTGGAAGCTCTGAGTGGGTAGGGCAGTGGCCATGTTAGCTTTTTGTTTCTACAAATTGACTTATCACAGGTGGGCAACTCACTCAGGGCTTGTTGAATGAGTCAGATCCCAGAGCATATTTTTTGAGTTTCAGTGGAGAGTTTCTTTCTGTCCACCTGCTTGCTCTGAGCTGGTCTCCGGCAAGTTGGGGGCAATTGGACTTCTGAAGAAAACTGCATCTAGAAGCTGATGGTTGATCAGATTCTTTTAATTTTAGGGCCAGTATTTCTCTGTTTTCTCCCATTTAGTGAAGTAGTGTGATGGTTTAGCACATTTTAAATAAGATTACACAAGCTGCTGTTAGCTGACTTCAAGTGTCTTTTAATCTGGAGAGAAAATGTTACCTCCTCCATTTGCGAAATAGAGTGTTTCTGGCACCATATCCCAGAGTGTCTTCTGGTTTTCCCGTTTTTCAGAACTTACTGTGGGCTTCTAATTACCCTCATTTAGATGTCCAGGGCAGAAATTGCCACTTCAACAAGAAAATTTTGTAATGAGCCAGAGGAAGTGGGCTGGTCATTACCATGTTATATATATGCAGCCTAAAAATCTATGTGGATTTTTATTTCATGAGAATGTGACTGTTTAATTGAAAAACATTGTTCAAATGCCCTTTTCTCTTCCCCTCAGTCTGTTGTTAATGCATATATATCCAAGCCAGAGTCAGTTAAGGTGGGTGTCCAATTGCCAGAATGCTTCTTTTCATTTCTGGTGCAGGGTTTTGCGTAGCTAAATCTATTTTTGTTTAATTAGGCCCCACAAGAAAATAAAGGAGGCTGTATTTAAATTTTTAGACCATGAAAGGGCCTCAAACTATCCGAGATGAAAGGCTCAAAAATTAACTTTAATATTTATTATATGAGTAAAACCAAGAGGGAGAATAGTTCCAGAAACTCTTCCTCTTTTTCCTTGTTCAGACAGCTGGCTTAGATTAATAGCAGGCCCCAAAGCAGGCACACTTGCTACTTTTCCTTGTTCTCTTACTAGAAACTAACTCTGAGGGAGCAGACACTTTCCATCTCCTTGAATTTGGGGGGCAGGTTGTAAACTTTATAACTCACTCATATAATAAAATGTGTGTTGATCTCATTATCATATTTTGCTTTCTGGTAGAAGAATCCTAGTTTTTTCCTTTTATTGGGATTCCTCTTGCAGTTTTAATCCAGAAAACAAAACCACGTGTGTGCGAAAGCCTTGCCTCATACACAGAAAGCCCTAAAAGCACCGGTTCCAAGGCTGTGGAACCGTCCTGGCTCCCGGCCCAACAAAGCCTGGAGGGATGCCCGTCTGGGGTCTGGCCCGAGAACATTCCTCTCATCATTCGACCAGAGATACCCTGTGTGGGTTGCAGGTCAGCCAACGACTCTTCCGCAGAAAGATGGTCAGACCCAGTTTCGTCAAACGAAGACAGGGGGCAGAAGGAAGGAAGGGAGAGCTCCTTCCACCTGAGCTCCGGTCTTTCTCCCCTCCGTTGGATCCCGCACGGTGGATCGGCCGCTGTGATGGAGAAGATTGTCAGCACTATGTAAATGAGAAGGAAAGTGAAAGTGCATCTCGTGCAGATAATTTCTATGTAGATAATTTGCCATAAAAATTTATATCGCAGTCCTTAAAGCCCTCGGAGATGTAGTCTGTCTCGGGAAAGGTGATTTATACGGTATTAAAACACTTTTTATGTTCCAGTCCTTTAGATTTAATGTTTATTGCCTATAAAAATGAAATCTTCTTGTGGATATTTAAAAGTTTGGGTACTGTGTGAAATATATATTCAGGTTAGAATCTGAACCGCTTTGGGGATGTTGTAAATAAGTGGCAAATCCTCTGCTCCAAAGTGGGCTCCACCGTCGGGCCCATGTCTCCGCTCTGCACACCTAGGAGGTTGCATGCATTCAGCGTGTCATCACCACAGTCAGGCTGCCAGGTAGGAAAACATCTTCCATGGGGATGGTGTTGATTGCTTTAAAATTTTTTTTTAAATCCGCTCATGAGTTCAGAAGTATCACCATTCCTCAGAAACTTGTGCAAGGTGTGACCAGAATGTCATACCAGCCCGCAGAGGAGCATGAGTTATGGCCCAGCTCGTAGAGGATGGAGGTGCTCTGGCAATGCCGTTTCAAGTACAGAGCGATTTCTGGACTTTTGCGGCCCCTTGGATTCCCAAGTCGTGGCATGCTTTAGTGCTGGCCTTAAATAAAACCCCGAGAGGGCAAGTCGTGCAGTGGGAGGCAAGGCTGCTGGAAAGGGGGAACTGTGTGAGCGTTCTGGGGGCCCCCAACAGATAATCTTTTGAATGGACACCCCTGGAGATGAGGACCTGGTTTGATTTCCAGCTGAAGCATAGTTTCTGCAGCCCTAGCCTGTGCTCTGCTGGACTGTCCCACCAGATGCTCTCTCTGCCGGGATGGTGGCCTTTGTGAGTTTTGTGTCCCAGCTGAGCCCTGGCAACCTTCCAGGCTTTTTCAAGGCTGGTCATTTTAGAAGTTTTAGAACTTATGTGGGAAATGCTTTTTTTCTGGAGATTTGCAGGAAAAGGTGAGACTCCTCAGCGAGGCCACCCCAATATAGCCGCGATGGGAATTGCAGGGCCATTGGAACACTGAGCCTGCCCTGCAGTGCTGGCCACTCTTTGAGGCCTGGAGTGGCAGGGAGAAGAGACAGGGTGTGGAGGCTTGGGTCAGAGTGTTTATTCACTGGTGGAGCCTCTCAGTGAGGACTTCTTGGTTCAGCCTCCAAAGGCAAAGAGCAATCCACATTCTTAGAGAATCTAGGATAGGTAGACGGAGAGAGCAGTGGGAATTCTGAAGCCCTCAGGAGGGGACTCAAGTGGCTCCCTGCAGGGAGGTGCCTGTCCAAACTTGCCTCCAAAGGACGTTGCAGCACCTGAGGGAGTTTTCAGGCAGAATCAGTGATGAGGTGATGGCTGCAGCCTAATCATGGCAGTGGGCAGTGAGTAAGAGGACAAAATTACTGAGGATTCTGGGGCCATGTTTCCCTGTGTCACCAACACAGTGGGGCGGGATACGTGCCCCAGGAGAGCAGACCACCGTCAACAGCCTCCTGATTGCCAGCTTGTCTGAAGCCATGCAGCAGGCTTTCCACTGTGGGGCAGGGATGTTTGTGATAGCAGTGCTGTCTGAGAAAGGACCCCAGTAGGGGAGCCAGAACTGCCAGGCACTGGGGGGACAGTCCCTGCCCATAGTAGGTGTGTCATCAACGTGCACTTGTTGAAAGGCGGGAGGGTGTGTGCAGTGACAGTCCCCTCCCTGACTGGGGAGGGGTCAAAGTAACCACAGTCAGCTTTGTGTCCAAAGGGCCAATGCCCAGGCTTCCAGCGTGGCCTCCCCCAGCTCCTCTGCGGGCCCCTCGGGAGCAGGTTGGGAGCTCACCAACTTCAAGTTCACTGTTCCCTCTCTGCCCCTGCCCCTCTCTGTTGGCATGAACCCCACAATCCGAAGGAACAAGAACATGCAGACTTTCCAGTGACAGTGTGTGAAGCGAGGCCACTTACACATCTCTGTCGACTAATATTTTTGGTATAAAGCCGTTGCTAAAATTAATTCCAGTCTGAAACTTGATGAATTCTCAGTCATGGAATTAACAGGTTTAAAATGGGGGGAAAAAAAATTGGCTCGATTAAAAATAAATGTTTGTGCCGGAAATTTGGAGCCTGTCCCTAACAAGCTGAATATGTTTTTTTTTTTTTTTCCCTCCCCATTTCAGAGGGTCTGTTTGCCTCTTTGTCTTTACGGGGAGAAAGTACTCATTCACACCAGACCACAAGCCATGACCCACCGGCACTGATCTCTCATGAGCTGTCGGTATTGTCCTTTATGCCTAAGGCCAGCCTTTGGTCCACGTGAGGAATGAGATGCCAAATGAGATGCCACCAGGCTCCGTGGAGGACTCTGAGCTGCCTGTGGTACAAAGCAGGTCACACCCATGCTGCTGTGTGGGGGGTATGTGGTACCCAGAGGGCAGCCTCCTTTCAGCCCGTGCACCCACCCGATTGCCTCTTGTGCTTCTGGGTCTTCCTCTGAATCCATACCAAGTAAACCATGTAGGGCACTGTCTGGGTTTCATTTTTATTTTCAGTGGGGTGTCAGACTTCCTCTGCCCATCTCTGTCCTCTTGAGTGACAGGATGGAACTCCACATCATTCCACATTAGACACCTGTGATTTGACACCTTGAAGGCTCGGCCACTCCTGGGCGTGCTGGATTAACACAGCCAGGAGAGGACAAGAGGCCATTTATTAGGAGTCTGGGGATTCTGCTCTCAGTTAACGAGGAGACTTCTAACAGCGAAGAGCAAGTTAGGCTTCCTTAGTTATGCCGGTTTAAGGTTCACACGTGGGGGCATTGTAAACACTCGACTCTTTTCATGCCCGGCTTCAGTGTTGAAAAACACCCAGAATGCAGCATCACCAGCCGCCCCCCCCAACCGCCCTTCCATCCCCCCAATCTCAGTAGGTTTAGCTGTAAGAATCGAAAACTGGGGAACCCCCATTTATTTTAATGTGTGTGCATGTTTCAACAGAAACTTTCCTTCCTGGATTCATTTAAGTAGCAACAGTAATACAAAAAAGCTGGATTTTATCAATAGTTTTTGCTTAAAAAAAAAAAAAAGCATACCCAGGTGTCCCTGTAGTAGCAGCGCTGTGGAGTAATCCGTCCCACCTCCCTCCAGCTGTGGGACCAGTAGCGCGCCCCCGTCTGCCCCATCGAGCCTCTGGCAGCCAGCCGGGCCCAGGATCCAGCGGGGTGAGGTCAGCACGGGAAGGGCAGATGTGCAGGGTAGGGGAAGCCCGTTCCCCTGCTTTAAACCACAAATGTCTTTTGATAACTAGTGAAATTGGCAAGCAGAATGATTGAAAACATGTGAGAGGTAACTGGATCTAAGTTGCAAGTAGTACATATTTGAAAAGTTTTCCCCAATGTAAAAGTTACTCTTTAAGAGCCTTAAACTAATAAAAACAAGGAAATTCCATGTTACGGCTGCCACTCGGCCTTTCCATTTTTATTCCAGCAGTCAGATTTGACAGGTCCGCTGCCGATTGGCTCCAGGACCCCCACAAGCGTGTGAAGCCGGGGTGGCAGGAGATGGGGGGGAAACCAGGGCAGAAGCTGGCAGCAGCCTGGGTGGAGAAAGTCCCCGCCGACTTTCAGTGCCAGGCTCTAATTCCATTTTAGTATATCCTATTTTCCCTTCTTGCGGCGGCTTCCTGTATTACTTTGTTCACTGAAGCCAATTCAGGACTTGCTTAGAGACGTTTTCTTGTTCCTTTCCCTTTTCTTGACCTCACTGCAGATTTTATGGGGTGGCTAGGCTGGCTCTCTCTCTCCCTTAGCCGCCGCGTTCCTTGCCCCGTGGCTTCTTTGTTGAACTGCATGACCTGCTCTGGCACAGGTCAAGAATCGACCTGCACTGCAGGAGACAACGGTTCAATTCCTGGGTCAGGAAGATCCCTTGGAGGAGGAAATAGCCACCCACTCCAGTATCCTTGCCTGGGAGATCCCATCGACAGAAGAGCCTGGCGGGCTACAGTCCATGGGGTCGCAAAGAGTTGGATGCAACTGACTACACACACACACACACGCAACTGACTACACACACACACACACACACACACACACAAAACCTGCTGTCGTCCTCTCGCTCGAATCTGTTCTTCCTGTCACCGCCAGAAGGAGCTTTTTAAAGTAATCATCAGTGGCCTAGCGAGTCAGCCACACATGGATTCAGTGCAGAGTCTGATGTACATTGAAGGCTCTGACAAGGTACCCCCAGACTGTTCCCATACCCCGCTCCTGCCTTAGTGACCCAGCAGATAACCAGGAGCTGCCACCGTCTTGCCTTTTTTCACCTGTAAGCCAAGGGAACTGCCTCCACCCCTGGCGGTAGGGGATTGGGGGTGACAGGGACACAGAAAAGGGAGGCGGGGGGACTTGAAGACCTGGATCCCCAGTTCTACCATTAGGACATAATCAGAGCTTGGAAGAAGCAGGAACCCTGTAGATCCCCCCATTAGGTCCTTGGAGCCCACCATCCCCACATCAGCCCCAAGCCCAGTGCCCTTTGAAAGCATTCTTCTGCAGCGAAGGGAGCAGCGTTAAGTGCAGAAAACAGGGCCTTTTACGTCTCACTCCATTCATGCGTAATCTCCACCACACATGAAGGTCCCCTTCACCTCCGAACCTTGGTGTCCTTGCTCATCGGTGGAGCGGGTGTGATGGCTGTTGTCAGATCACCATGGTGATGAAAAATGACATGGGGTGTAAAGCATGAGTTGATAAGCTGTAGCTGCAGCTGTTTTTATTACATCTCTCTGCCCATCCTGTACCTTCTGGACCCCCCTCTCCCCACCGCCCCAGTGAAATCTCATGCATCCTTTGGGGCCGTCTGTTACTACCTCTCCTATGAAGTGTTCTCCGATTCTCCCAACAGAAGGCCCTGTCTCTCCTCTCAAGTCCCAGCTGTCTCAGAACCGCTCCTGGCACATCCTGACTCAGCACCTGGTCATCTTTCTCAGTTGTGAGCTCTGAGCACTGGCATGTGGATTGTGCCCTTGTGTGTCCTGTCATGAGGAGCTCGGGAATGCCCCTGCTGGGTGGCTAAGCTGACCAGGTTGGGCGCTGGGCAGAATCCTGAAGCATTTGTGCTGAGTGGCTGTTCTAAGGGAGAGAAACCTTTGGTTTCCACTGGCTGTTGTTTGACACAGGCATGCACACTCGATCCAGCCATCCCTGAAACCAGTCACGTCCTTTCCCCTGAGAGTCTTTAGGGGTGCAGATGGAGTCTTCATGGTCTGCCCGTGATTCACCAGACCTCCCCATTTCAGGGGTTCCCCTGCAGCCCCGCATGCCAAGCCTCTGCTCTTGGCAGTTATGTGCAGTTTCTTTAGTTTAATACAGATGTGTAGAAATCCAGTGAAACCCGTTGATTTGAAATCCATTGAAACCCACTAAGCAGACCCTTAGGGATGGGGTTGTAGCTAAGAGTAAAGCAAGATATCCTCTTTTGTCTCAGTCCTTGTTGAAAATCTTGATCGAATAAATACACCAGTGTGCTTTCCAGATTTAGTCTGTAGAGTATGCAGGGAACACAATTGACTGCTTTTGCTTTTGATGGTTGAAGAGCTCGATTATCGTTTCGGATGCATGGCAATATTTCCTTTCTGTTTACATTAGCCTGGCAGGACCAAATGTTTGCTGGTAAAGAAGACAGTGGCTGCTGCTTGTACATCACTGTCTGTAATGGGATGATGGGGGCAGAGAAAGGGCCAGAGAGTGTGACCAAGGCCATTCAGCCAGTGTTGCCTCTGAGGCTGCGTGGGCAGCGCCCTGGGGTCCAGGTCTCTGACTGGTATTACCCAGGGGGCCGTGGGGTGAGAGGTGTCCTTTTATAAATTTTACTCTACTGGGAGCTGCCGTTTGTCCCCACACCAGGTCAGGATCCTCTGTTCCCCTTTGCCCCTCAAGAAGTCACAAGAATGGATGGTGCAGAGAGATGTCATTCCAGGGCCAAACAAGTGGCTGCATTTTACCAAGTTCAAGAAAATCTTAATGTGTGTGTAGTTAAGAAATAGCATCTAGCGTTAGGGAGAAACAGGTGATGAGACCTTGAGCTTGGAGAGGTCATAGATAATGTTTTGTAACAGGCGTTGATTTTTTTGCCTCAAGAACTAGTCCCCTCACCTACCCCACTCACTCCCTGTGGGGCAGTAGGGAGACCGTGGGGTCACCCGTCCACACCAGGCGAGAGCTTGGAGGGCGCTGGGCGCAAGTGCGTGCCGGAGCCCACCCCAGAGTCAGGAGGAGACTGCTGCGATCCTGCTGGGCCCATGTGTCCGCGTCCTTTAATAGCTCTGCAGCTGACTCTGTAAAGTCTGATTCAAAGTGCCCGTCCAACTGTTTTTTTTTTTTGGCGGGGGGGGGGCTTCCCTTGTGGTTCAGCTGGTACAGAATCTGCCCGCAATGTGGGATACCTGGGTTCAATCCCTGGGTTGGGAAGATCCCCTGGAGAAGGGAAAGGCTACTCACTCCAGTATCCTGGCCCTGGAGAATTCCATGGACTGTATAGTCCATGGGGTTGCAAAGAGTCGGACACGACTGAGCAGCTTTCACTTTCACTTTCCAACTGTTTTTAGGAAGCTCCCCAGCAGGATGGATTGCGCCGGCAACTGGTGTTGCCATTCTGGTGCCCAGAGCGGGCAAACTGGCAGCAGCATTTCCAGGGCAGCTCTCGGAGCAGTGTGCGCCCCCAACCTTTTTTTTTCTCCTTAGGTGTTCCTTTAGCGTAGTCAGAAGTGAAACTCATTGGGGAATTAAACGGCCCCTTTAAAATCTCACCCCCAGTCTCAGCACCTTCAGCCCTCCTGTGATGTCACCTGTTGGTGCCCAGCACCCAGGTCCCCTGATGATGGCGACCAGCCACTCTGGTGCCGGGAGAGAGTGAAGAAATCACACGCGATGTTCACTCTCTCTGCCACATGAGTGTCATTCTGCCGGGCCATCTGGCCGGCAGCAGCTCTCAGCCAATGGCAGGATGTCGTAAACCTCGCTTGCTGAACACGGCACCAAAAACCTTGAAAATTAACTGCAGAAATAAAATCAAAGCTGGCTCAGAGGTGGCATCTCTTGGCCTGACTCGAGCTATTCAAATGAACCTGCTCTGCGTTGCTGATAGATGTCTGTTTCAGGTTTGGTTCCCCCCAGGAGCCACTTGGCATCGTTCAACTTTTACTTATAAACTCCAGACAAAAACATTTTGAGAGCTTTCTGGAGTTTATATTTGCTAATTAAAATGTGAGAAGGGAACACAGCTACAGGTAGAGTTCTAGTGCAAGCCACAGCTGTGATATAAAAAAAACCAAACCCGACAGTTTCAAAATGAAGTTATTAGCACTTCACCTATAACTGTGATAGCTTTTAACTTTCATGATCTGTCTCTTAAGCCCCCCCTCCGCCCCCGTAGTGTATAAAAAAGGGAGCTAAGTGAGGAAATCGGAAGATACTTTATCCTCGCAGGAGAAAATAAGAACTACCATCTCTGTGAAACTTCTTTAACTTACAAGAGTTTTTTTTTCTTATTCTTTATGTCATGCAGTTTTCCAGCAACACCTCCAGCATATTTTACAGATGAGAAAACCAAGGTTTAGGGCATTCTGGTGACCTTTCCAGATTTTTGTAAGCAGGATGGAGCTGGCTCTTTCCCAAATTCTGTTACTTCCTAGACTCCACTAATGCTGGGCAAGACAGGGCTGTGTGAAAAATCACCCGGTATTGGGTTCCATGGCTTCCCTGATAGCTCAGTTGGTAAAGAATCTGCCTTCAATGCGGGAGACCTGGGTTTGATCTCTGGGTTGGGAAGATCCCCTGAAGAAGGGAAAGGCTACCCACTCCAGTATTCTGGCCTGGAGAATTCCACAGAGTAGGATCGCAAAGAGTCAGACACGACTGAGCGACTCTCAGGTTGGGTTCCATGTCTTCTACCATCTTCAGAATAACTAAAGGAAATGCCTTCTGCTCCTGGAAATCACGTTCAACCAACTGGCCACCAGGCCCAACTGTATATTCCTAGGAAGTCCCAAAGTGAGTCTGTCCTAGCACATGCACTGGGTTTGCTTCCCAGCCCGCGTCCTGACCTGCAGCTGTTTGTGGCCGGGGGCGCCCCGGCAGAGAGTGAGCGAGCTGCAGGGCAGCGGATAGATTTGCCGCCAAGTGTTTTCCCAGAGAAGTGGAAGGGAACCTTTGCCAAAGTGGCTGGTGCCCTAACAAATTGATTCCTGCCAAACAATAGAAATAAATATTTTCAACAGACAAATTTTGGCTCCCGAAGTATTCAAATTAAAGGCTTATTTCTGAAACAAATACTTTCGGAGGAAAACATTTACCAGCGTAGATGAGATCAGAATTCCTCCTTTTGGCAGTGGCATGATTATTTTTGAGGCCAAAACACGTTTTTCCTGCTCCTGCCTCATTTTTAGCCCATGGCCTTGCCGCCTACTTCCTGGAGAAAGTCAAGTGTGTTAAGCCGCAGCTCAGGGAAGAAGCATCGTCAGGGTTTGTTTACCGCCAAGAGCCTCGACTTCCATGGAGTTAGCTGTCCAGAGCTGGATTAAGATCTCAGCTCTAACCCCTTCGTGCTGTGATTTGGGTGAAGCCTGGCTATCTGATCATGAGTTTATTACTCAGTCTGTGAAATGGGGCAACAGTTAATAATGTTGTCCTCAGAACCTGGGGAGCCCTTCTAGGCCATCACTGTCCAACAGAACTTCCTGGGGTTAATGGAATAGTCTGTGTCTGCACCATTGTCTACAGTTGTGACTAGCCCTCAACGTGTACTCCCGCAACCGAGGGATCTGTCATTTAATTTCGATTCACGTGTGGCTGGTGGCCACCGTTTTGAGGAGTGCCGTTCCCATTCATCCACCTCACCCCATTCATTGGCCCCTGGTTTTCCAAAATTAATTGGTTGATGGCTCAGCCCACCAGAGACCTCTCTCCACTGTGAATCCGGGGGTTTGCATGGATCTCTTCTCTCGGACGTCCATCTCCTGTCCAGCAGCTAGACCAGTGGGCTAGGTTGCATCAAGCTAGGCAGGGAAATGAACATTTTAATCACAGATTCTCCCCCGTCCCCAACCAGATCTGCCTTCATGGACATTTTAACTTTTTAACGAGATTCCATTTGGTTTTGGAGTTCGTCTCATAATGTGTACCAACTATAAGGAGAATGGGAAAAAAGGTGGAGACCAGGATCCTCCTCCCTGGGCATTTGTTAGCAGGTACTTCACATCCATGCCCGGCCTTGGTCTCCTCATCTGTGGCATGGCCAAGCTCCTGCACTGCCTCTCCCCCAACTTCATCCAGAGGCCTATAGGACAGGGGCTGCCAATCCCCTCAGCAGGGGAAAAGTGGAGGCTCTGGCCTCAGGGGATGAGCAGAAGACAAGAGGCTCACCCAGGAACAAGACGGCCGGAGAGAGAGTGATAGCCCAGGAAAGTGAGATAATCAAACGGCAAGGACCAACCCCAGTGGCACCATGGGGCAGTGGGAAGGCTTTTGGTCAACTCAGAGAAGCACAAGATCAGAGAGGGGTAAACTCGCCTGCCATTTGGAGCCGAGGCTGCTAGCACAGAACTGAGTTTTGTTTTGTGACGTGGCCAAAGAGAGCAATAAAGCACTCTTCTTATGACACAGACGTTGTTGTAGCTCGGAACTGGTCAGAAAGCAGCAATTTCATTCGGTTTGATAAATAACGTAAAGCAGAACCCTGTTAGTTGGGGTTAAAGGGCATCCTTTCCTGTCCCCGCACCCGTCCTGGGCCACGTGCACCCACAGCGACCTGGGCTCTGATTGCGTGTGTCTCATTATGCATCACCGAGACGCCGTCTCTCACGTCTCACTGTTCAAACGAAAGTCTGGCAAGTGTTACATGTAGTGCAATGCCTGTCGGATACATCTGGCATTCTTGTCTTTGCATAGTGGGTTTCCAGCGGGGTGAAAAACAATAAAAAAAAAAAAACCCAAGTCTTGGTTCTCTGTTGAAATTTCTCTGTCCCGAGGAATTCACAGAAAGGCTTGTGTGAAAGCTTTGTACTTGTACTTTTGTTCGGCCGATTGATTTATTTTTATTCAGTTTTATTCTCCAAATAGGTAACGCATTCACTTGATCTGCAAGCAAAATTCTCTCTAAAAATATGAGAAATCTGCCCCCACTTCTGTCCCTGCCCACCTTTAGGTGGGAAGGCCACGGGCAGGAAGTATATGTTGGAGTAAATTGTTTCACTGGAATTTCTTAGATTGGGGGTTGATATCAACTCATCTCCCAGAACCAAGAAGTACTGAGTACATACGGGATGTGTACTTGACGTAAGATACCTTTTTTTTTTTAAGAGTTAAACGAACATGAGAATGTAATCTTTATTTGAGGCGGGGTCTAATAGTATCTCAAAGAGCAACTAACACTTTCACCTTTTACTGCGCTAGTAGTATCACTCTTAGAGGACATTTCATCTTATTTAGTCCTTGTAGCAGCTCTGCATGCATCAGCGTTGTGATCCAAATTAGAGATCTGGCTTTGTCCAGAGGCAAGAGGTGGTGGGAGTCTCTATGCAAATGAATCTCTGCATTGCCCTGCAGGTACCCCCTCCCCAATTCCTGGTTCCCAGAAGTTCCCTCTCCTTTGTCTGGGTACTGGGAACTGTACTGTGCTCTGAGACCCACCCAGCCAAGAGGTTTCAGAGTTCTCTTCATATGGACTCTTAAGTTAAGATGGGAGATGAGCTGACAGGTTTCTGCAAGGGTTGAAACAGTGTTTCTTTTTTCATTGGAGTATAATTGCTTTATAATGTTGTGTTAGTTTCTGCTGTAGACTAAAGTGAATCAACTGTGTGTCTGCCTATCTCCCCTCCCTCTGGAGCCTCCCGCCACCCCACCCCGCCCGTCTAGGCCGGTTCGGAGCGCTCCGGTTCTGTCCAGCAGCTCCCTGTGTTACACGTGGCAGTGTCTCCCAGTTCATCCCACCCTGTCTTCCCCGCAGCTCCATGTCTGTTCTCTACCTCTGGGTCTCTATTCCTGCCCTGCACGTTCGTACATTTGTGTCATTTTTCTAGAGTTTGTCATACAGAGAGGGAGTCAGTCAGAAAATGAAACAATGTTTCTGAAGAAGCCCCCAGACCACTTGCGGCTTCAGCTGTAGGCAGTCTCTGGCATGTACCCACACTTGGTTGGGGACCCACAGGGTGTGGTTGACCCAGAGAGCTCACCTCCCATCCGTCTGCTCAGCCCAGCGCGGCCAGCTTGCACTGCCTGCCGTGGGCTGGGCTCTGTGCTGGGTGCTCCTTGCCTCCCAGTGCCTTCTGGATGGGACCTCCCTCATGGGGAGCTGACACAGGCCCTGCTGATGGGCCGAGCCTCCACAGCGAGCCCCCCACGTCTGCTCTGCTGCTCCCTGTGTCCTCAAAGCACTGTTGGCACGGACTTTCCTGTCCCGGTTTTCCTGTTTCCTCTTCTCATAGTGGAGCATTGATGACAGTGACTTCCTCGACTGCCTGGAGACCTCGCTTCAGCAGAGATGAGCCCCCCCTTAGTCAGGTGATCCTAATTGTTAGGAAAAAACGGCACCACCCTAGGGAGCCACCCACAGTCCTTTGAAGCTGAGAGGAGGGGGTGGGTCCTCCAGGCGCCCCTTCCCTCCCTCCTTATCTGTTCTCACCTTCAAGAAGGTGCCTCTGTCCGCTTGTCGCCTTCCTCCTCAGCTCCCACAGCCTTCTGGACTGGTCTCTGCCTTTCTAGGGTCAGTACCTGGGCCAGGCTTTTTCTGGCAGCCTCTCTCTTTCCCACGGGAGGCCTTGCTGTCTGCAGTTCTGAAATTCGACCCCCTTTGTCGGTCCCTCTGTCTGGAGTGCATCCTTGCCCACCCCAGAATTCTCTCGAAGGTGCTATTATTTTTATGAAGCTGTTTCTGATTTTCTCTAAGTAGAAGTAAGCTCTCTTCCTTTGAGCCCTTTTGTACTTACTCTGAACTTCTGTTAGAGCGTTTAGTTTCTTTTCCTTTTTTAAGCTTACCTTTCCTTTGGCAAATTCTGAGTGTTGTAGTCCCTCAGTGTCAGCTCAGGTCCCGTATCTAAAATGGGTTAGCATTTGCATATAACCTAAGTACACCCTCCCTTATATTTAACCTTCTCTGAATTACTTACGCTACCTAATATGATGTAAATACTACGTAAATAGTTGGAAATACAATGCAAATAGTGTGTAAATAGCTGCGGGCTTGTGGTGAATTGGAGTTTTGCTTTTTGGAACTTTTCTGGGATTCCCCGCCCACCCCCACCCCCCCGAATATTTTTGATTGCTTCTGAATTGAATCCCTGGGTGCAGAGCCCACAGTTCTGGAGGGCCGACCATGAGGTGCCCCAGCACCAGGCGAAGTGAGCTCAGTCCTTCCCAGAGCTCATAGCCTATGGAGTATGCATTGTTAAGCTAGCACCCAGGGAAACACCGAATCACAAACGAGGGTCGCTGCCAGGAGGCACCGTCAGGGGGCCACGTGCACACCTTCCAGAGGGGCAAAGAGCATGAGGGGCAGGGAAGTGGCATTTGAGCTCCGACAGGTTCCTGGGAGCGAGAAGGGAAGGGCCTCTAAACAGAGGGAACGACCTGTGCTGAGGGCCCGAGGGGAAGGAGGGTCCCCACCCTGGCGGCTGCAGGAGAAAGGCCAGCGTACAGGACGGGGCTCTGGTGGTCTCATCCAGGCCCCCTGGGAAGCCCCTGAAGGCTTATGCAGGGGATGACGTGTCCCCTTTTCTGCAGGGTGTGTATGTGGGTGTGTGGATGTGTGTGTGCTGATCACCTTACAGTTGTGTGCTGATTAACACCCATGACGGGACCAGGCACCTTGGTCTCCCATTCAAAGACCCTCCTTCGAAGCTCCCTGTTCACACGCTGGTGCCTCCTGCTGTCCTGCCTCTCGTGGCTCTGCTTCTCTCCCCTGTCCCCCTTTCCTGCATCGCCTGCCTTCTGTCAAGACCCTCCTGGGCTGCGTGCTGCTGTTGCTGCTGCTGCTGCTAAGTCACTTCAGTCATGTCCAACTCTGTGCAACCCCATAAACGGCAGCCCACCAGGCTCCCCCGTCCCTGGGATTCTCCAGGCAAGAACACTGGAGTGGGTTGCCATTTCCCTCTCCAATGCATGAAAGTGAAAAGTGAAAGTGAAGTTGCTCAGTCGTGTCTGACTCTTAGCGACTTCATGGATTGCAGCCTACCAGGCTCCTCCGTCCATGGGATTTTCCAGGCAAGAGTACTGGAGTGGGTTGCCATTGCCTTCTCCATGGGCCGAGTGCAGGTCCATCTAATTCTGCAGAGAGTACAGTCACTGTTCTTTCCCAGTGGGGCTTCCTGGGCGGGGATGCTCACTGCCCGTCCTCGGTCTCAAGCACGTGACACAGTCCTGCAGCCAAAATTCAGATCTTGGTATCGCCCAGCGGTGAATCCAAGAGGGTGAGTGGGAAAGTTATGGGTAAGAGTTAGGTGTCAGAAGAAACACTTGGAAAATACAGGGTCAGACTTGGTTCTCTAGCTAGGCTTATGAAATAAGTGGAACTTTTCTCTAGGGAGTTCTGCAAGTTTCTCCTTGAAACAGAGACCGTCCTCCGTCCACATACCCGTGAACAGAACAAAAAGCATTTCCTGCGGGACCACGTGGAGGGCTCTGCCGGGAATGAGGCATTCATAGGCCCTTATCAGTCCTTCAAAGCTCATGTCTCATTATGGGGGGAAAAAATGAGATTTTAAAAGATAAATGTTTACTTTTTAGGAGTAGTCATTACATTTACATGTTCAAAATCCGCCAAGTACAAAAGGGTAGTCGGTGAAAGGACCTCCCCAACCCCCTGAGGCCCCCACCCGTTCACTTTCCTCTCCAGGATAAGGAATAGCACGGGGATCTTGTATATAAGCACATTTTGTGTGTGTGTTCCCACTCGCAGGGGATCATGTCCTGGTCACTGTCTGTGACTTCTGACTGAACACAGTGTGTCCACTCTGGCACCAGCCCCCTCTCGGAAGCCCTTTCACCACCTGCGTGCTCAATCCAACCTTGCCAGGGGGACCTGACCCGGCTCCTGCTTCTTCTGAGCCCCCATTCATGGTCTCTGTCAGCACTAGTCACAACCGTGGGTTGTGCTGGAGACTCAGTGAGCCCGGAGGAGGAGGAAGTGGAGGGTAATGGGAACTCAGGCCATCCCATCCACAAGCCTCAGCTGAAATGGGCATCTTTCATGAAAACCTGGAGCCCTTTCTTGCTGGCATTGTGTCTTGCCTTATCTAACGTCTCTGCCTGTTTTTGTTCTACCAGACTGGTCCCATCTGTCTTGTTGCTCTTCCATGCCAGCCTTGTCTCCTCCCCTGGACTGTGGGCACCCTGGAGCCCCCGGCCTAGTTGGGGATGGTGGTGGCACAGTGCATAATGGCCTGAGGTCAAGTACATGGTTCTGAGAGAACCAAGAACTCCCCTGATGGAGTACTCACCGTGCCTCGAGGTGGAGGTGCATTCCCTTAGTGATCTCCAGGGAGGGCACATCATTTGACAAAACCACACAGGTGACAGCAGGGGTGGAGCCTAGAAGCAAAGCCAGGGTTCCCTGAAGAGCCTTCAGGTGTCCCCTGTAGGAGGCCAGGGAGCAGGTAACAGAAGAAGGCAGGTTGGTGGGCTTGGGTCCTTCACCCCTTTCTAGCCAGAGTGGCTTCCACTTGACCTGTGATTCCATTGCAAGAAACAAAATGGAAAATGCTCAGAGGACTACTTGGTGCAGAAACCATGGCTGGCCCTCCCCTTTTGCACAAGTGCTCTCATTTTCTCTAGTAAAGCCACTTGAATTCTTATATAGAACTTGCTGTTGATAGATAAGCCCTAAAGAAGCATCAGATGAACCAACTCTTTGGGTCAAAGATAGCAACAGTGAAAAGACAATACTTTACTCTGATGCTGGGCTGGCGTGTTTTCCCCACCAACCCCGGGGCGGGGGCTGGGGGAAAAAGGGGCCTGTGTGCCTCTACTCAGAGCACTGGCAGGCCTGGCCTGGGGGCTTCAGGGAGAGAGAATCTCACAAAAGTGGCGGCAGCATTGCAGGTACCCCCCCCAGTTTAAAATAGACAAACAACTGACACATTCACTTTGAAGGAAAGCAGTTCCAAACTGAAATCATTGACATTAAGACATGTGTTTTCTTGGGGATAAACTTCCATGCGGAACTTCCCCGACCAGAGATTGAACCTGCACCCCCTGCAGTGTAAGGGCAGAGTCTTAACCACTGGACCACCAGGGAAGGTCCCTCAGTTTCTTTTAAATTACATGGTTACTTCTTATTTGTGTGTGTGTTTAATAAGTCTTTAATGCTTGGCTAAGAGGCTGGAGTTCAGGAAGAGAGAAACTTCCAGTGTTGAGAGCTCTGCCCTTTGAGGATCTGTTAGAAATGAAGGAAAAAACATCCCAGTAGAGTCTGTGAGGAAAACAGGATTGCAGCTTCCATAGCTCTTGGGCCAGGTCCCCAGTTTCCTGGGTGAGCTGTCCAAAGCCAGGGGTCTTTCCCTGGACCTTGATGCCTCCTGACATTGGTCATCCCACAACGACTTTGAAAGAAAACTCCAGAGTTTCTGCATCCAGGTGCCATCCTTGCAAGATGCTCTATCGGTACCGTCAAGCTCTTTCAGCTGAGTTGGAAATACCACTGATCAGAGCCCGTGGGTTTGCTGCCAACTTCCATCACCTGGAACTTGGGTCTGCAGTTGTTTCCGCAGAACAGTTCTAAGTAGTTCAGAGGGGACGCCCTCCTCTGCCCTACCGTGGGAAGGTTGGGGCTTGACTGAGTGTGGTGTTTTAGGTGACCAGCCACCTTCCCCTTGTTCACAAGCCCCGAGATTGGCCCATGTGCAGCATGTTGTGTAAGAAACAGCTGTTGTTTTGACAAAGGACGTGCTTGTCTCACTTTTTGAATCACCAGTGTGAGTCAGGGGGTCATCTATTCCAGGACTCTGCCCCTGGGCAGGTGGACGCAGAGACCATGCTCACTCGCATATGGGACGCAGCATGTAAAATATGTTCCTGTAATTACGTGTGCATTTTTTCACATTAGCAGTTTTGAAATATATATATATATATATATAATTAATTAATATGTATTGCAGTTTTTCCAATCAGGTAATTTATGCATGTGGCAAAATAGCCGAAAGATACATGAAGAGCAGGTCACTTCCTTCCCTTGGCCTCTCAGAGCCAAGCACAGTTTCAGGTTTATCTTTTTAGAGACAATTGAAGCGTATGCAACCGTGTGTGTAGACACTCTTTTAAACAGTGTGGTACTGTTTTGCACTTTGGTTTTGTTTTTTGTTTTGTTTTTTTTTTTGCTTCAGTTTATTTATTTTTTTGCGGGGGGTCAGCTGTAGGCTGCATCAGGTCTTAGCTGTGTCATGTGGAATCTTTTGTTGTGACGCAGAGACCCTCTAGTTGTGACGCACAGACCCTCTAGTTGTGGCACGCAGACCCTCTAGTTGTGACGCACAGACCCTGTAGTTGTGGCACACAGACCCTCTAGCATGGCATGCAGATTCTCTAGCTGTGGCTCACACACTCCAGAGCACGCAGGCTCAGTGGTTGCTCTGAAGCACATGGGATCTTAGACCCCTGACCAGGAACCGAACCCTCGTCCCCTGCATTGCAAGGTGGATTCTTAACCACTGTACCACCAGGGAAGTTCCTGCTTCAGTATATCTCAAATATCATTCCACCTCATATAGTACATGTAGGAATTTTTTTTGTTTGTTTTTTTGGTTCTTTGTGAATTTTTAATGCCTTTCAGATGTGGAGACTCTCTGTGCTCCTTGTGACATGTGACTAGCGACTCAGGGGCTGAGGGTTCTGTATTTCAGGCCTCCACTGCCATCTCCCCGAAACATTAAATTCCCTTGATAATGCAACATTGTATGTGCAGATAATAAAACAGTATTTGGGTTAGATTGACTAGCCATCTTCTGCTTTTGTGTTGTCCCCAGAGCCTTCTTACAAAGCCTTGAGGTCCTCCAGGGGACTCAGTCAGGGAGCAAGAGCCTTGAACCTGAGCTGCCAAGCTGCAGCACTGGAGGCTCGGGCCCTCCTCCTGGTTGTGCCAGTCCGTTTCCGTGGTGGCAGATGGCCATACCAGGTGCAATTTGGAGAGCCTGGTTGGTTTTTCACATGGGCCTGCTTGTGTCTGCACGTGTGGGGGAGGGGTGTGGGCCCCCCTCCCCCAAGCATCGCCGCCTGACAGCAGCAGTTCACCCCAGGTGCCCTGGCCTTGCCATCCCCATGATAGGGGTGGGTTAGGCTTCCTTCCATCGAGTGACTGTTGCCAGTCTCAGCCTTCCTGAGGGGCACATGGGGGATCGAGGGGCCCAGAGGGACCCCCAGACCATGTATTGTTCTACTGTGCGCAGGGGAAGACACACAGTAGAAAATGGGAAGGCAGGGTCGGGTCTGGGATCTCAAAGTCACCCATGAGCCCCTGGCATCCAGCGCCTGGTGGCAGAAATCACCAGATGTCTTCCGCCTAGATGACAGCCCCTCCCAGGAAGCAGGGTCTCCACTGAAGGCGCTTTGTTTTTCTCTTAAGTTTTCTGCATCTGTGTGTGATTGGAACCAAACATCAACTTTACTTTTTTTGTCATATTTCAATATTGGCCTTTCTTTTCCTCCCCCTTTCTTGAAATCTCCTTTTATAACTTCTGCTGCTGCTGCTTAAATATAGATGTCTTAGTCCTCCTCCTTACCAGATTGTTTATATTTTTGAGAAGCCTTCTGCTTATCTGCGACTGCTCTCTCCTCTGTCTCCATCCCCACGCTACCACATTGGTTTTGGTTGCTCTTTTCTTCCCCTGCCTTCACTTGACTGGGATGTGTTTCAAATGTGGTCTATCAAAATGTGCAGTGTTTCCCTCTTTTCTGCAGTAGCTTTGACATCTGTTCTTGAAATCGAGCCCACGTTATTCTTTTGGACTTGCTTGCCCAAGATCTGCTGCGATGCCAGAAGCAGGGAAGGAAAGCGGGAGAGAGAGAGTGGTGTGGTGGTACCTCCCCCATCTTCTCGTACCGCACCCCCACTTTAAAAACTGCCTGCCATTTCCAAGTTGACAGCACCCTAGATGTTTGTTCCAGCACTCTGCCACCCTGTCTGGCAGCAGCCCACCCCACAGGGGAACGAATGAAGTGCTCAGCAGCAGGGGCTCACAGACGCCTTCGGTTACTTCCGCCAAAAAGGAAGCCGGGTGGGTGGCAGGCGGGGGAGGAAGGCTCTTGGCTTCCTGGGTGTCTGTGGATGGCTCTTCGGCTTGGTTTTTCCTCGCCATCCTTAGCCCTGCTGGGCCTTGGAGTGTTGGGCCGGGCCATGGAGAAGCCACTTGGAGCCGCCACTTGATCCCAAGCAAGATGTGTGTCTTTAGCAGCCGAAGCCACCCAGCGCAAAAACGCGCCTCTCCATGGCTTCCGGAATGTGTCCTCTCACTCCCGCTGTCCGCCCGGGACACCACCCTGGGCCCATCTGCCACAGGCTTGTTTGACACACAGCCTCTTGGCAGCTCATCCCAGAGCTCCTGAGGCCAAGACACAGGCTCTCTGATGCTCTGAGTGTCGGTTTGTGGTGTGTGATAGAAGTCATCTCACGGGGGACCCGCTCCTGGTGGTTCTCAAGAGTCCCAGGGGCCAGTTAAAGAGTTGGTGGGTAACACTGTTTCCAGGTGCTTCACTTCCCAAGTCGATACAGTGCTGGAAGTCGTTATCCTTGGGGCTTGCCTCTTAAGGTCCCTCTTGAGAACGACTCAATGATTGCAGCCGTGAAATTAAAAGACGCTTGCTCCTTGGAAGGAAGGTTATGACCAACCTGGACAGCATATTAAAAAGCAGAGACATTACTTTGCCAACAAAGGTATATCTAGTCAAGGCTATGGTTTTTCCAGAGTCATGTATGGATGTGAGAGTTTGACTATCAAGAAAGCTGAGCGACGAAGAATTGATGCTTTTAAACTGTGGTGTTGGAGAAGACTCTTGAGAGTCCCTTCGACTGCAAGGAGATCCAACCAGTCCATCCTAAAGGAGATCAGTCCTGGGTGTTCATTGGAAGGACTGATGTTGAAGCTGAAACTCCAATACTTTGGCCACCTGATGCGAAGAGCTGACTCATTGGAAAAGACCCTGATGCTGGGAAAGATTGAGGGCAGGAGGAGAAGGGGACGACAGAGGATGAGATGATTGGATGGCATCACTGACTCAATGGACATGGGTTTGGGTGGACTCCGGGAGTTGGTGATGGACAGGGAGGCCTGGCGTGCTGTGGTTCATGGGGTCGCAAAGAGTCGGACACAACTGAGTGACTGAACTGAGAACAACTAACAGGTCCTGAAACATGCCTATAGTTAACCCACTAAGTATTTGTTAAACAAAAGCAAATCAGATGTGGCTGCAGAAGACTCCAGGCCCAGACTGTTGAAGGAGAGTCAGAAAGATGCCCCGAGTCGAGCAGCAGGACTGGGATCTGGGGATGTGGCAGGAAGAGGTGCTTGTTATGAGCAGAAGCGAGCGACTCTGGGGAGGGATGGCGTTTGGGCACTGGCCTGACTGGTTAGCAAAGCAGCATGCATCTGCACGTTGTGTTGTAGAAGCCACCGCTTGTGAGGTGTGTGTGGGTACACAGCACGTCAAGTTGAGTGGGTTTGGGGCATGGATGGGGTGGTGGGGCCGGATGGGAGCCCAGGCCTCTTTCCGCTGGTCCCCAGTCCCTCCTGGGCCACAAGGCAGTGATCCTTGGCACCACAGGCTCTCCCCCGGTGTCCTGGTCATGTGCAAATACGCTCTCCTCTGTTCAGAGTGTAATTACAATCTGGTCTTCCCTTTTTGTTTCTCTCAACAGAGGGAACTGGATGCCACCGCAACAGTATTGGCAAACCGGCAAGATGAAAGTGAGCAGTCAAGAAAGCGGCTTATCGAGCAGAGCCGTGAGTTCAAGAAGAACACTCCAGAGGTGAGCGGCGTCTCTGTGCTGGGCTTGGGCTCTCTGAAGGAGGGTAGGGTCTTCCCGTCCTAGGGTGAGTTCAGAAGATCAGCTGTCTGCTGCTTCCTTTCGGCCGTCCTCAGCCCTAGTGGTGAGCCCCTGTGCGGGCTGGGGACTGGATTAAACCCTACCTGACTCTTGATGCAGATGCTGAACCAGCTGGGTGGCCAGGTCAGACCCCCAGCCCCTCTGTGTGCACATCTGTAGGCAGGGCCCTGGAGGGGCGCATGAAGGCTTCATGCGTCTGAGGATACAATATGCTGACGATGCTTCTTGCAAAACATTCAGTCTGGTCAGGCCTTTTAGGACCCTCTGTGTTTCCTGAAATAGGCGTTAAAGGGCATTGGAAATGTGCTCTTCTTGCGCTCCTCTTTTTTTGGGGAAGTATGTGTTCAGAGGACAGTGTTTAGAGTGGCTTGGGCAGCCTTTTCTTGCCCTGTTTTCTTGGTCCCTTGTTCCCTGAGTCTTTATCAAAGGATTCAGAAGACGAAAAAAAAAAATAAAGGAGAGTTTTACAGAGAGTCAAGCAGACATGGGGATTGCTTTCCGGGAGCTTCTGCCAAATGAGTCCGCAGTGGTTCTTGTGCCGGGGGCTTGCACCCAGCCTCCTGCACCCCCCATGGCAGGTGCTCAGAGCTCCAGGCCTGGCTCCCAGGCCTCCCCAGATTCTTCCAGGGAGGACAAAGGAACAGGCCTGGAGGAAAAGGTGATTTCTGGGAGGGATAGTCTAACTTTCATAATAGTCCCAAAAAATGATGTGTGACTTGAATTTTTTTTTTTTTTAAGTGGACTCATTTTAAGTGTTTCAAAGGAGCTTGCCATTTAAAGGAGTGTTACCATGAATCATTTGGGGAAACAAATAATTAACCCTCGATTTTCAGAATAAATATTTCAGGAG
This sequence comes from Bos taurus, assembly GCF_002263795.3. Classification (NCBI taxonomy): domain Eukaryota; kingdom Metazoa; phylum Chordata; class Mammalia; order Artiodactyla; family Bovidae; genus Bos; species Bos taurus. The sequence goes on along the minus strand of NC_037352.1, from coordinate 34,974,269 downwards.
AAAAAAATCTTGGTAGTCCAGTGGCAAGAAACAAGGGAGGAACGGCAGGAGCACCCAAGGATTTTGCGTTTTAGACCCACTGCTTGTCCTGTCTGCCCCCCTGCCCTGAGGTGTGTGTCGTCAGTGTTGTTACTGAGCAGACACGTGGGTCAGTAACTTAGGCCTGGGAGGTTGCCGCCCTCTGTGCTGCTGGGGAGTTCCAGGTGGGAAGGGGGAGAAGGGACTGGTGGTCCCCACGCCCCACCTCGTTGTGACAGTAAAGGCAAGAGGGGAGAAGGCCGTTGAGCGACCAGCCACCTTCCTCCTCTCAGACTGCTCAGAGCAGACCTTCCTGGAGGGTCTCACTGTGGGGTTCCTCATGTGCTCTGGTCTTTGACTTTGTTTCCCTAGACCCACCCCGGTCAGGTATGTCTCTCCAGCCACGCTTGGCCTTGATCAAGCACCTAGCTATCCCCACTGTCCTGTGTTCTCACTGTCGTTCCCTTGGTGACCATATATCCAGGGTGGTCATCGGAAACCTAAAAGAGAAGGGCAAGGTCATGCTTCCAAGGCCTCAGTCACCAGTAGGTAGATATAATCCAGCCTATGATGAAGTGCCTTGAAGAGAACTGGATTCCTGGGTGTTCCTCTCAAGTCCCAGGGTCCTGCCAGCTGAAGGTGGTGCCCGCTGAGGAAAGGCATGTCCCTCTCCAGCCACCTCGGGCCCAGCACTTAATAAATGTTGACTGGACTGAATGGGCCCCGTCCCTCCACTGGCGTATAAACAGGCCTCATCCTGCTGACTCCCTAGGTTTGGGTTAAATCCCACGCCAGTAACTGGCCTCAAACTTTGTGTTTTATCTCCTAATCCCAGTAAACAGGAGAGGCTTAGGGTGGAGCAGCCTGGTGGGGAAAAGCCCTCTGGGGCATTGCCTTCCAGGGCATGTTTTGTTTGTTTGTATATTCTTGATTTTTTCTTTTTGATTTGTTTTTGTTTTTATTGGGCTGTAGGATATAAACTGGGAAACATCTCTGCAAGTTACATCAGGGCATGGTTTTAGACAGTGTCTTCTGTGGAGAGGGGGCTGCAGAACACCTCCTAGAAGGGAGGGACACTGCCATCCTGCCTGTCCCTGGCTCTGCCAGGGGGTCGGGGCTGGTGCTCACTTGGGCTCCTCCTGCTATGATAAGGAGGCCTCGCTGTAGCACAGATTTCCAAGACATGTGGAAGACAGGCGTGCAGAATCTTCTGTAGGTTTGGAAACCTCTTAAGTGGAGGGTGGGAGTGGGTAACTTTGGCGAGGAGTACAGAGGGGGATTCTTGGGGGTTCTGTGGTGTGAGGGGTGTGGAGGCACACGGAGGGCTCTGATGAGCGCAGGGCCTAGGACCCAGATCAGACAGTGGGTCGTCACTTTATCTGGGGCTTCAGTGCAGAGGAGCCCAACTTGTCTCTGACATCAGTTATTTCTTCTGATTATTCAACAATGGAGGACAGATTAACACTTACTGTTGAGGGAACACTTCTAGAAATCAGATGTGTGAAGATGAAGGTTGCTTAGAACTTTATTCTCAGGGGTTAAAAAAAAAGTTGGCTCGTTGGTAGGGAGGGCATCTGTGGGTTTGGACACAGACCAGCATCCTCATGCCTTACACAGTCAGCCAAGGGAGGACCAGGCTGGCGGGGCAGAGCCAGGGCCAGTGATCTTGCCGGACTTCCACCAAGTGGATTGATTCTTGATGAAAACCTTGATGTTCTTCTTTGTTCCGGGAAAGCAGAAACTGTCCTCCTAGGGTCCTTTGAGTGTCTGGTGGGTCTAACAGGCAGATGCAAGCTCCATTGGGGAGTCAAGTGAATGAGGTTATCCCCTGGCAGGGAGTTTGTGTTTTCCTAAACTAGTGCTGCCCACGGGCAACTGGGAAAGCCCAGGGCCTAGGGTGGGGGTGGGGTGGAGGTGAGGGGCCCATGGAGCAAGCCAGGAGCACGAAGGTGCCGCGGAGGGCAGAGCCCTGAAGGTTTTTTTGTTGAGAATGAAGTTCTTTCAGTTTCAGTTTTATGTCATTAGATGAATACATTGCTAGTCAATTGATATTATCGCTTCTGTCTTTTTAAACTCAAAATTGTAGTTAATCTGAAGGAGATGCCATTGCTCTGCATATTAAGTTTCATGCCTTTCTTTGACTCAAAAAGAGTCCCCTTTGAAGAAAAACGTTTTAAATTTGAATTTTGTGACTAAACATCCACTCCCTGTTGAGTTAATGATTGATAACTGAACATCCAAGACTGAGGGTATTTCTAGGTTGGGTCACTTTCTATATTTATCAGTGCAGGTGACTTACTGGCTGGTGTCATTGGGCAGATGACTTAACCTCCCCAAATCTCAGTTGCATCATCTATAAAAGGTGTAATGGCAGGGCCCAGCTCACAGGGTGTGTGTGTGTGTATATGTCTGTGTGTGTGTGTGTGTAGTACCTAGTATGTGTGTGGCATGTAGTACGTGTGTAGAGCTCCACACAGGCCAAGCACCAACAGTTCGGTTCCTGTTTGTTGTGAGCATTAATTTGGAGCACATATTACCAAACACATGAGATGCAGTTGATTTCTGCTCCTCAAAGTCAGCTCCAAGAACTTAAAAAAGAACCCACAACAAATAAAGGTAGTTTTCACCCAAAATGTTCCAAAAGTTGGTTTGTAATAACAGTTAATCACTTTATAAATATTTTCCAGCACTTTCCACGTGCCAGATGGTTTGGCTCTGGGGATAAGATCCTCTCCCCAGTCTTAGAAACTTCCTTATATTCTCACCAAGGAGGTACACCATCCTGATAAGGCACCTTAAGTGTAGGATAGTGTCTGGAATCTTCTAAATGCAGACTTTCCCCCAGAAACACTCTGAGATCAGTGGGGTTAGTTCCAAACTGCCTGTGTCACAGTGATTCTTACTGTAGGTGAACAAGGCTGCTTTCTGAGGCTTGATTCTCAACCTTTGAAGCAATGGTAAATGTTAAGGGTCACCCCCCCAACCCTGAGAAATGCACATGTTTGCACAGTTTCTCCTGGACCCCTTGAAACTCACTGGGGAGCCCCTGGCTTAGCTGCAAGGATGGCGTTGGTTGTCTCCGTGGTCTCAGCCACTGTGCTGGGAGCTCTGTATGTGTCCTCTCTTCATGTTCCTCCTAGTTGTGCCCAAGCTAGGGGCAGGAGGATGAAAGATGAGGGTGGGGGCCACATGAGAGATGAATGCTGAGGCTTCGGCTGCTGGGCAGAGGCCACTGTGCTCCGGCCTGTGGGCTGGGTGCTGGAGAACAAGAGGTGGGTGGAGGAACTGGGCCACCCCCACTGATGAGGGTCCCCCAGGCTGGCAGCAGGCACAGGTGCCTCTGTGCTGGTGACACGTCCTTCCTGCCCGAGACTGGTGAAGAGCCTGGCTGGGCTGGAGACGGCTTTCTCTGAGTTCTTGAAGCTTTGTGCTGTTAGAACTGTGGGTTCAGTGCAGGCCAAACCCCATGCCCTTTGCTCTTTTGTTGCTTCCATCAGAGCCGAGGTGCAGGCCAGGATTACCTTTGATGCCTCTGAGTTGATAAACCTAATGGCAGGTTAGATGACCAGGGATGTGGAAGGCCCTGACCGGAACCCACCTAGAATACCAGGCTGGCTCCTTATTCTGGGAAACTGAGTTACTTCCCGTGGTGGATGGGGACCGAGGTGGGGCAACATCGCTAGGGTTTCATGATTCTACCTAGGAATTGCTTTTTTCTTATTTTCCTGTTTGGTTAAATTTTAAGTTTGCTCCTGGGACCAACATTTGTCTTGATAAGGATCTTACAGCTGCTACTCGGCCGAGCTGGGACTTGAACCCAGGCCACCGGCTCCCCAAGTCAGTGCTTTTAACTGGTGCACCAGGCTGCCTCACTGACGGGCAGAGCATCCAGAGCAGTGCTGGCCCACAGGGCCCGCTCACAGGACATTTTCAGGGGGTGCCATCCCAGCCCACTGGCTGCGGCAGTTTGAATGCGATGCTCGACTATCAGAAGAAGGGTCTCCAGTGGAAGACTTGGTTCCAGGCAGAGGACAGAGATGGGTTTTGTTTTGTTGCCTTCTTCTCAACAATAGAGAAACTACCTTCTATGGGAAGGAAGAAAGGAAAGCCTCAGACTCGAGATGCCACAATTTTATCATAAAACCATCTTTGGGCCTCTTTTTGTCCTGGCAGTATCAAGTTCCTACCCCAGACCTGTCAGACTTTGGTATTAATCTGTGTTATAAGGGGTCACATCTCTTCTGTGAGGTTTAAAACTGACCTGCAATTCAGGAGCTCTCCTCGGGCATTTTCCCGCCCTGATATATTTTGCCAGAACATTTCTTGCTGTCTTGAGCGTTAATCCTCATGACACCTGGTCCACCAGGCTGACATCGCTCCTGCCAAAACGCACCTGGCCCCTTTCTCTCGTCATCATATCTCTCACTCCTGTCGTCAGGGACAGAGCTTGTCCCCTACCCTGACCAGGGCATACCTTCCTGGGATCATCACCAACACTGACCACCCTGGATTCCTTGCTGCCCTCACCAGAGAAGGTGACCCTGGGCCCGACACCAGCCACAGCACCACAGCCCCACAGCCCCGCCTCCCAGGTCAGCAGGCCCGGCTTCAAGAAGAAGGGAACATTCTCTTTCCTGCTGACATAACCGCCTGTTCACGAGTGTTCATTTCCTGAGTGCCAGAATCTTAGGTTGCCCTCTCTGTCTCCGGCCAGAGTGTTTTCCTGATTTTTTTTTTTTTTTACATTCTTGGGAAACTGTTATAGAAATATCAGGAGCCGTCTTGAGATACGACTCCAGAAGAAATCTCGACCAATGGCTAAAATGAACTAGGTTTATGGATTTCTCCCCAGCTCTGGCAAGTAGGGGAGGGGCGAGGGCATCTGTTTTTGGAAAGTCCTCGGTCACTTTTTCATTGATCGGACTCCTTCTCAGTGAGATGTGAAGGCGTGCGCCCCCACCTGCGGAGGTGAGAGGGACAAGGGACGGGAAGTCGCTGCAAACTTTGTGACTCCTTTCGAGCTCCCTGTGAGAGGAGTCAGCAGGCTGGGGGAGGGAGAGGGCAGTAATATATAGTCGTGGCCTGGGCCCAAATGCATTTAGTCACTGCCTCTACAGCCTTTATATAGACACTGCTAGGAGTGACTCAGCCTGGAAAAAGAGAGTCACTTAAAAATAAAGTTGCAACTCAGATGGACACGTCCTGCATAGGCTGCCCAAGACAGCGTGGCTCAGGCTCGGTGAGAAACCCGGGGGGCACCTTCGCCCGACGTGGCCCTGCAGGGGTCCCAAGGTGAGGATGGTCATTACAGCTGCGTCATGGAATTGGCACTAGAATTAAATAAGTTCGTGTAAGACTCCCTATTTTTAAACTCTCAGGGTTCAGACATTCTTTGCTGCAAGTGGACACGCTTGCATGTTGAGCAGTGACTGAATTCTTAGCTTTCCTCTTGTTTTTGGCAAATGGACTGACCGTGGAGGCCTGTGTTGGCTTTCGTTGTTTGCATCCGTCCTCGTGAGAATTAAAAGCCAGCACAGATGGGAGACTGGAAACGTTTTCCTTGTGTCTTAGTTTTCCTTGTGTCTCATTGGACACGGGAATGGATTCACTGAAGACCCACTGCACTGATCTGACAGATTGTGACTTTTAAAGAGGAGGACCAACCAGACACACACCTAGGGACACGGGCCTTTCAAGAAGGGTAGTGATGGGAAGGAGGCCTGTAAGCTTGAAGACCAGGGAGGTGCAGATGGACACCCTCAGTGTCCCGCAGACTGCTCACACTGAGGGTCTAGGAATCTAGATGCACCCCTCTGCTGAGCCTGCAGCTGTGGTACAATCGCTTGCTTCCACTTCTGAAGAGGACGGGCCTGCAGGTCGGAGCTGTGCTTCCATCCCTTGTGTATATTGAGTACTGTGTATATTGTGCACCTTGAGTACTGTGGATGCTGAATGGTCATATTTATAGCATTCATTTAGTAATCTTTTCTTTACAAAACAGAAATAAAATATTAAAAAACATCAGCTACAGGGTGCTACAAGATTCATTTCTCAAACAGGCAGATAAAATTTCATTTAACACTTCAGTTTTACTGTGTGTGTGTGTGCACAGAGTTTTTTTTTTTTTAATTTCAAGAAATGCCTTTCTTTGGCAGTTTCTCAAAATGTTAAACATAGAATTACCCTATGAACCAGCATTTCCACTCCTAGGTATAAATCCAAAAGAACTGAAAACACATCCTCGCAAAAACTTTGTGTCTACTCAAAAAAATGTTGATAGCAGCGTTATTCAAAATAGTCAAAAAGTAGAAGCAACTCATATGTCCATCAAGAACTGACTCGATAAACGAAGTGTGATACACCCATACAATGGGCTGTCATCCAGCAGAGGAATAAGATGTTACCACATGCATGAACTTGGAAGCATTTTGCTCAGTAAAAGAAGCCAGACACAAAATAATGGCATGTGTGTGAAATGTCCACAGTGGGCAAACCCATAGAGTCAGAAAGTAGATGAGGGTGGCCCGGAGGATGGGGGTGACTGCTGGAGCTCATGGGGCTTTTTGGCGGGGTGATGAAAGGGCTCAGGAGTTAGGTAGTAGTGATGGTTGCACAAGTTTGTGAGTGTGCCAGACACCACTGAACTGTACACTTTAAAAGGGTAAGCCTTGTGGTATGTGAATTATATCTCAATTATGATTTTCTTAATGGCTTTCTTTGTGGGGTGCGGGAAATCCCTGCACAGGTGGTCTGTTCGCTTGCTTGCTCTCATCCTCTGACGCAATTCCTCCACATCAAAGGATCCTGTGGATTTCGTTTTGGCAGTAGCCAACCTGGTTTGGAAAAGGCCACTCCAATATTTGGCCCAATTATAAAGCCCAAATAATCAACTTGGATGCTTAATCATTCTAGAATCACCCACCGTTAAGTTATAAGAAGACTTTAACTAGAAAAAGTTTAAACATTAAAAGTGAACTTTTAACTGTTACCAACTGAATTCTTGAAGCCCATTTATCAGCCCAAGAGGTTATTTTCTAGTTTCTTTGGGGCCACATTATTCCCCCTCGTTCCAGAGAGACCCTGCAGCATCCTCCCAAGACACGGAGGAGGCCTCCTCTAGAGCAGAGCGTTCAGCTCAGGCTCGGACAGCTGGATCGAGTTTAGTCCTTGCTGCAGCGTTCAGTAGCATTGAGACAGAAACTTATCCTCAGTTCCTCCATATGTAGTAATATATCCTGTCTACTTCAAGACGTCATAGTGAGGAACATGTGAGATTCCTGGAAAGTAAATGGCCAGTCCTGGGCCAGACTGGAGTGGCTAGTCAGTAAACAGTGACTGGGGTATTCAGGCCGAGTGACCTTGACCAAGATCACCAAATGGTCAGGGACCCAGATCCTATACTTATAAAGGGAACTGACGGTATTCCAGCTGCTGGGCAGGTGGAAATTAATTCAGTTGTAAGGGACATATAGTAAGTAAGTGCTCAGTACACACTTTTTTTCCTGTTTCCTCCCTTCTTTCCTTCCTTCCTCCTACAAGTAGTTCTGAGCCCTTTCCTGGAGCCAGGGGCCATCCGAGGTTCTGAGATACGGCAGACACCGAGAGAAGGTTCCAGCTTGTGTTGGGGGGCGGGCAGGCAGTGACCACATAAACAAAGGACACACAGGATAATTTCAGGACAACGTGGCAGTGAGTATGGATGGGTGAAGGATCTTCAGGGAATAGGGCAGTTTCATGAATTCAAAAAATGAAAAATGACCCTTTGCCCCTCTCCCTGTTACTCTTGCTGATTTTGAGCAGGCTGTTTAGCTGTGGGGGAGGGGTGCCTGTAATTTATTCCTTTCAGCCTGATGGCCTCGGTTTGCTCCTCTCACTCAGTGACTTTGAGACACCAGATTCAGTCCCTCTGCTTCCTAAGACCGGGGAACTTTTCCATCCGGACGTCAGAAAGTTGGGTTGGTAAACATTTGAGTTGGAGGGAAGCCTTGTTCTGTTTGACTGCCTTTGGCCCAGAACAATGAATTCTTAGGTAATCAATGAAGAGTTAATCTCTCGGCCTGTGTTGGTGACACAGGGTGCGAGCAGAACCGCTCGTGGTGCCCTGACCTGGGGGCCCCTTGGTGGCATCTGCAGAACCCCCTGGCCATGCTCGCCTCCTCAGAGCGGCCTGACCCGACTCCCTCACTGCGACGTCGCAGGGCTGGCGTTCCCTTTCCTTCCTGAGCCTCTGCGCCGCTTCCTTCATCTGTCTAGCAGTTTTCAAAGGGCTATTTTAAGCCCAACAGACAGATTCTCTGAGAGTTTAATAACCGTCAGAAGGAAAAGGCTGTAATTAGATGCATGTGGCGTGGAAGTTTAGCCGAGACCATGCTGAACTGTATAACCTCCGAGCCTCCATTTTCTCATCCAAAAAATGGGAGTGATGACAAGTCTCGCAGAATTATTACGAGTCAGACAAAACGCTGTAAACGGTCCAGAAGAACCTTGGCAAATAGTGAGAGCTCAATAAATGGCCTGTTGAGTGTAGGTTATAAAAATCTAATCTTTTGAAAGAAGAAATTGTGTTCACAAGTGAATTTTAAAGCTATAAACAAACTGTACTTTTTTTTTTTTTTGGCTGCACCACGTGGCATGTGGGATCCCAGTTCCTTGACCAGGGGTCAAACCCAAGCCCCCTGCAGTGGAAGCACAGAGTCTTAACCACTGAACAGCCAGGGAATTTCCCTCCTTCCCCCAACCCCCCAAGACTGTTAAAGCATTAAGTAGACTATAGGCCTATAAGCTATAGACCTAGTTTCTAGGGCAGACTTGAATAGATTGACTAAAATTAAAATACGTGCCTTCCCTATGCATCTAGATGGTCATTTTATCTCCCTTTTCACGGGTTTTCCTGTTCATGGAGTGGAAATATTTGCCCTGGACTCTGTCTCTGGAAGCTGTGCTTTGGGAGCAGCCCATAGCTTGTCTTTCTGGTCGGCAACCTCAACCGAAGTATGTGTTGGGTGGAGAATGACATTCTCCACTTAGGTGTAGATAACCTGGGTGTAGAAAGGAGCTCACAGCCTCTTCTCAATAAACATCTTGTCATGTGCAGTTTGTTAGGAATGATGTCTAAATGGGAAAGCCTGAAAATTTGGTTGAAATTGTGATGAGCTGTTATTTATTAATGTTTATTACAGCGAAGCATTATGCTAAGTGCATCACAGTCACTCGAGAAGGCTGGTGTCTTTAGTGCCACTTTACAGAGTATCAGCCACCTGCCTCCCAGGCAGATTCCCGGGAACCATGTCATAACCACTGTGCCAAACCGTCTCCTTTTAGCTTTCAGAAGTCAATTTTTAGTTAGTTAATTGTAAGCTGTTTCTCTTCTATAAGTTAAAACAACAACTAAAATATATCTAGAGAGAAAGAGTATTGCTCTGAAGTGACATACTCATATAAAGGTCACTGCGTGTGCTGGGAGTGAATTTTGTGTGGTTAATACCCAGGGAAGAGCAGTTAGGCTGAAATCTGGCATTTACTTGAGAATGCTGGTCACCTTATGGGAACTCTTATAACCCAAAGCACAGGAAAATTTGCCCTTCTGTTTTGAGATTTTTGTCAGTCAAGAAAGAGACAATCAGATGACAAATCCCCCTGACCCTGAGATCTGTTGTCTTAGGTTTTTCTTGCTTTGTCCAACGGGGCTATGGCCATTGAGCCATAAGGATTGAACCTGGGTTTCCTGCATTGCAGGCAGATTCTTTACCGTCTGAGCCACCAGGAAAACCCAACGCATAGGAATGGTCAGGGTTAATCATTGAGCACTGATTTATTTTTTGGCTGTACCACTCGGCATTCCAGATCCCAGTTCCTCAACCAGGGATCAAACCTGAGCCCCTTGCAGTGAAAGCGCACAGTCTTAACCACCAGGGAAGTCCTGAATGCCGATTATTGACTGCTGTCAGCTCTTGGTTTAACCTGAAAATGTGAATTGCAGAAAAAGTAATTTACAAGGAGCATTACATGAACCTACCAGGCAGAGTGTAATCATTTTGTGTGTGGTCCAGTGTTTTAACAGGAAGATAATATGATATCATTAATACAGTTAAGGAATGCTGTATTTGGAATCAGGACACTTAGATCCTGACTCTGGTTCCACCACTGACTGGGTTTGAGGGCTGAACAGGCTGGTTCCCGGTCGGGTCCGCTCTGTTGCTCAATGGCCATGCAGTGTGGCCAAGACCCAACGGCCCTGGAGCTGGGCCAGCTCTTTCCCGCTGCAGCTCACTCCTGTTCGTCCTCCATGGACCCAAGACTTCTGGGCAGTCCTTTCTTCTCAGTGAATCACCTACTTTACCTCTTGGGGGTTTTCTATTTAGAATTAATTCTTCACAGCAGCAGATCAACGAGGTGATCTCATTTTATGTGGGATGGCGTGTACCGGGGCCGCTCTGTTTTGAGGGCTCTGGTCACTTCAGGGACACAGCAGGAAGAGCTCATAATAATGCCCAATACTTACTGAGCTCCAAGCACTGTTCTAAAGACTTTTAACAGTGAAAGTGAAAGTCGCTCAGTTGTGTCCAACTCTTTGTGACCCCATAGACTATAGAGTCCATGGAATTCTCCAGGCCAGAATACTAGAGTGGATAGCCTTTCCCTTCTTCAGGGGATCTTCCCAACCCAGGGATTGTACCCAGGTCTCCCGCACTGCAGGCAGATTCTTTATCAGCTGAGCCACCAGGGAAGCCCAAGAATACTGGAGTGGGTAGCTTATCCCTTTTCCAGCAGATCTTCCTGACCCAGGAATCGAACTGGGGTCTCCTGCATTGCACGTGGATTCTTTACCAACTGAGCTATCAGGGAAGCCCAATACTCACAGGAGCCCGGTGAAAGTAGGTGCAGTATTTTCTCTCTACATCAAAGAGAGGGCAACTGAGCCCCTTAGAGGAGGAGGAGGTCCCCTAGGGCATCACAGCTCAAAAGCAGAGAAGCCGGCTAGAGGTTGGGAATGCAGGCCTGCTCGTGGCGGGTTTGAGCAGCCCCTTGGGGTGGGAAAGGCCCCCCAGCCGCCTCCCCCACCCCACACAGTCCCCTGCCTCCCCAACAGCCAGACTCCCCAGCACAGTTCAGGGAGGGAGTAGTGACTGGACTGCTTCACCTGTGGGTAACTTGCATCCTGGGCCACTTTAGCTGCAGGACCCGCCCTTGGTGTTCCCTACTTCGCATTTGAAAAGTCACTGTTTTAGTTCTGAAGTCCAGGTGGGGCCCCAATTTAACCCCACATTTATTCATTCGTTCACTGACTTTCCTTCTGCCGCCAAGAGCATCTGCAGTGAAGTACCCTGAGACTGGACTCTCAGTGCCAGCTGGGCTGTTCCTGGGGAACCCCCAGCCTTGGGGAGGGGGGATGACCTCAGCTCCCCACACCTCCCACTCCACCTTCAACACTGTACCACAAGAAGGGTGCATTTGTAAGGTACTGGGTTCATTTTAACCCTGCAAACGTTTTGAATCAAACAGAACTTGGCGCACGCATCTTCTTCTAAGAAGTTTTTGTGTGAGGGAATAGCCCTCGGGCAGAAAGATTCAGGAAGTACAACTGCCTTGGCCTCCTCTGGGCCCCACTCAGAGGCCTCACACAGGATTGTACCTGCATGACATTGTCCTTATATAATCAAAGCCGTGTAACCAGGCTTATTTTTTTTAATAGGAAGTATTTCTGGCATACCCCAAAGCATAAAAACAGAACGCATAGTCCTGTGCCCTTTGTGATGACTGGCAAGATGTTAATGTTTTGTCCATTTGCTTCTGATGCCCCCGTTTTTCTTTAAAGGGAAATAAACTGTTACATATGCAGCCAAAATCTCACCTCCATGCCTTGCCTCTCCTTTCCTCCTCAGATGTAAGCTCATCCTAAAGCTGATGTTTCACCACCATACGCTTTTCACACTCACAGCAATGTTTATGCATGCATGAATAACCATAAACAATAGATATTGTTTTATATCTATATCTGTTTTACTATTTATGCACATGGAAGGCAAGTGGTATCTTGCAATGTCTGGATATATCCTCTGACACCTGGCCTCTTTAAACATTTATTCCACTGTGTTCATGAATCACAGAAGATGTGTCCATTGCCCTCCTGAGATGACACGTGGATTCTCCATTGTTGTTGACACTTATTATTACACCTGTCCTGGGGAGAGGGTTCAGGAGTTCCCCAGGGTGGACCCCCAAAAGCATGGTCTCTGATCACAGCTTGGCCAGGTGGGTGGGTGTAGCCTCGGTGGCTCCATGCCACCACCCTCTGCACCCCTGCAAGCCCCCGGTAGCTGTTCTGGCCATGCCCTCCATGGGTTTTGCTGTTCCCTTGTTTCTCATGAGGGAGAACATCCCCTTGTATGATGACTGGCCTGCACAGTTTCCTCTTCTGCATCTCAGCTGCTTGTATCTTTTACCCATTTTCCCATCGGGCTGTTGGCTGTTTTTTACTGACATGTAGGAAATTTTTATATCCAAAATCTGGATCCTCGTTGCTTACATACATGGCTGCTCTCTCCTCCCAGGGCCTGTCTCTTCACTATGTTTATGTTGTCCTTGGTCACCTGGAAGATTTTAATTTTAACGCAGGTGACTTCTCCTCCCCACCTTCCCCCCCCCACCTAGTCTTTGATGTAAAGTTTGGTTATTTGAATCTTATTTCAGAAACTCCCTTTACTGATGTCATAAAGATAGTCTCCTGTGCTTTCCTTCAATCGATCTTTGTTTTTGTGTTTTACATCAGGCCTGTATGTAGAGCATCATGTGGATGGTGATTCGATGAGGCTCTAATTTTATCTTGGTCCATTGAGGGCTCCTCACCCCAGAACCATTTACCATGGGGTCCACCTTTCCCCAGGATTAACTTTCCCACCTCTGCCAGGTACCACACCTGCCTCCAGACCCCCAGGCTGCCCAATCCCACACTGTTGTGTGGGATGAGTATTACTATATTACTATCATAATCATTTCCACACTGTTACTAAGTCTTGATATCTAGTAAAGGAACATCCTCTTGGTTCTTCAAAACCATCTGGACTGTGCTTCTGTATGACTTCTATTTGGTGTCATTTGAAAAATTCTGTTGGGATTTTTATTGCAAAAGCATTGAATTTGTAGATTAATCTGGAGAGACTTTATAAGGTGTTTCGAGTTTGGATGGAATGACTCTTGATCTTATTCTTAGGTGGGTTTCATTCCATGCTGGACTCCAGGGATCCATGAAAACCACACTCTGTTAACTTACTCTGGTTCCTAGTGTGGATACAAAATAGTCAACATTGAAGGATTGATCATTGTAGTCTGGAGCCAGGCATAAAAATAAACCCCACTCTGTTATCATAGGTGGCTGTGATTAAGATCAGGGGAAAGGTCGGCGGTGGGTCCCCTCACATTGACAGTTTTCTTCAGAAGATTAAGTGGTTCTTCATTTTTGGCCCAGGTCATCAGTAGCTTAAAGCCATTACTGTCTATTGGCTGTTTGGTTTGTCTGAAATATGGGGCTAGTCTCAGCCTATTTCCCTGGGGTCAGGTGTGTTCACATAATCAAAGTGCCAGGAACCCCATATCATATGCATGTGTGTGTGTGTGCGTGCGTGTGTGTGTGTATACACAAAGCAGCCTTCTCTGGGGAAGAATGCACAGTGCCAGGCTACAGAGATGTCCTTTTGTGCCTCTGCATTTTAAAATGTGCGTTCTTTATTAGTAGAGTGTTTTCAGGCTTATTTTTAAGACAGGCTTGTTCAGCCACAGTTGCATGCACTTTGGAAAATGACCATTTGTGAAGCTGTCAGCCATGGGCAAACTGAAGAAAAATGAAGATGCCTTTTCTGTTGATGTGTGTTCAGGGATTTTCATCAGCCCAATGCAGTTCCCATGACCTGTTCAGGCAAGGGCGATAGCTTCTGTTTCCTTTCATTAAAAGTTGAGGACGAGGATATTTTTACTTATTTTGTTTAGATGTAAGCAACCCATGGAAAATATCCCATGTATATGCAAATGGATACTTTGCCACAGTAAAGCAAAAAAAAAGGACTAGTTCTGACAGTGATTGGAGACCAAAAAATGGGGGGAAAAAATGACCTGTGAATAGGGATGAAGAAATTAAAGTGAAAAAATATGGGAAGAATAGGTTGGACTGATAAAGTGTAAAACTTGGGGTTTAACTCTTTTTGCTGTTGTTAGGGAAATGTTTGGCTTTCTTTCTCACTTTTTTTTTCCAAACCTATTTGCACTTGAAACTAGATAAAATGTTTGACTGTATTAATTTTCCTGATTATAAGTGTGGGAAAGGAGTTCCATGGTAACCCTTCTTAAGTAAATGAACTGATATGTTAGAACCAGAAGAGTTGAGAGTAATTTTTATTTTAAAATTCTTTTTGCATTAACACATCTGCAGTGTTGAGGAATATATGGAAAATTGAAATAGTGCTTCTATCCTGCCGTGTCTCCAGCATGTCAATAAATCACCTTTTTTTTCCTTTTAAAATGTCTGGCCTTGTAATTTATGTTTGCATAACCCATTACTAAATTCATAGTAGGTGTTTTAGTTGGCAGGCATTATTCCAGGAATTCTGAGGATCTTAAAAAAAAATACAGAGTCTTTGTTAGTATTTATATTTAAGTGGACACTTTCCTTTAAAAAAATGAATTAGATTAAAAAAAAAGAATTTGGAGCTGACTATTTACCTTATTCTTAAGCCAACAATATTAAAGCTCTTATTTCCACATTATCAATTGTCATGAATTTCTTAATAGACTTTATTGTTATTCTTTCTCTTTAAAATTAAAATTGGCAGAAGAAAATGATATTAAGCTCATACTAATTTCTAGATAATTTTCCATAGGTTTCATATTGCACAGAAAATAAAATTTCGTTTCCCTAATTTTTAAGTTTCTTGAATGCCACTGACCATTTTAGGAATAAAGTGAAGATGAATATATTCATTCATTTACACTGTTTGGAGCTTGAACAGAAATAGCAACGTTCAGGGTTAGTTCGCATACTTGTGGCTTACCTTTGAGACCTTCTAATTTTTAAGCAGACATTTAAAAATAATCATTATGTCTTCTAGTCCCAAGTTAGGAGAACTTTTAGAGCTTTACTTTGAAATTATGAAAAAAGTTATTTCTGTTTTGTATTGTAAAATTTTTTTAATTGATTTTTTTAAATGGTAGTTAGAAAGCCGGAAAGGACACTTAGAGTTTTCAGAAGTTTGTTGTATTTCAACATGCTTCCCTTCTCTTTTCCCAACCCCCGTCGACTGGTTAGTAACATTTTCAATATAAAATATGTATTTCAGGCCATTTGAAATCTCTGTGGCCAATCAGAAGAGAAATTGTTTCTTCCCTGGGAGCCTTAATATATTTATCAGGAGGTCTACAGCCTCTTCAGTGTCTTTGTGAAAGAGAATACAAAGTTATCAGTGGTATGTTTAAAAATTCAGAGTTTAACCCGCTCATACTCTGTTCTAAAAGTCCACTCGTGCTATAGAAGTTTGACAGCTTCTCTTACTTTCTCCTACTTTAGTTAGGCATTAAAAGAAACGACAGCTTTCTGTTGTTCTTGTTTATGTTAAAGATGTAGCTAATTTGACATTTTAAAGTACCTTATTTTCATTATAATTTTAGTTCCTTATCAGAGGTGTTTATTTTGGTGGTATTACTCTGACAACCTTCTACACTTACAGAATAATTTCTCTAGGGTTCCGAAGGTGCTTCTTCCATTTCTGCATTTACTTCTGGAAACTTTGGGCTCTTATTCACTCTTGATGGAGAGGAGCAGGGTTTTGAGAATCTGTCTGACTTCTAAAAACCCAGCTCTCAGTCCAGAGC
This sequence comes from Bos taurus, assembly GCF_002263795.3. Taxonomy (NCBI): domain Eukaryota; kingdom Metazoa; phylum Chordata; class Mammalia; order Artiodactyla; family Bovidae; genus Bos; species Bos taurus. Next base: position 34,958,393 of record NC_037352.1, on the reverse strand, counting down.
CTTTCTTGCAAGAACAATGAAAGTGGATTACAGAAATGGTATTGCAGCTTTCAGGAGATGAGAAGCACACTTTCTGGCTTTTTGTGGAGTTCTCTTCCCCCGCTCAGTCTCCCCTGGAGTTGGTGGCCCCATCGGTCGTCGTGAGCCCTGTGGTCATGTCCCAGAAAGCGTTTCCACCAAGGGAAGGTGCTGTGCCAGAAGCCGGGAGAAAGGAAAAAGGAGGTGTTTATCGTCCCGAAGACGCCTTCCAACTTTTATTATTAACTCCTTTCCAAAGTAAACTTTCGGGTTTGTTTCAAGTCACTTCTGGCCAAAGTACAGTTGGGTTTGCTGTGTCCTCTAGGGGGAGAGGCGAAAACAGCATCACCCTGGGCGAGGACGAGGTGGGGGCCTGTTCCTTTAGGGAAGGGAGGGGGTCTGAGTGACAGTGAAGTGAGGGGGGGACTGAGAATCGGGGGGCTTGAGTAAACGCGGCCACCTCAGCAAGCCTTCCACAGCTCTGTGCAGGGCCATGGACTGTGGGCTGGGCCCTCTGAGAGGTGCTGAGGTATGTGGAGACCCCCAACTCCACCTGCCCCCCACCCTAGCCCAGTCAGAGACTGGCGTGGAATTAGATTGTTTGGATAAAGAGTCATAAGTGACAAAGTGGTAGGGGCAGTGCCCAGCGGACACTTAAGAGAATGGGCTCTGGAGTGAATGCAGGAGCCCTGACCTGGGTCAGGGCCAGCACATGGCCGTCACCAGGAGTGGACAGTCCGGGGAGGACGGCTCCAGCCACGGCTGGAGAGGCTCCAGGGCAAGGCTAAGGAATGTGGACCTTGCTCTGCCCAAGGCCCTGCCAGTATTACAGGGCACATGCCCAGGAGTGACCCGGCCCGCCTACACGTCCCAGAGTTGGTGCCACACTCTGTGGCATGGAGCATGGATGCCCCCGGAGCAAAGGTGGGGCCGGAACCGCTGGGCCCCTGCCCTGAGGGGCTCCATGGGAAACAGCTGTTCTCCCACAAATAGGAGATGTCCTGTCCACTCAATTCACACCTGTCGTGTGCCTTCTCTGGGCCAGGCACTGAGGATGCAGCAGAGAACAAAGTACCAGCCCCTGGCCCTGGCAATGTCGCATTCGAGTGGAGGAGACAGACAGCCAGCGAACAGATGGGAACGGGTTCCAGGGTATGCTGATCATGGGATGGGGAGAGAGAGATGGAGAATTCAGCAATTGCTTGGCCAAGAAGGGCAGGAGGGAGGCACAGGGTAACAAGAGAAGGTTTTAAGGGGGTGGCTTTGCCACCCTGGGGGGACCCGAGCTTGTTCTAGGCAGGGGCAGGACGGGGGGGAAGGAGAATCCATGTGTGGTGGGGTATACTCCCAGAGCAAGGTCAAGGTCACAGAGTGGAGAGGAGAGGGATCTGCGTTCCAGAGAGTGGCATCAGCTTTCCTGGAGAAGTAGGAGCCGTTGTTCTTGAAGAGCGAGCAGTAGACTGAGTTCTGGGGAAGTGGACAAAGTGTACAGCCTTGAAGACGGTTGGGGAGGGATTCAGCAGATCACAGATGGACGGACAGTGGTGGTGGCCATCTCGGGTGTGTTGTGGTGCCCAGCCACCAGGTGTGCAGAAAGGGACAGCGGGTGTCCTGTTGAGGATGGCGGAAGTCAGGTGACCGACCCTGTGGTCCCCACTGGAAGCATTCAGCCTTCTTGTCTCTTTACCAACTTGCCCTGGCCTGGATACTTTTGAAGTCTTGCCAACCAGTTACTTACAGGTCATGAAGCCAAAGTTCTCATGTCTCCGAATTTTAAAGGTTAAGAAATCAGCTTCACTTCCAGCCATGCAGGAGCCACCCTATGTCAGTTATTTTCCTAATTTAGCTAATTATAAAAATCTCCTGGGTGTGTGCTTGTTAAATAAAACTACCGTCGCTGGGCCCCACCCTAGACAGAGTGAGACATAATCTCCTGGAAAGGGCCTGGGGACCTGCCTTTAGAACCAGCACCTCAAATTCTTACTCGGGGGCTGACTGGGGCACCAGCCTCCCTCCGTCTGACCCCAGCTGGGGTGATTTCTTCCTCCACGAGGATGTAGGATGGGGAAAGCCAGGGCTGTGGTTGGGATCCCTCTGTCTCCCCACAGTGATGCTTGGGGAGCGTGTGTCCAGTGGCCACCTGAGCCGGGTGGTCAGGGCAAGAAGGCATGGTCAGCCTCAGTCATGAGTGAGGAAAGCAGCCTGTGAACAGTGTTAGTGCTGCCACTCCTGCCGGCAGCTGGGAACCTTCTCGAGGTTCCAGAAGGCCTCTGGGAACGAGCATTGTCACAGTTGCTCGGACCTGGAGGTGTTCTCCGGGTTGTCTGGTCCAGTCTGCTTATTATCGCATGTGAGGCAACCTAGGTCTGTGTCTGGCCCAGCCTCCACGCTGCTTGTGGATGGTGCTGGGCATCTAGGATTGTTTTTGCTCTGTGATCACCAGGCTTTGGCTTCGGCCTCGGTTGTTCAGATGTCAGATCCCCTGGTGGTAGGGGGTGCTCCAGAAGGAGCAGGCGCCCAGACTGGAAGTCCCCAAACCTCAGCAGGACAGCGAGTGGGCGTCCTGTAGAGATGACTCTGCATTCTGAGTGTGGTGAATGGTAGAAACCAGGTCTGCGAGCCATGCCCAGAGGAGGACCTGGTGCGGATGGTCCCTGCAGGGCTCCCCTGACGACTCCTGCAAGTACGGGCATGCCTGTGCTTGCGCGCATGTGTGTGTGCTTTGAGTGACTTAAAGCAGTTTTACAGGCAGGAGGTGTGGCTCCAGTACTGACCGTGGGTGCTAGTGCTCAGAGCTCATGGCACACCAGGCACTGTGCTCACGCACTCTGCATGTGTGTTCCACGTACTCGTCACAAGGGGCTCCAGAGGCTGGCTGTCTCCCTGCTCTGTCCTAGAGAGGAGCCCAAGGTTGGACTTGACTGGGACATAGCAAAACCAGGACATCTGAGCCAGCCGGCCTGGCCCCAGAGCCCACCTCTGCACGCTCAACACCCCTGGAGTATGGGACCCTGTGCTACCAGCTCTCAGGCCAAGCAAGTCTCCTGTTTTTCCCATTAATGATTTTAGTGATTTTCTGGCTAATTCATTTCATGCTCACTAGCTCTCTCTAGCAGATCTGATTTTAACAGACACCAAAGATTTTTATAAATCATGGGAGATGGTCTTAAGTGGAGAAAATTCTTTCTTCTTATCCACTCTCTTACCTCCTCCTCATCCCCATGCCCCACAAAAGTTGGGAGAAGGGCGAATAACAATTACCATAGTGAGTATCCTGGTCTAGGTACTCCCTCGGCTTTAAAGATACTGGTCAGTGAGAATGGATTTGACCTTTCTGGCTACACCCTAATTCCATTTGTAGTACTGGCATGAAGGTGTTGGTGTAAAATCAGTGCTTCACTTGGGGAAAATTTTTTAAAAGTCAGATTTATATTCATTCACTCCTTTTTAAGTCTCCACTTCTGTGAATTTTGGCAAATGTGTACCATTGTGAACCACCACCACAATTATTACGCAGGCCAGCTCCCTCGTCCCCGGTTCCTCTGTTCCTCTTTATAGTCAGCCCCTTCCCTACTCCCAGGCCCTTGGTGACCACCCATCTATTTTTCTGTTCCAGTTCTGTGTCTTCCAGAATGTCACAGAAGTGGTTACAGAGCTCCCAAGTCTGGCTTCTTCCCTGTAGCGTAATGCATTTGAAACTCAGCTGTGTTGTTGAAAGTACCCGTAGTTCCTCCCTCTTTAGCGTTGAGTGGAGTTCCTTTGTATGGGTGTGGACCACAGTGGGTTTAGGTTCATGCTGCACTTTATCTCAGGATCCCCAACATCCAGGCTCCTGGAAACGTTTAAAGCTGTACGCAGCCTTGCGCCCAGTGCTGCCTGATACCCTGATCGGTTTGCTAGGGAGGCCGGACAAGTGCACTCTGATTCCTGGCAAGAACAGTCATATCACTGCCCTGCCGCTTTGGTTTGCATCACCCACCCACCCTCCTTCTAAGTGCCAGGGTCTTCCTTGAAGGAGACAGGGTTAGTACTCAGTCGGTGAAGCTGACCAGTTCCTGGTCCTGTGTTCCAAACAGAAAAAGGGCTTGAGAGTCACTGGAAACAAGCTCACGCAGAGGATTCCAGCCCCCTGGTGACAGAGGCGGTGGGCGAGGCTGGAAGGCCACACCTGCACTGAGCGACTTCTGTCAGCCGGGTGCCTCGCCCCCTTTGCCCTGTGGACTGTAGATGCTCTTCCTGTATTTCCTTATGTTGTTACTTCATTCCTCTGCCCTGTACTTTCTGCTATTTGTATGCTCCGGGAGGGTGAGAACCATACCTCTGTTCCTTCTCCATCCTTGGTTGGATCTGGGATTGGTTGATCCATTAGACACCCTAGTGCAGGTGTGCAGAGCGGCCCAGGCCTCCCTACCTGGCCCAAGGATGCTGTCATCACAGCTGGGCAGGGAGTGGCGAGGGGCTCAGCAATCACTATCCCACTCCGTCACATTCTTCTGGAGAAAACCGAGGTCCAGGGAAGGACACCAGCTTGCAAAGAGTCACACGACAATCCATCAGAGGGGCCGGGACACGCCGGTAGGGTCTGCTTCCCCACTCCCCCTGCCATCAGTTGCCCCGCACAGCTCATCTCCACACCTTAAATTTGAATAGTCAGAAGGAAAAGGGCAGTGTGCCGGGCTTCCTTGAGCCAGGTGGCTCTTTTAAAGCCGGGGCTTGTTGCCAATCTGACCCCGTTTCCATGGAAGCAGCCAGCGGGGGCAGCTTGTTCCTGTCAACCTGAGGTCTGGTGGAGCCTCAGCCCCTGACGGCTCTCCAGCTCGCTCCCTCGGAGGAGGGGACCCAGGAGCCCTGTGAGAGGCTCTCTCCCTCTTGCTTTTTGCTATGGAATTTGGCTGGAAGGGAAAGTTGGTTCATTGCTCATACCAGCCTGCACTTCCCCCAGGACTGGCACAGAGTGGACTTCGTCACTGCCCTGGGGAGACCTCCTTTGGGGGCCCTGCTTAGGGGTGGGGTCCCCCTTAGAACGTGGTTCTCCCGTCGTGCCTGGAAGCTTGGCATGCCGCAGGCCATGGGGTCGCAAAGAGTCGGACATGACATAGAGACTGAGCAACATCGTGCCTGGAGATCCTCAGAGACGGAAACAGCCATCTCATACGTTTAAATTTTGTGCTACAAGTGAGCTCTTCAAAGGACTATCTCAATGGAATCTATTTCTTGAAGTTAATTTCTTCAAGCTCCCGACCTCCTTTTCTCGCGGAGACTGCCGTCCAGTGGTTGTGGTGTGATGACCCGATGGTGAGAGGAGATTTGCCTGCTGTCCTGTCCAGCAGTTTTAATGTCTTGGCATTCCTGAGCAGGGTCTGCTTCGTCTCACGCTGGGATCACGGCTCGGTAATGAAGCCTTTATTACATCCACTCGTCAACAGATAACATTCTTTGAAGAATCCTGAGTTTTTAATTACCCCGCTTAAGCCTCTGGACACATGCGTTCTGAGGGGCATTTTTGCATTGCTAAATTCCAAAGTTGATTGCAAACCTTAAAAGACTAGAAATGCTAGGAGCAACTTGCCGAGTCACAGACCGGGGAAAGGCCCACATCCTCCCCCTGCCTGCCCCTCCCCCGACCCGGTTCGCCATGCCTTTCTGTCTGTGGTGTTTAAGTGCACTTTAATCAGCCGTGCCAGCACACAGTGTCTCCCAGGTCTGTTTCTGCATTCGCTTGAGCAGAAACGTACCCAACCTCTGTTCCAGTAGGTGGAGAAAGAGGCTTCAATCCTAGAAGCACGACTCACCTACCTTTTTAGGGTATTGCAGGTTTAGCTCGAGGGCTGGAGGGCTTCCAGAAAAGTATGACTAAGGGAGAAAAGGGACTACTCCCAGAGCTAGCAGGGTGGAGCATCGCAGCCAGGACAGGAAAATTCCCAGCAGGGAAAACGTCTCGTCTGTGATGCGGACACACTGGGTCATAGATTTGCTTTCACAGAATAAGTGAAACGAAACCAAGTTTTCTGAGTTCTCCTTCCAGAAGGCCCCGTTTCTGCAGGTGTGTCTTTCGGTCACAGATTTTATATCCAGTGTGATTTCAAACACATCTGCTCCAAACCAAAGGGCTGGCTGAAAAAGGGAGATATTCTGTCTCCCGATCAGTCTGCCAACCACCTGTCTTGGGGCAGAAAGTGAGCAGCATCTTTGCCTGAAGGTCCTGCCACCCTGAGACCCTGCTGTTTCCCTCCCCTGCTGTTGTTTTTCCTTTGCTCCTTGGCATCTGGCAGTGCCTGCTGGCCCTTTGAGAGTCAGGATGTGGTGTGTGCATTGTGTGTTTGTGTTGTGTGTGTGTGTGACTTTGGAGCAATACAGTCCCATGTCCAAATGTTGCCTCCACTGGCTGCTGGTCGATCACTTGTCTGTAACTCAGTTTAACCTGGATGGAATCTGTCCTTCTTACAGTGGCCATGATTAAATAACCAAGGTCACTTCCCTGCTTGTCATAGCTTGGCTGCAAGTGTCTGGGGGACGTTTGTTTTCCTCTCCAACTTGGTAAATGCTCATATACTGACTTGCAGAAAAATAATCTATTCATCTAACTCTGAGCAAGTAAGTAGATGCTTTCCAACATGCATGTGACTGAGCTTAGCCCTTCTTTAGGCATCTTCTGGCCCAGTTTGGGTGTTTTCTCTCAAGTGGGCTCTTCTCGGTATTTATTGTGTGTCATAGGCAGGATGCCAAGTGAGAGCCAAGCTCAGAGAGATGCTGGTGAAAGGAATAGGGAGGCCAGAAGTAAGGTGGGAGCAACGTCCTCTAACGGTAAGAGTTTTCATTAAAAAAAAAAAAAAAAAAGGCAATTAGGGGCTTCCCCGGCCACTCAGTGGTAAAGAATCCACCTGCCAATGCAAGGGACACAGGTTCAATCCTTAGTCTGGGAAGATCCCACACGCTGCAGAGCAGCCAGGCCCATGAGCCACAGCTATTGAGCCTGTGCTCCAGAGCAAGAGAAGACACTGCAAGGAGAGGCTCGGGTGCTGCCACCAAGAGTAGCCCCCATTCGCCACAACTAGAGAAAAACCCAAGCAGCAACAAAGACCCAGCACAGCCAAAAATGAATGAATGAATTAGAACTAAGTAAAATAAAATAAAAATTTTAAAAGACAGTGATAGGTTTGTGGACACTTGTTGGCCTTTGGAGGTTTAGAATTTAGTTTTGGTCACTGCCATAGACACAGCACAATGCCTGCCACATAGGCATTCAATAAATGCCATTAAAGAAATGAATAAGTAACTTGTGAAAATATAGCTGCTGCTCTTGGCATTTTGCACAGACACCTGATTGCAACTTTTTGTTGATTGTGTCTTCGTGCTGTCCTCCAGTGGCAGGTGAAAATCTGTCCATATAGAACACCACCTATAGCCCACACTTTTGTCTTTTCAAAATGCTGGGCAGGGTGGGGGGAAGCTTTGTTATTTCCTTATTATTAGGATAATAAGAACCAGTTGTAAAACATTCAGCTCATGAAAAAACAAAGAACAGTCAGCTTAAATTCTGCCATCCTGAGATAAACACGGTTAGCACTTTGCAAAAAGTGTTTCAAGCATCTCTGTGCTTAGATGCACGTCCAGGCTCAGTTCTGCTCGGTGATACTGAGAAGCGCCGACTTGCGCCAGGGACTCGGGGGTCCTGCCACTTATGTGCCCTTTTGCAAGCTTGTGTGTTGGGGACGTCTGTCCCGCGGGTCTGCCGGGCCTGGCCTGCACTTTTTCATGGCCGTGTAGTGCGCCAGTGCTTGGCTCAAACTGGCTAAATGCAGTCTTCTCTCAGTGGAAGTTCAGGTCGCTTGTTATTTTAAGTAAACCGTGTCTAATCACACAACATGACATCTTGAGCCACTGCAGGTTCTTGCCAAAGCCTCCATTAGTGCTGTAACTCAGGAAAGATTGCTCATTTTTCCTTCACTTACTAGGCTCAGCCATTCCCAGATATGAGTGACCTAGGCTTGGAGAGCAGGCAAGTTGACTGTCAGAGGCATGAGAGGGGCCCCCATCCCCACAGAGAGGGACTGCCGCAGCCCCTCCCAATGGCTCTTTCCAGATAGGGGTTGGAGTCAGTGTGGACAGCTGTGGAAGCGGGTCCTCCGTATTCCAGCAGGAGGGGACTGCAGCCCCCACATTCTGGCAGTCCCAGAATGATGGGAAACACCTTTTCCCGAGAAGGGTGTTGATCAGTGGTAGGATGGTGCTAGCCATGAGTCGTGCACCCCAGCCGCCTCAGTGGTGGCAGTCACCTAAACCCACCCACTGGGAGGTAGCGAACAAAGTGGGCAAACTCTTGCTCTTTCTGTCCAGCTTATTGGCCCCACAGTAGCCAAGGACAGTGACACATCACTGTTAGGAGCTCTGTGTTCTGCCCGACTCACCTCTACTTTCCAGGGGCAGCCAGTGAATCCCCAGTTAAGCCCAGTGGTCCACCCCTCTTAACTCCACAGGCGAGGGAGACAGGGACCTGCTCCTGGGCGCACTTCAGTGAGTTATCAGATTGAGCCCAGAGTCTTTACCCCGCCGAGTGCCCAGCAAGAGGGGGCGTGTGCATGTCTCTGCCTAATCACCATTTGCCACTGTGCGTCCGTGTGTTGGTGATTCTGCTTTTGTTTTGTTTGATGTTTTTTTTTTTTTTTTTTTTTAATATTTATTAGTTTGGCTGTGCCAGGTTTTAGTTGTGGCACACGGAGTCTTTAGTTGAAGCATACACATTCTCAGTTGCGGCATGTGGGTTCAGTCCCCTGACCAGGGATCCAACCCGGGCCCCCTGCATTGGGAGCATGGAATCTTAGCCACTGCACCGCCAAGGACGACCCCTGACTTTGTTTTTAATAAAACCCTGTGCCTGTTGGTTGGTGCTCTGACTCCTCCAGGGCTCCATCCGCCTCCAGTGGACACCCCAGCGTCCCCAGAGAGCAGGCAGCCATGGGCAGCTTGCTCCCAAGAGAGCCGGAGCCCCCCACGCTCCTGCCTGTCCTCTTTTCTGGAGCAAGGTGCTGCGGTCTGGCCTGGGGAAGAGCACGAGGGTCAAGGTCAGCACCGCTTCTCCCTTTACCCAGTTTAGGCTGAATGCCACATGGGCGCAAAAGAGCATCACACTTTTCCCAAGTGCTGGCACTCCTGGGTGCCGTCCCCACCCCCAAGCTGGCTTTGGAAATTCCCATTCAGCTTGCAGTCACCAAGAGACTACCAAGTCTTGGGGCAGGTGCCAGGTGTGTGCAGGGAGAGGGTCAACGTGGCTCTCCTGGGCACAGCAGGGCAGAGGCACCCAAGGCCATGGACTGCAACCCAATCCAACCCAGGCCAGGCCCCAGTTCTGTGGCTTTAGCTCCAGGATCTGTTTGCTTTCGACACGTCCACTATCATTTAGATACAAAGCATAACACAGCCGAAGCCAGTCTGTGGAATTTAGAGTTCATGCCAGGAAAATAGAATAAATCAAAACAGTCATTAATAATTTTCTTTAAACTGTGAGTAAATCCCCTCTCTGTTTGTTGCATTTTGTAAATTATATCCAGCAATTAATTTATTGCTATTTAAAATAGCACAAGAACTCATGAAACCCAGTCTGAAAATTGAGTGCCTTCTCTGTGCCAGGCGCTGTGCTTGGGGCTAGGGGTACCAGAGACGATCCTGCCCTTGTGGAGCTAACATCCGCCTGGGAGTGGGGTTGTCTGGGAGCATCCTGAGAGCAGGGCTGGGGGTGACAAGTGGAGGAGCTGGGCAGTGCAAGAAACAGGGAGAATCCCTGGGATTCTGAACCCAGGACTGCAGGCCTGAAAGAGGAGCTGGAAGGGCTGGCCTAGACCAAGCTCAGGTAGGTGGGCACATCTGTGGTTCTGACCCACTGCACACAGGAGTGTGGTTCTGACTCGGGAGGTCGTATCTAGTGTGTGTGCCTTCTTTGCTTCCCTCTCTTGGATCTGGGTGACAGAATTGGCCCTGTCCTCCAAGACTGGGAACACCAGCAGTGAAGGGCTTGGCTTGAGAATCAAGCTGAGGCATTGGCTAACATAAAGAATGAGTTCTAGCTCTTTCTCCACTGGGTCAGAAGGCTGGGAGTCAGAGGGAGGCAAACTAGTGTTGTGTGTTTGCAGCAGGGTGGCAGGGGAGCCCCCAGATGAAGCCAGTGGTTAGAGACTGAGGAGGGGCTGGCATTCTCTGGCATGAAACATAGACCTCGAGAGCAGCTGCGAAGTGGCCGGGGTGTCAGGAGGAAGCTCTGAGATCCGAGTTGGAGTTCTAGGAGGGTTTGCAGTGGCTGCCAACGCTGCAGAGTGAAGGTTGGATTTGGAGTTTGAGGCAGATGGGTTTTAATGCAGAGGAGCAGGGGAAAGGAAAGGTCTCGTTAGTTGAGCCGCAAAGCCAAGGGTGGTGCCAAGCCCGTTATGTGTGTCACCTGTGGTCATCCGAGGTGGGTGTCGACATCTTAGCTTCACACAGAGAGCTTGCTCTGGCCTTCAGCTGGATTCTAGACTGGTTCCGCTGACTCCAGCCTTGGTGCCCACCCCAGGCCAAGGCCAGGGAGGGCTAGCGTGCACGTCAAGGCAGCACCCCTGGGCCAGTCTCCCCATGGACTCGGCGTCGAGGAGAAGATGCAGAGCAGAGGGAAACGAAGCATCAGCATCCCCATTTTCAGCTGGGGGGACGGTGGTTATGGGTGGGCAGGATGGAAGCAGGTCTGAAAACCAAGGACGTGATGATCAGCCTTTATTTCAGATGCTTTGGTGACAGACTTAAACGAGACTAACTCCACTACAAAATGATCTCACTATCCTAGGGATGACCCCGAGCTTGAACGTTTTTCCTGCAAATCCATGGGTCAGTGCTGCCTGTGCCCAAGCCCACCCATTTCATAAAAGAAAGGAGCCGACCAGCCTGGAACATGGTGATGGGTCAGATCAGCAGTGCCTTGGGCAGGGCAGGGAGGTGGGTGGGGTGGTGGAAAGAATCCAGTCTTGAGTCTGAAAGGACATAATGAAATCTCTAAAATTAAAAGATTTATTTTTTTTTAAGCCTACAGTGAAATAACTGTCTCAGTCTGCAGATAGAGCTAAATTTGGGGGAGAACCACATATTTTGATTTCTGGAACTTTTTTTAAAAGGCAACTTTCCAAGCCGTAAATTAAATATTTGGGGGCGTTAGACTAAGATGACTGACTTAGCCATTTCATCAACAACATGGAACGCGTGAAGACAGATTTGGGGATAGCAAGGACACCTTCACTAAGTTTGACCTCTGTGGATTGTTGACCTCAGCAGGAAAATGTCCATATTTTCTTAGGGCTGCCGTTTAAGAAATTAATTGGGAATAATGTCTGTTGCACTGGATCTCCAGCCAAAACATTCACATTTGCCTCATCTGTAGAGAGACCTGAGCAGAGTTTTATCTCTGCGTCTCTTTGCTAAGTGTTCCCGCTCCGTTAGCAGAGCTATAATTAACTCACAGGACGCCAGGCAGCCAGATTCGGCCAGGCGCCAAGAAATCAGCCCCAATTACTATATTCACATTGTCAGTAATGCCCACTTCACAGCTTCTGCTAATTTGAAATGGCAAGTCCCAACTTTCCATAGTAAAATTACCATTTTTGTACTGTTCTATTACATGGTGATATTTGTCCATTATTTTGGCAATGTAAACTTGGTATTATAATGACAATTAGTTGTCGAGCAGTTTCTGAAATGATTTGCAATTACATCTCTTAAATGCAAAACTCATGTCCGCCCTGATGGAGTGAGTCGTGCACTCCCTCTGCGCCCTGAATTCTCTGTAGGGATCAGCTTTTCATATGAGACTGATGTGCCCTGGGACTGTGTGATAAAGGTGGGCGTTTAATATAAAGAGAAACCTCTGGTTGTTGCCTGTTCTGTTGATTTTCGGCATCAGAGTTGTCTGAGCCAGAGAACTGTCCCCGCCCCTCTGTCTCTCTGAGGTACCTCGGGGCGGGTGCTCTGGTCTCTTTGCTGGCCAGCTGGTCCCTGCTGTGCTGTGCCAGCCCAACCACTGAGGGTCTGGTCTGTGCCCCAGACGGGCAATCACAGCTTCTCCTCTGACCTCCGGATTGTGAGGTGCTGGAGGCGGTTGGTTTTCCTGCTGACACACAGCGAGGTCCCCTGCATTCCAGGGAGGTCTGGGGGATCGGACTTGCTGGCCCAGTTGGGTTGTACATTGTGCTCTTTTCAGCAGAGAAACTTCAGGAGGCATGATCTAGGCCAGTGTGCCACTTGAAGTGTGTCAGAGTGCCGCCCGAGGACCAGGAAACAGCCATTACTGGCCTGCAGCTAGATAAGCACAGGGGTTCAGAGCGGCCTTTAGAAACATTCGTGGCCTCTTGATATTACAGTGATGTCCACGTGGCATTTTTCTTGTATTTTGTAAAAATACCAGTCCAAGGACTTCCCTGGTGGTCCAGTGACTGGAACCCCATTTTCCCAATGCAGGGCTCGGGTTTGATCCCTGGTTGGGGAACTGAATCCCACATGTTGCAACTAGGAGTTCACATGCTGCAACTAAAGATTCCGTGTGCTGAAACTGGGACCCAGCATAGGTGAATAAATACATCAAAATATTAGAAAAACAACAACAGTCCACAGAAGATTGGAAATTTAGAAACTTGTGTCATGTCCTTCCCTACTGATTGTTTGAGAAAGATTGACTATTATTCAACCCCCAACCCCTGACTGGATTGCATAGTGATAGTTTATTTTGGATAAGACAGTTTTCTTTGTTTGCAGGGCAGGGGTCCACAGGGCACAGCCACTGAGGGGAGAGGCTTCTGAAAGGAGAAGGCAGGCATCGCCAGACGCAGACAGGGGCCTTTGGGAGTGACCGATGACCCCAGAGGCTGGCAGCCAAGGCATGGGCCTGACTGGGGTTGCTGCTGTCCCCCAAACATGTCCATCAGGACCTGGCTTCTCTCTTGAGACCTTTCCTTTCACATGCTGGCTGAGCATCTGGACCCCCCCTGCCTGCTTCCACGATGCCCAGACCCCAGTGGGGAGGATGTGGATTCCTCCCTGCCCCCGAGCTAGCCTGTCACCAGTTGCTGGTTTGAGCTCCTGACCGGCTGTCACTTTTGCTGCCTCCTCTGCACCCTCTGCCCAAGTGCCAGGGTCTGCAAGTCATGTGTTTGCATGCCCATGAACTGAGAGTAGTGTCTGCATTTTTTTAATGGTTTAAAGAAAACAAGAGTATGTTATGATACACATGAAAATTATGAAATTCGAGTTTCAGTGTCCCTAGAGGGTTTTTTGTGTGTGTGGAAAAAAATTGTTTTCTTTTATTGTGTGTGCATGCTAAATTACTTCAGTCATGTCTGACTCTTTGGGACCCTATGGATTATAGCCTGCCAGGTTCCTCTGTCTGTGGGATTCTCCAGACAAGAATACTGGCGTGGGTTGCCGTGCCCTCCTCTAGGGGATCTTCCCGACCCAAGGATCGAACCCAGGTCTCTTATGTCTCCTGCATTGGCAAACAGGTTCTTTACCACTAGCATCACCTGGGAAGCCCATGGTAAAAGATATCTAACATAAAATTTACCATTTTAACCATTTTGAGTATATAGTCCAGGGACATTAAGAACATTCAGGTTGCTGTGCCACCATCGCCACGATCCACCATCCCAGACTGAGACTCTGTAAACAAAGTTTTATTGGAACTCGGCCATACTCACTTGTTTGCTTGTTGCCTTTGCCTGCTTTTGTGCCACCAGGGCAGAGTTGAGTAGTTGCAACAGAGACATCAAGGCCTGCAGAGGAGAAATATTTATTGTCTGGCCCTTTCCAGAAGAAGTTTACTGACCCCTGCCCTAGTGCATACTTTTGTCACGGCCTATGTGGTTACCATGGCAATCATCTAACTGGTCTCCTGACCTCCACTTTCATTCCTTTCCAGTCTGTCTGCCCTTGGGGTGATTTTCCTAAGAGACAAGTCTATCAATGAACGTCCTTGGTTAAATTCTTTAGTGGCATCTCACAGACTAATGTTGTGTTATTGGAAACACCAAGAAAAATAAGTTATTAAAGGCTCTGAGAAAGTCCTGCAGAAAAGAAACCTGCCGGGTATTGGTTAATTTAGTACCATCCAAGATGAACTGGCCACAAAGTTGTAATTGTTCTTTCCTCATCACCTAAGCCATCCTATAGCAGAGGTTGGCAAACTTGGACTGCAAAGAGCCAGATGGTAAAATAATATAGGCTTTGTGGGCAGTCCAGTCTCTTTGCAACTACTCAGCTCTGATGTAAAGTCGCCGTAAGTAATACATGAATGAAGGTCCAGTAATATTTTATGTAGAAAAGTAAAGCAGGCCATGAGCCAGATTGGGTATGCTAAGCCTTGCTCTTACAGGTCCTCAGTGTGGTCCCAGACCCGCAACATCCCATCACCTGGGCCTACTCCAGACCTGATGAACTGGGGACTCTGGGGGTGGCCCTACAGTCTGTGTCTTAATCAGCCCTACCCACCAGCTAAGGTATGAGACCCTCCCTCCAGTCCAGAAGCACAGAACACACTTAAGGAACACCCCAGGAACAAAGCCAACATTAGCAGGGAAGGAAGGCCCTTCGAGAACTGGTCTCTGGCCGTATCCCTCCCTCACTAGCAGAGTCTGTGCTTCAGGTGGACTACCTGTAGGTTCTGGAACACAGCATCCTTTCCCCAACCCATGCAAGTGCACAGGAACCCTTCTGTCTGGAACAGCTCTTCTCTCTGGCTGCCTCCAGCCTCGTCCCTAACTTCTGGTCACTCTTGACTCAGCTCAGGTGTTCCCTGTCTTAGAAGCATGTTTGGAGCCTCCCAGCCCCACAGCTACCCCACCTGTGGGGTTTTCCTCCCGGATGCTTCCGTGCCTGCTGGTGCATCCCCAAGTAGGGTGCTTCTTGCGCGTTCAGAATGCAGTTTATGGCCTGGATGGGGACTCAGATAGGGCCATTTTAGTCATCTCTGTATTCCCAGCACACAACACCCCAAAATATTTATTGGGCAACTCAGTGAATGAGCAAAGGAACCCTATGCTTAGGGCGTGACCAATGGAGGTGCTTGGCCCCCAGGTGTGAGGACTGGGAAGTCAAGTCCCCACCGGGACTTCCTGGCTCGGCGGGGTTCTGGAGGCGCTCAGGGTAGGAGGCTCCAGGTCATTTCCTCTTCTCCCCGCCTCTGACTCACTGATTGATTGATGTTTGGAAATTGTGACTCATCATGTTAGAGAAGAAAAAGGAAATTTTACTCTCCTCTCCCTCCCTCCCTTTCAAATAAGCAATAAATAAAAGCAGCTGACATTCTACTTGGTGCAAGAAGAAGCATTCAAATGCATTTCTGGTTTTCATAATTGGTAGCTTCTTGTAGAAAGGTGCTTATTAGAAGAAAAAAACCTTTTCTTGTGTATCTGTTTTCAGCCTTCTTGTCTGTAAAACTCATAAAGTGAGCTGGTGTGGGAATTGGTCTGCCCGCCCCCTGCCCCCTTTTAAAGACATTGTGCCAGTTCACGTTTTGCCAGTGGAGAGCTAAGCTACTTCTCTTTTAGTGAGAAATGTGAGGTATACCCTGTCCGCCTTCAGAGTTTCAAAATGAATTCACCGGGGTGGTGAGTAATGATGTCTTAAGCTGGTTTATTAAACATGAAAGAATAAGATGTTCTAGGTTGACATCATGCACCAAATATAGATAACGCCCGGATCAGCTGGACTTGAGGCCCGGTGCTCAGGCCAGTTCCAGAACACAGTTGAACCCAATGATGCCTGTTTTGTCTCGTGACACCGATGACTGAAGTGGACACGTGGCCTTGACTTTTAAGCGTCTCCTCACAGGAAATCCAAAAAAGAGAGAGAGAGGCGTTAGTTCACTTATCACTGTAATGTTAGGATTAGAGCTTGCTGACCTTTTATTGTATTAGTCTTCAGCACGTCCTAAACATGTTAGACTCTTGGTTCTGGAAAACTTACCAGTGAAGTCAACATCTTTTCAAAACGTGACTTTGAGTATGGGCTCAACAAATGTCGGTTGTAATTATTTTATCACCACCATCCTTCTTTTCTGCTAGGCAGAATTCTCACGTCTAGGTGGGTACCTTGCTGGATCATCTAATTTCATGTGCAAAACAGCCTTGCGAGACAGAGGCCATGCCCTCCCCATAGAGAGAGGAGGCTGAGACTTGGAAGGACGGGGACTTCTGGAGTCACTTGCTTTCAGCCGCACAGCATCCGCAGGTGACGCCCGGGTGCACACCTGGGCCTGTGTGCTGCTCGCTCGCTCTGCAGGGCAGAGCCCCGCTCCACAGCGCTCTGGTTTACCTGGTGCCCATGCCTGGAGTCTCACCAAGTGAGAAATGGATCACAGATGAGTATTTTAACTGAGGAGCTGTTTCAGTGCAGGATCTGGAAAGGGAGAAGCCCACGTGGGATCCCACGCTGTCCCTTCTCCCTGGAGGTTCCCCAGCTCCTGCTGTGCTGGCGCTGGGAAGGGGTAGAGGGGGAGGAGCCACGCACTTGTCAGTGGTGAGGCAGCAACCTTCTCTTACTTCATTTTGACAGTGCCTCATGAGACAGGCGTGGTATCCTGCCTGTTTCAGGGGCAAGGAAACCCAGGCACTCACTCCACCCTCCCCAGCTGCCTGCTCTGGCCCAGGTCTGACCCTTCCTGGGCCAGCTCAGAAGCCCCAGGCTGCAGCCACATGCTGGCCCTGTCATCACCAGGTCCCCAGGCCTGGGTCTCAGAGCTGGACTGGCCTGGGAAAAGGCCAAGGAGCTGGGGTCCCACCAAGGGCAGTCACCAGAGCGGGCAGCAGAGGGTGGGGGCCTAGACTCGGACCTGGGATTTTGAGCTGCCCACAAGGGGTGCCGACTGACAGAGCCGAGAGTCACAACTTGCTCTCCACCCTGAAGCAGCCGGGACTTGCCAAGGCTTGTTTCTAAAGTCGGGAAGGAAAGCGAGGGTATCTCCCCACACCTCACAGGAGGGATGCGGTGCACACAGCTGCGTCCCACAGGAGCATCACAGGCCCCACCACACTGCACCAGGCTTAGGTCATTTCCATTTCTGTGCTGGGAATGGCCTTTTGCAGATACCAGTTATATTTATCACCAGTCAGCTTATCAGCTTACGACGCCAGATACACAAAACCATAAACTGACTCATGAAAGAATAGATAGTTCATGACTTGATGGTAAAGTAGATCAGCTTTAAAAAATCAAAGGGATCGTGCAATCCAGTTTTTACCTCAGAAAACTTTGTGAAATGTTTTAATAGGAATGTTAGTTCTGACCTTTCTGAGAACAGTGACCTTAAATACACTCTATTGACTCACTAATCCCTGTTTCTTCCCTCTCCCCCAGGTGAAAAAATTAGAAATGTGGTCAAAGCTTTATGAGCACGAATGCTTACTGTAGAGTTATTTATAATACTAAAACATAGGTGCAGCCTAATGTCCAATCTAGGGGAATCGTTAATTTATGTTAAATTCATTCCTTGAAATGTTTATGTAACTGATTTTCTTTCCCAAGAATATCTTAATAACATGGAAAATGATCATGATATGAAAGAGGGTAAGGTACTATATTATCATAGTTTTATGGAAAAAAATATACAAAAATGATAGACAACATGAATACATCCATATATAGCATAATGTACATGAATATCTATTATGTATACAGAAGGCCTAGGGCACCTCAGTACATAGAAAAAAGACTAGAAGATAATTCAGAGTCTTAGCAGGGATTATTTCTGAATGGTGTGAGATTGTTTTTATTTTCTTTGTCATGCCTAAGTTCTCCAAATTTTCTGTAGTGAGATTTGTTATTAGTCTTTATTTTGAAAATAATAACTAAGAAAATGTTTGACATTTTGCAAAAGAGAAGAGTCTCTTTTGAAAGCCTATGGTATTTAGTGATCAATTCACCAAGCATCTGTAAGTTGGAAACAGGTTAAGACCGGAATCTCAGCCCACCACTTGCTCGCTGAGGTCCCCGGGCAAGTAAGTTGGCCTCTAAATCTCAGTGTCCCCATCTGTAAAATGGGAGCACGCTAGCACCCACCTCTTAAGAGCTGTTGGGGTGATGAAGTGAGACAAGGTACCCGAGCCCCTGGCAGGAACACATGTCTGGACCATCTGCTGTTACCGTTCGTACTAATGTCGTTGTGCTTGAAGCCCCATCCGTGTACCAGACTCAGTGTGAAGTGTGATCAGTGTGAACGCAGGTAAAAATAGTCCCACTCACGCAAGCATGGGACCTGGTGGTGGGAGGGGGCGCACAAGGCAGAGAAATGCATCGCTGGAGTCCGAGAAGGCCGGCTTGCCAACTTGGGAAAGTGGAAATGGGGGT
Source organism: Bos taurus (assembly GCF_002263795.3). Lineage (NCBI taxonomy): Eukaryota > Metazoa > Chordata > Mammalia > Artiodactyla > Bovidae > Bos > Bos taurus. The sequence continues at coordinate 34,940,027 of NC_037352.1, read as the reverse complement.
GTCATGGGAACCCAGCTGGAACCAAGGGGTAAAGGTTGCCTCTGCCAGCCAGCTCAGGGCAGACCAAGGCCACAGCCAGAGTCCAGAGCATTGAGCGGTGGGAGAGGTGACCAACAGGGAACTGGAGGTGACACTGAGGCTTTAACTGGGGCATCTACCCTAGAGAGAGTTCTTTTTATATCTGAAGGAGGTGATACCTTTATTTTAAGGAAAACCAGACTCTCTTCCAAAGTGTTCACTGCACCTGAGAGAGAGAGAGAGAGAGAGAGAGAGAGAGTGTGTGTGTGTGTGTGTGTGTGTGTGTGTAACAGGAGAGGGAGTGTGGCTGTGATCAGGAGCATTTGCCCAGCATCACCATTTCTGAGTCGCCTCCTTTCTGTGGCCCCCCTTTCTTTAACTCACTCCCCGCCTCAGCTCTATCTTCTTTTCCTTTCACCCCACCCCACAGAAGGAGAATCTTACTCTCTTCTCTGGAGCACCTGGCTTTTCCAGCCTCTTATTACGAGGCCGAGCAAAGAGCGCTCCCGCCCTGGGACGGGCACAAAGGAGCCCGAATGCCCAGCTCCCCCCCCGGGCGCCCCTTAGAGCAGGGAGCAGAAACCATGGAAGCCCACGTAAGATCTCTAATTATTTCTGTTGAAGCTGATTATATTGAGGGTGGAGTGCCTTGCCTTTAATTTCATTGTGCGTGTGTGTGTGTGTGTGTTTTTTTCCCCCGCTCACAAGAAGTATATTCTTTTCTTTCCTGTTTGTTCCTGCTTGATTCGGGGAGGCTGCTGTTTTCATTGCCTAATTAATGGGGAGACGTCCTGTGGAGGATTTCTTTGTGGACGGATTCTCTGAACATGGCACAACCTGTGGCCCCTTTAAAACATAGTTACATCCTTGTCTCTTTATAGGGCAATAACTAGATTAATTTTGCAATGCTTTTCGAATGCCATTGTTCTTTTTAAGAGAATAGGTTTGTCGTTTTAATAAGACTCGAATGCCATCGAGACGCCTTGAATTGGCACAGTCGCTTTGTAACAGCACGGTCCCTTGAAACGAACTTAAGGGAGCGTTTTACGACTGCCTGGTCAGCTCGAAGCTTCTTCGGCCCTGGACCGCAGTCTAACTGTGTTTACCCGAATGTTCTTTTCAGTTGCATTGGTCACCGTCTTTTTAACTTAGAGCGAGGTTCATTGTGTTTGTCTTGCCCCACTCCAGGTTTTACTAATGAGATTCATTTTGTAAAGGAGAATTGGAAATTAATTGGATGATTAATTGTGAGATTCTTACTCTTATCAAGGAAAGCTCTAGAAGTCCTGGCTTCAGATAAAACTCGTAATGAGCCCTTAATATTCCTTTTTTTTTTTTTTAATTTGTTATTTTTAAGAGCCTGATCATGTAAAGAGAATTCAGTGAGATGGAAAAAAATTTTTTTTCCTGTGCATTTGCCATAACTTTAATTCCATTGTAAGTCCATGCGTTGTTGGTAACAGAATATAGTGTATGGAGTTAGAAGACCCGTCCTTCCCTCCCGATGCCCCTGGCTTGCCAGTCACTGTGCCCCGTGACAGAAGATGAGCTCAGCTAAGGTCTTCCCGTGTCATGGGGCCTGAGCTCTGGGGCTGCCTGGATGGAGGGGTGAGGGAGGAGGGGGCTTCTGGCTGGGGCTGTTGTGGGTGGTGCCACCAGTGAGAATCCAAGAGGGATTAGTTGGGGAGGGGTGATGACGAATAAGATTAAAACTTAGAAAGCATGAAATACTAGCGGGATAGTGTGTGCGTGCTCAGTCTCTCAGTCGTGTCCGACTGTTTGCAACCCCATGGACTAGTAGCCCACCAGGCTCCTCTGTCCATGGAATTTCCCAGACAAGAATACTGGAATGAGTTGTCATTTCCTTCTCCAATGGTTCTTCCCCGCCCAGGGGTCGAACCTGAGTCTCTTGCCATTCCTGCATTGGCAGGGGGATTCTTTACCACTGAGCCACCTGGGAAGCCCACTGGGATAGTAGGTAGAGATCTGCAGAAATGGGCTTCTCAGATAGGTCGGTGGGTAAAGAATCTGCCTAAAGTGCAGGAGACGTGGGCTTGATCCCTGGGTCGGGAAGATCCTGGAAAAGGAGATGGCAACCCACTCCAGCATTTTTTCCTGGGAAATCCCAGGGACAGAGGACCTGTCAGGCTACAGTCCATAGGGTCACAGAGAGTTGGACACAGCTGAAGCAACTGAGCACACACACTGCAGAGATAGAGAGGTACTAGTGAGGTGTTTCCAGGATGCCTCCAAGTGGGGGTGCCCAGCAGACAGCCTGGCCCTCAGGAGAATGGTGTTGATATGGCAGTCACTGACCTGAAGTCAGGTCCCATCTCTGTGCCCCTGCTGCCTCTGGAAGTGTGATCATGGGAAAACCATTTAACCTCTAATCTTTGGTTTTCTTTTTCTGTCACGTAGACAGAAAAAGAATCCTTTTTGAGGTTGCTGTGAGGCTTGAATGAGCTAAATGCACGAAAAAAGTGCTTTATAAACTCTAAAGAAAAAGAAAGTGAAAGTGAAGTCGCTCAGTCCTGTCCGACTCTTTGCGACCCCATGGACTGTAGCCTACTAGGCTCCTCCCTCCATGGGATTCTCCAGGCAAGAGTACCAGAGTGGGTTGCCATTTCCTTCTCCATGGAATCTTCCCAACCCAGGGATTGAACCCGGGTCTCCCGCATTCCAGGCAGATGCTTTAACCTCTGAGCCACCAGGGAAGCCCTTATAAACTCTAAGCTAGGTATAAATATCAGTTATGATTGTTATTGGAGAAGGAAATGGCAACCCACTCCACTATTCCTGCCTAGGAAATCCTATGGACAGAGGAGTCTGGTGGACTATGGTCCATGGGGTTGCAAAGAGTCGGACTCGACTGAGCTACTAACACACACACGATTGTTGTTATCATTTTTACATTAGAATGGAATCTACACAAACCATTTGGAAAGCGTCGCACACTACCCCCACGTGGAGCCTTACAGTGCATATGTTATTGCCTGTTTGCTCATTCAGTCACAATATTGATCAGTATTATATTAGAACTAAAGCAGTATATTTTGAAAAGCAACCAGGAGTAGCCACTCTCTAAAGTGTTATACAAGCATTAAAAATTTGTTTGCAGAGAGCGTGTAGTGTCTGGGCAGGCTTCAACAAAGCAGGCAGCTTAGGAAGTATAGAGAGTGTATTATTACAATTATAAAAGAAATGCACAGAAAAAAATACTGGAAGGAACTATGCCAAAATAGTAAGTGGCTACCTCAGGGCGTGGGACTTGGAGTAATTTTTCTTCTTTATTATACTTTTCTTTGCTTTAAGCATACATTGCCATGGCCTTCCATTACTCTGTAATCAGAAAGATAAATTCATGAACAATAACAGCAGCACCTCACCACCCCCTCTCCAATACAGGTAGGAATTAGATGTCTGACGAACTGAAAGCTCAAATGTATTGATTTCATCTTTTTAATATTTTCCTGGTTCATCTTGCCTTCAACAGTCTTCCTCATCTGGCAGAGAAAACGGAACTCTGCGCAGAAACCAAACCAAACTATCGCTGAGCAGAGTCTCGAATTGCTCAGCCCTGTTGGGACCTCCTGCTTAAATTTTTTTTATGATAAAATTTGATCTTGACTTCTGCTAAAGCTATTGTGTATAAATCTTGCATGTCTACTTAGTCAATTGATTTGGCAGCCTGTAGAGGCCAGAGATAACGAATTGTTATGTATCTTCCATTTGGCCTGTGTGAGCCATGAAATCGGGTTTGCAGGCGTGTGTAAGTGGATGCATTTGTGTGTGCCCTGGCACGCGTAAGAAGATGGGAGAAGCGTGCTGAGTGTTCTTTTCTGGGAGAAATGGGTTTCTCCACCCCTTTCCTCATTCTTGACCCCTTCCTTTCATTATAAGGATTAGTCATCAATTTCATATTTCTTATTCGGCCTGAGGCACTTACTGTTTAAGTGTAGCTGTAATTGCTGCCTCTTTCCTGCCCTTGGGGTCTCCCTCTTCGCCCCTGCTAGGGCTCTTGCCCCTGCTTGGCTGTCACCCTCTATATCTTGTGGTTTCTCCCAGCGCCTGCTGTGCTATCACCTGCCACCCTCTCTAAAACCACCCTGTTCTCTCAAAGGAAAATTCCCCCAATTCTAGTTCCAGAAAGTATGCTGTCCATCTGTACTTGGCTAGCCAGTCCTCCTTTTAACTGGAATTTTGCTGCTAATTGGGTTGGGGGAGGAATCACATTGGTTAACTGCTCATCCACCCTCAGAGTGGGGAGTCTGGCCCTGCCACTTACTATTTGACCTTTGGCAAGCACTTAACCCCTCTGTGTCTTGGCCATCTCAGCTATGAATAATGCCCCCTCGTCAGGTTGTTATGAGAATTAGCTGAGTTAATACAAATAAAGTCCTCAGCACAGTAGCTGGTGCCTGGTACATGCCCAGTGCTTGTTGGTATTATTACTTCTGTCATTGTCATTGCTGGTGCTGGCTGAGGGCACAGATGGCTTGAAACACACCTGGCCTCTAAGAAGTCAAAGGAGAGACTGTCAGCTTTGTTCCATCCGGTTCCCGTTCTCTTTTGCCATCATCCTCTTTTGATCATAAACACACCCCCTGCGTCCAGAAGCCATGGCTCCCGGGACACACAGTGGCAGCACAGCTACAAGCGATTGTGGTGACTTTGCCCCGACTTGGGATCCGGCACTCAGACTCTAGGGCCTTCGGGCCGTCTCCAGGCAGGGGACTGTCGTTGTGTCAGGGCCACAGCAGCCCACCCGCCCACCCTGTCTGACTGCAGGCCTCCCATGGAGGACAGTTTTATTTGGATCAGAGCATAAAAGCAATCTCTTTCCTATAGCCTCATAATAAAACAGAAAGCTCGAGGAACAGGAGGGGAGGGAGCCTTTCCCTTCCCAACACGTGTATGTGTGTTGAGTTTAATGGTGATGGCATGTGGATGTATGTGTGCATGTGTGTGAGTGGTTTAGTGGTGTTTGGGTGTGTGTGTAAAGTTTGATGGTGATGTAGGATGTGTGTGTGCATGTGTGGTTTAATGGTATTTAAGCATACGTGTGGGTGTGTATAGGGGTTAATGGTAATGGGGTGTGTGTGGTTTAATGGTATTTGGGATGTGGGTGTGTGTAGGGTTTAATGATAATGGTGTATGTCGTTTGATGGTGGTGTGGCATGAGGTTGAATGGTATTTAGGTATACATGTGTGTGTTAACTTTAACGGTGATGTTGTGTTGTGGTTTAATGATGTGTGGGTGTGTGTTAGATCTGACAGTGATGATGGGTTTCAGCCGAGCCCTCCCCACCCTTGCCACCATCACACCTTCTGTTCTGTATCCAGCCCACCTCAGAGAGCACCTGAGGGCACTGAACCCATCTGCAGCCAAAGAGAAGCTCCGTTCCCATGCTTTGCCTCTTCAGGCCCTGGGAGAGATCAGGTCTGTGTGTGAGGAATTGTATCTTCCTCACACAGCAGCGCGTGGTTAGGGCTACTCTCCTGACTCAGCTTTGTGGATCCCACCTGAAGAGCCTTGCCATCAGCCACTCCCCCAACAGGAGCCTGAAGCAACGGACTTGGGTTCAAGTTCATGGGAACGGACATCCGTGTTGTGTCCACAGTGACTACACAGTGGGCCCTGATGAGCCATCAATTACAAGTGGACTCCACAAAGTATACAGCTTTAATGCATCACAAATATGACGTATCTAAAACAGATCTGTTGGGACATAATAAAAATTAGATATTTGATCATGTGGGATGCCGTCTTCAAGTCTTGAAGCCTCAGTAGTCTCAGAGCCCCAGGAGGAGAAGGACTCTGTGTTCTTTGTGCAGTAAAGATGCAGGGTAATTCTTCCAGTTTTTAATGTGCTCGGGCTTCCCTAGTAGCGTAGATGGTAAAGCATTTGCCTGCAATACAGGAGACCTGGGTTTGATCCCTGGGTGGAGAAGGTCCCCTGGAGAGGGAAATGGTAACCACTCCAGTATTCTTGCCTGGAGAATTCCAAGGACAGAGGGGGCTGGTGGACTACAGTCCATGTGGTTGTAAAGAGTCAGACACAACTGAGCAACTAACACACACTGTTAATGTGCTCACACAATTGGGATTGGCCTTTTCAAAAGCGCCCTTCTCAGGCCGTGAGTGGCCCTGTCCATGACCTTCACTGTGAGAGTCCAGAGAAGAAGGATATGTGGCACTGGGTTTTCTTGGGACGTTCTGGGTGTCGAAGAGGGTGCTTGGTCCTGTCCAGTGTGGGATGAAGGGCCAGCTCCCTTCCTCCCTGGGTTTGCACTCAGCTCCAGCCCTTCCACTGAACGGTGCCTCCCATGTCCTCAGCTGAAAAACTGGGGTGGGGGGGGGGGGCGGCGGCAGGACGTTGTCGTGCACTTTTAATGAGTCCATGCAGGTAGATGTTTAGACCAGAGGGTGGCCTGGAGTGAGGGCACATAGGCACCTGTTATGGTGTGGCAGAGGCTTGACATGAGTCCTGCAGCGGCAGGATGCACCACTTGCCACTGAGATTTAGGAAGAAGCCAGGAGCCCAGGAGGCACCTCTGGGTGCATCTCTTGTGTACACCAGCACACTGGGTCCCGAATTGGTCCCCGCTCTTGCACCCATGGTGCTGGGCATGGGGCTGACCTGAGAACAGACATGTGGTTTTTAAGAAATAATGGGTTGGCCAACCCAGTTTAATATGGTATGTCTGTGAAAGGTAATGAGGGGCAGAATGGTTTTGAAACCCCCAAAATGATAGGTTAATTTCAACCAGAGGATTTGAGAAGATGATACTTGCACTGCACCCTGCAGGGTGAGCTGCCCCAGTAGGCGTTGCTCCAGTCAGGGGCCATCATCCAGAGATGCTGACCAGGAAGCATGTCCTCGTCCACCCCGCCCCAGTTGATCTTGAGCCAGCAGGTCCCTGGGGCATAGACTGGGGCGTCCAGACTCAGGCAGGAGCCTCGCCGGTCACGCAATGACCCAGTGCCATTGTCAGCGGGCTGTCCCTTCCCTCACCTCCTCCAGGTCCGCTGTCCCACCTCTCAGGCAGGTCTTTGATGGAGATCGCCCTGGGCCAGCAGGCTTTGTAGGGGCTGAGGACCTTGGTGGCTGGGGGCCTAGGCTAACCATTAGGAGCAAGAGAGGCTCCCACTGGTGCCCACACCACCCTGGCTAGGACCAGAGCCCCTCTCACCTCCCACTTGCTGGCCCCACCTCCTGAGCCCAGCGTGGTCAACTCCATCCCCATTGAGCCCTGGAGGCCACGCTCAGTTCACTGCAGCTGGATTCATGGAGATTTCTCAGTCACCCATTCTTAGATCATGGGTGGCTAGTCTCACTCTTATTTTTTCCAGTTTTATTCTCAGAGGGTGAAAGCATACCTTCTTTGGTTTGGAGCTATCTTAACCTTAATCCCTGTTTATCATTGGCTACTAGCATTTAAAGTAGGGAACATTCCAGAGGAAGGGAAATATAGTCTGCAGAGAATGGTGAGTTGTCCTCTATTGCTGGATTCCTGGGCACGGGGAAGACATAGGGTAATGGGTGTTATATGTTAGAAAAGCTCTTTATTGCTTTTGGAGGAAGAGAGGGAGGAGGAGGAGAGAGAAGGCAGTCGGGTGGGGGATGTCCCTGCTCAAGGCTGTCCAGGAAGGGAAGGCTTTCTGTGGGATGACTGTGCAGATGACTGGGGCCCGCCCTGCCCCTCCCCCACTGGGTGCCAGGGCCCCCACCCAGGTAGCACTTGCCCTCAGGCAGAGTTTGCATCCTTGGAAGGAACCAGAGAGGGAGAAGTAATGCAAGGGGAGGACCCCCGGGCCTGGGTTTATAAATGCCTTTCCCCTTAGAGCTGGCCTCACAGTCATCAAGATGATTGTCCTGAGTCTGTGAGTGTCTGATCTTTGCTCAGACGTGCTTTTTTTCATGTCCTATTTGCCCTGAGCATCCCTGGTGACCAGAGACTGTGCTAGGTGATCAGAACCTGGTTTCTCTCTCATGCACGGACGTGAGGTGGTCCAATCTGTGCCCCAGAAAGGCCACTCTGTGACAGCTGGCGATGAGCAGCGAGGGGCTTGCCAGACGTCACACAGCTGGTCACTGGCAGGGCCTGCCTGGCCGGCACCCCAGTCCTGCCTGTCCTCTGGGGCCCCCCGGTACTGCCACATGCCCCAGCTCTGATATTCCAAAGTCTCTTCTGAAACACAGTTGAGAAGGGAGGGCACAGGGTCCATGGTGGCTGCTCCTGTGTCTCCCAGGGCTCGTTAGCCATTGCTCATGGGCTGTTTCCTGAGCAGCTACTCCATACTGGCCTCGTGCCAAGATGTCCCCACCACGCGAGAGGGACTTGACAGGTCCGTCCCAGCATCCACACCCAGTCCCAACTTGAGTCCCAGCTGCCTTTGTAAGGGCCTATTTGGAATCTTTTTCCATTTAACACATTTGAGACTTAGCTAAGTGTCTTTTTCAAACACTAATAAAGCCTTAACAGCTTCTGAAACACCGCACTAGACCTGAGAGTAGCTGACAATTTGGATTCTGTCTTCAGTGGGAAAGATTCGACACCGCAGGTTTTAGGAGCTTTTAAAAGCTTCTTGTTTGTGTAATGTTCATTGAACACAAATTCTTTTGCAAATAATGGTCTGCAACTGCTTTAAAGAAATAAACTCCACTTGCTTGGCTGGGGCATGTATCTGTCAATGGTATAACCACAAGCACACATTCTATTAGCTGAATTGTTTAATTAAACCACATCCCTGAAATGATCCGCGCCATATGAAGGGACAAAACAGGTACCGCACGTTCTGAAAGATATGTAAAGGGTCCCCAGAAACAAATAACCAGAATCCATCCTAGACAAGTCATTTCCTCTCTCTGGACCTGTTTCCTCATCTGTAAAATGAGGTAGCAGGCTTGGGACACCCACAGAATCCTTGGGGTAATGCAGTGTGAAGAGTCTCTGTTACTCGGAATATTTGTAATGCCTTAGTGTTTTATCCACCTCCTCCTCTCTGTCTTCCCTTGAAAATTAAACGGTTGGAGATTACTATATCCAGTGCAGGTCAAAATATGAGAATTGGGGACCAAGACTCTGGTCCATGTGGTTCTCCTGGCTTGGCCTTTGGTTTCAAAGTGGCTCAGAACCCTGAGCATGTGGGCGGAGAGGGCACCAGCAGAGTCTTGAGAATCCTTCAGCATTTTCCAAGATGTCCCTGCTGCCCACATGGGAGGCAGAGCCGTGGAGGAGAGATCCAGGGGCTGTCCCGGCTCTGCAGCCCATCAGCTCTGCGGCCTTGGGTCTCCGTGTGTGTCCTTCCCCCGCCCCCTTCCTCGGGGGAGGCCAGGCCCCCTCATGGACTGGTGCTGAGAGCCCCTGGAGCTGGAGCCTGGGCTGTGAGAGGCAGCACCCAGCAGCTGACGGCTCTCGTCGCCCTTAGATCAGACTGCTGGACCCAGTTTGAATAAATAGGCCCCCAGGTTTCCCTGAGCCTTAAACAAAGCTTGAGCTTAGGTTAGGAAGGCCCCTCTCTGTTACAAACAAAAAAGTGACCAAATCATATTTTTGTAAATTTCACTCCCCCTCACCTTTTTTTTGGTAATAAAACTTGAATCCTCACTATAAAGCAAACTCTGATGTCAAGTTAGTCCTAAATTTTCAGCTCTTCCAACATGCAGGTTTATAGAATCCTATGCTTTTCAGTGGTTGAAAGGAGCTTAAGATGTACCAGTTATTTCAAAGTTGTGAAGCAGAGACTAAAATAGTTTGAAGCTGAATTTTTAAGCCTCTTTTGGCCGGATCAAAGAAACCCAAACTTCTAAAAATACCAAATTAGCTTTTTAAGCACAGTTTCTATCTTTAGTTGAAAAATGTGTGCAGTGTGGGCTCCTGGAACCTCCTTAAATGTACCCATTGATATCAGCATTTACCTTGAAAAATGAGGTCTTTGGCCTGCGCTAATAATTAAGTCACTTTCTCTGCCCTTGACCTTCCCCCTCAGTGTCAGGATTGCACCACGTAGACAGAGCCTCCTCCCTTCCCTTTCTGACTTCAGCCCCCTGTCTTCTTGCAGTTTGTTGTGGTCCAAGTTATATTCTTGCAAACCATGATGAATAGACGTGAGATTGAACTTTGAGTTCCCATGTCAGAAATTAAAGTGGATATTCCTACTCAGGGCATAATCTGAAATGTTTGTGTTTGGTTGAAAATGTGTTATATGATGCTCTCTGTAGCAGATTGGCCTTTCTAATTGCTGAGCTTGTTAAAATTTAAATTGGTTTTCACTTTCTTAGCAAATGTTGACTGACAGTCACAGAAAGTGGCCCAGAATCCTGGTGAGTGATGGGAGGCTGGGTGGCCTGGGGTAGGAAACTTGAGGCAGACCATTTGAAGTAGTTAGATTTGACTTTCAGTGCTTCCACGATGGCCAGAGCTCCAGGCCATACCCAGCTGGCCATGGGGAGCATAGGAGAGGCAACTCTTCCTGCTGTGGTCCTTGAGGGAAGCCCCATCTCAGAAACCGGCTTCACATGGGCAGGCTAGACCTCAGCCAGGCAGGGGACAAGGGAAGCGTGGACCACACACCCAGAGTGGTAGAGCCCAAGTTCCATGAGTAGGCCACGGTCCCCCAGGCCCCTCCTTGGAGTGTCGAGGTGCCCAGGACTGTCTAGGGACTTTGGGTGGGATCTCTGCCAGTTTTGTTAAGAGGAGAGGAGACAAGGGAACAGTACCAGGGAAAGGAGGAGAAATGACTTTTCTTTTTTTTTTAATTAATTTATTTTAATAGGAGGCTAATTACTTTACAATATTGTAGTGGTTTTTGCCATGAAGTGACTTTTCTTAAACCCCAACTTGGTGCCAGACACCAGGCTGAGTGTGTTCACACGCATCAGATACTTTTATCCTCACAGCATCCCTGAAAAGATACTTTCCCGTTTTGCATCTAAGGAAACTGAGGCTCAGAGAGTTTCCTGGCCTGCCCGGGGTGGTGTAGCCAGTAAGTGGAAGTGTTAGTTGCTTAGTCGTGTCTAACTCTTTGTGACTCCATGGACTGTGGCCCACCAGGTTCCTCTGTCCATGGGATTTCCCAGGCAAGAATACTGGAGTGGGTTGCTATTGCTTTCTCCAGGGGATCTTTTCAACCAAGGGATTGAACCCGAGGCTCTCTCAACTCCTCCCCCATCAAGCCAACACCAGACTGCAACCTGTGGATGGGAGAGTTGGGAATGGAGGGAGTAAGTTCTTTTTGCTTTGGCCACTCAAATTAGGATTGATATACCCACTGAAGTGCTTCCCAGGTGGTGCTAGTGGTAAAGAACCCTTCTGCCAGTGCAGGAGACATAAGAGAAGTGGGTTCGATCCTTGAGTCAGGAAGATCCCCTGGAGGAGGGCATGGCCACCCACTCCAGTATTCTTGCCTGGAGAATCCCATGGACAGAGAAGCCTGGCGGGCTACAGTCCATAGGATTGCAAAGAGCTGGACACGACTGATAGAACTTAGCATGCACATGTACCTACGAAAAGATGTGCATTTCGTTAAGTATACACTCAAATCGTTTCCCAAACTGAACTCATCCATGTACTGACACCCAGATCAAGAGAATTACCAGCATCTTCAGAAACCCCTCTTGAGGTCCCCAGCACTGGGAAAAAGCTTAAGAAAGAAGAAAGGAAAGCAACACTTGATAGTTCGCTTTTATGGGACAGGCTCTGTGCACCCTCTCTACCATGCCCCAGATCCTCTTTTGAGAGGTCAGGAAGTGGACCCAGAAGAGGACAAGTGGCTTGACCAAAGCCTAGCCACAGCGCCCGGTCCCCTCAAATCCACACACAGCACACTTTGATCTCCACCCTGCCCCTGCCTTTCATTCTCTGTCTTTTACAGATTGTTAGGAAGTGGGATAGCATATTAATATTTCCAAAACTTCTTATGAAATTGGAAGTGTTGTGCAGTGATGAAGATAGAAACTAGGAAACAAGAGCTTTTAATCCCAGCTTACAGGAAATTCTAACTAGTAGGAAATCTAATTCAGGCCGTCCTGGGAAACGTCACACACTCAGAGATGAAAGTCAGCTAAATTGGGATCTAATTCTATAATCTAAATATAGATGTAGATATATTACAGGTTGGCCTTTTCCGCTTGGGAGAGGATCATTCACTCTAAAAAGTACCTTTTGTGTCACAGAGCGTGGCCGGCCAGGGCGACAGCACAAAAAGCCAAGGAGGGACTTTGACTTTTTCATTCCTTAGTCTTCATTGTCTTAAATTTCATAAGAAGAATGTATTGGTACATTACATGTGTAGTACATGAATTTAACAGGCCAAAGGGAAGACTCTTTACAGAGCGTCTTCCAAGCGGACAGGAGTTTTGCGTGTAGCGTTTGCCTTTTCTACCACGGTGACCACGGACCGTGAAGGTGCCAGCTTCTGTCATCCATCCCGGGGACACAGAGACCCTGTGTCAGAAGTTGACTAGCTCATTAGCCTTTGTGTGGCAAGGGTTCTTTTATTTTAAATACGTTTGATTACAGAATAAACATGCCTATAAAAGTTCAACCATTGAAGACGTGCAAGACGTAAAATGTAAAATTCCACCAGCCCCTCCCCCCGCCCCCATCAGATTGGGCTTCTCTGGTAGCTCAGCTGGTAAGGAATCCACCAGCAATGCGGGATACTTGGGTTCAATCCCTGGGTTTTGAAGATCTCCTGGGGAAGGGAAAGGCTACCCACTTCAGTATTCTGGCCTGAAGAATTCCACGGGCTATATAGTCCATGGGGTCGCAGAGTCGGACTTTGATTTTCCCATCAAATTTCAGAGGTAACCACTGTTAACTTACATAGTATGTGATTTTTTATTTATTTGTTTTTCTTTTTTCTTGGTTGCACCACTTGCAAGATCTAAGATACCCAACTAGGGATTGACCCCAGGTCATCAGCAGTGAAAGTGCAGAGTCCTAACTGCTGGACCAGTAATTTGTAATTGTTTTGATTCTTGTTTTTCCCTATTGCAACCTAAGGGTGGGCATATGCTCTCTGTCTTATTAACTGACATATCTCAAGCATGGAGAATGGTATTCTTCTTGAAGTAGGTGGCTCGTCAATGTCTGTGGGGTGTGTGGACACTTAGGCAGATGTCTGCACGAGTCCCTGACCATTCATGCAAGAGTTACTGCAGAACGGATTCTTAGGCGTGGTGTTGCCGGGCCAAAGGGTATGTGCGTGTTTTCCTTTCCTGGTTCTGCCAATTTAGCATCCCAAATGGCAGCTCACTTGTCACTCAGTCTTCCTTGGGGGACAGAAAGGACAGTGGGACTGTCCTTTTCCTCACCAACACTGAATAAGTTAGTTACTGAATCTTCCACTGGTTTTTTTAAAAAGTGTGTATTCCTTTAAATTCAGACTTCCTCAATCAACAGTGAAATTGAACGTCTTTTAGTATATTTATTAGCCAATAGTGTCTCTTGTGTAAATTGTCGACGTCCTTTGCTAGTTTTTTTTACTGGGTTGCTTGCTTCACCTTCTTGGTTCTGCTGGGTTTTTTGTGCATGTAGTAATAATTCTTTCTCTCTTATGTGTTGCAGATATTTTCCCCAAATCTGTCATCTGTCTTGCAAATATAAACATGTCTTTCTACATCCATTCTCTTATAGTATTAAGGTTTTCATTTGGCTTTTTTCCCTCTGACAGCAGTGTTGTATATACGGTTTGAGGTTTGGGATCTAACAATTTTCCCCTAGATGAATAGTAATTTCCTTCGTGCAGTATTCTTTTTAATACTCTGAATAAAGGAATAAAATTTTGTCTTTGAGAGATGGGGATGTAGAACCAGAACATGCAGTGCAATTTTTACTTACAACCCCAGACCCACAGCAAAAGCTTAAAATGAACTTTCCCTAAAAGCCAAAACTTGTAGAAGTGGCGGCCCAAGGGCTTTCCAGAGGGCTGTAACTGAAAGGTTTCTACCATCGGTCTTCCCTCTTCTTTCCCCTTTTCGAGCAGCAATTAAAGATCTGATGACGAGTGTGAATGTGGCAGCATTTTGGCATTTCGGATGGCGGCATAAACACACATATTGAAAAACTCTAAATTTACATCGGTTGGTCTCCTGTGTCTCATTCTGCTAGAGGCGTAAAAATTTCATGTGCCTTTTTGTACAACCGTCCTGCTGTATCATGGTTCAGGGGAAGCAAAAGTAACTAGAACGCATGTTACCGAGAATTATTTAAATTAGGCTTTATTCCATTTAGTTGATACTGAAACTAGAATCTGAATATTCTTTTCCTTTTCTCCTTTTCACTTCCCTTTCATAATGGAGTTCAGGGACTTCCCTGGCAGACCAGTGGTTAAGACTTCGCCTTCCAATGCAGGGGATGTAGATCCAGTCCCTGCTTAGGGAGATAAAATCCCACATGCCTCGGGGCCACAAAACCAAAACATAAAACAGAAGCAATATTGTAACAAATTCAACAACAAATTCATTTAAAAGTGGCCCACATCAAAAAAGGAGTTTTTTGTTTTTTTTTTTAATAATGGAGTTCAGCTCATACAGCTGCCCAGACTGGACCCTCTGATGCCTTCCCACCCACCCTTCGCTGGGCTGTGGGGTACCTGCAATGGTTGGCACCACTGACCTTGCCTGTCTGCACCTGGTGGGTCGTCCTCCCTGGCACGCCCTTAAACCCGACCACTGACATTCCGATCTGAGGTCATTATCCTGTGATGGTCACACACTGTCTCCCCTGCCTGCCCCGGCTTGCATGTTAGTCCCACGAGAACACGACCCCGTTGTAGTCATCTCACGCTGTACCTCCAGCCCCTAGCACAGAGCCTGGGGTGTAATAGGTGCTCAGTAAATATCTGTCGACTGGCTGACGGGATGGGCTTCCCTGGTGCTCAGTGGTGAAGAATACAGCTGTAATGCAGGAGCCACAGGAGACTCGGGTTTGATCCTTAGATGGGGAAGATCCCCTGGAGGAGGACATGGTAACCCACACCAGTACTCTTGCCTGGAGAATCCCATGGACAGAGGAACAGTGGGCTGCAGTCTGTAGGGTTGCAAAAAGTCAGACACAACTGAAGTGACTTAGCACACATGCCTGTCTTGCTGGATTTTCTTCTGGGTGGGATAATGACCAGTGATCAGAGGTTTCAGGGTGGCTGCCTGCCCTTTCCCATAAAGCTGGGAGTGCCCATTTAATCTGCAAGGAACTCAACCTCCTGGACAAGCTGTATGTACAGATGTGAGCTCTCAGAGGAGCGTTTTTACTGCTCAGACAATGTTCCAGGAGGTAACTAGAGAGATACCAACTTGTCCCGGCATGTGTGCCTGGGAAAGGCACACTTCTGGGCCAGATTGGGTCCTGGGCTCCCTGTGAAGAAGACTGGTGTTTGAGCACCCAGGCAGAAGAAGGGCTTCAAGGGGAGGAGGCCCTTGGGGCTCTCACCCCGGAGCAGGTCATCACACACTGAAATGGAGCCAAGGCTTGAAAGTTTGAGTCTTTGGCAAAAGCCCAAGTCAGTGAAAAGCCCAAGCACGGAAAATTGATGTTATTAGATCTTGAATTGTAATTAGAGAAACCATGTAATTAATTATCAGTACACTATTGTAAATCAAACACTGGGTTAAAAGGATAACTTCTGCAGTCTTATGCATGTAGTGGGAACTCAGAAGAGACCCATAGGCCTTATTAATAAGCCCACGAGTTTGGGCACAATAGCCCCTCTTCACTGGGTTTGGGTTTCTTTCATCTTCATCCATTTGTTCAGTCAGGAACTAGGATTTGAGCACCTGTGGCTGCCAGGCCCAGAGGTAGGTGCTGCAGCCAGATGAGCAGGTGAACAGGGCCCTTCCAGCCAGTACCATGCTAACGAAATAGAGATCAGCAGGGTACCTGGGCCACAGAGATTGTGATTAACATTGTGATGAAAAGAGGGCCACCCCAGGTTCTCGATCTTCTTCTCAAGAACAAGATCTTACGCCTGAGAACTTTCCTATGAGCAGATCTGACCATTGCCTACCTAGGGCTGGAGCAGAAAATGACAGCATGGGGGAAGGTGGCAGGTCGCTTCCCAAAGGGGCCCCAAGACTTTGGCTTTTCTTCTTGTCTGACCCAGGAGACAGCTGCTGTGATGCTGACAGCCTTCCTCTGCTATTAGTCAGCCCTTTACTGTGTACTTCTCCAGCCAGATGGGCAACCCCGTGATCCTCGTGGTCAGAAGCCATGGCTCCCTGCGTCATGGAGGGCTCTATCCCCAAGAGAACCCACACACCCTTCCTGTCCTCTCTCTGAATCCAGGCTTCTAGGTGCTTGACTCCAGAGTTGCTATTGATGTTGTTGTTGTTGTTTTAAAGTCACTGAGTTATATGCTGTGTCCTTCAGAATTTGGAAAATTAGTGGAAAATTAATGTGTGGCCATCAGGTTTTTCCCAGCGAGCGCTGCAAATGCCCCTCCCTTGCCACTTAGCCAAGCAGGGGTAGGGCTGTGGGGTGAACTCTCCTCCCTTTCCTTTTGTGGATCCTGAGCCAGCACTATGCCCACCCTCCACACTCACCCCCATCGCCTTTCCTTTGCTGTCTTCTCTGCACTGCCCTTACCACCTCCTGATCCATTATGTGTCACCCGTCTCTCCCCATTAGGATGTAAGTTAAGTTCTATGAATACAAGAACTTGTTGCATTTCTGCAGCCACCAGAGTGGCTGGCATGTCAGGAGGCACTGAAATCTCCGTTTCACGAATGATGACCATCAGGTCAGAGTGCAGAAGGTTGTCTGGCTTGGGCTTCCTGGAGCCACCCATTGATAAGTAGCTGCTGAGCCATCCCCACGAGGGGCGATCAGTCATTCTCCCTAACAGATGTGTGTTGGTTATGTCTAAAGTGTTCCAAACGGTATTTAAATTGTGAGGGCAACCATCAGGACTCTTTGACGTCTCAAGTCTCAATTCTAATGAAGCCAAGAAGGTCTCACTCCATCACATACGCAGGTGGGAAAGTCAACTGTTGTTTTATTTCTGTATTCAACAAGATGACCTGAAATAAGAAAATAGCAAATGCAAGGAAGGAAACAAAACCCTAGGGTGTTGTGCAAGTATATCTTTGCAGGTATCTTCTTGCCTGTTGACACTGGATCTACTCTTTACCTGCATCTCAGGCTACAATGTGTGAGTCAGCTACGGCCAGTAACACACCAATAAAAAGTCCAAGTTTCCCCTCCTGCTGTAGTCAGGAGTGCTGACAGCCTCTACAGGAAGCAGGAGAGTCTGGGTTGGCTCTGGCTGCCTCGAATCCTCACTGAGGTCTTGTGGGCTGGAGCGGGGAGGCTGGGGGCTGGTGCCTAGTGGTGGTCACACCTGCCCTCGGCCTGCTCTGTGCTCATGGGTGCAGGAGCCCGGTAGCTGTCAGGCATCTCCTGCTTCTCCATCACCACTCCCACCAACGAAGTCCCTGAACATGCTCCCTGGACAGTGAAAGAGGGACTAGTGTCAGGAGAAGGAAAGAAAGGTCATAGGGCCTCCTGAGTTTCTTCACCTGCAAAACAGGGATGGTTAATCCCCTCCCTGGGCAGTGACAGGGCACCCACAGAGGGTGCTGTGGGTGGCAATGTGCTGGGCCCAAGTAAAGCCCCTATCAATGACTCGAGTCATTCATTCAACCAGTCGTTAGTGACAGCCCACCTTAACAGGAAGGAGTATCACACAGCCTCGAAAACCTAGAATCAAGAATACGTTCCTACGGGATGGTGGTGGGTGTTTCAAACAGAAAATCTTTCTTTAATGCTGTTATTTGTGTTTTCCTTAAAATGATTACTCTTAGGGAGGCAACTTCTCTCGTAGAAATTAAATCTTGGAAAGAAAAGGAAAAGCAAGAATTTGTAGAAGATAGCCCAAGTGCAGTGTCCTCTCCCAGGCGCTCTCCCTCCCCTCAGCCCCCAACCTCAGCCACATCGCCTAGGGCTCCTCCCTCTACGGCGCATGGGGTGGAGCCCCTTTTCCTCCTGCTGCTGCCCACCACACTCAGCAGTTACTTACGTGTGGATCGCAGCCAGGAGACCAAGGTGTTAGGTATGGACCCTGCGTCTCCTTTATTAGTGTCTTTATTTCCTCATTGGTTCACATGTTAGGTGTACCTCCTCGGGATAAGAGGAGTGTATGAGTCACCCTTCTAAACCTGTTTCCTAATCTGTTAAGTGTACCCACCCTGCAGTATGGTTGCAAGACAACGCGTGTAAAAATCATGGTCTAGGCCCTAGTCCACAAAGGAGAAGTAGCCTCTTAGGGACTTCCCTGGCGGTCCAGTGGTTAAGACTCTGCGCTGCCAATGCAGGGCGCATGGGTTTGATCACTGGTTGGGGAACTAAGATCCTGCATTGCTCTACAGCGCAGCCAAAAAAGAGAGAGAGAAAAATAGCCTCTTCCCATCTTTTGTGGCTTTCATTTTCGAGTGCTCAGATTATTTTCTTTAAAAAAAAAAAAAAAATGGCTTGTACCCAGAACTGCCCTGCACTCAGATTATTTGTATTTAACTGTTCTGTGAGTGTGCCATGCACGGGCCATGCAGTCCCTGAGCTGCACTGTCAACACGGTGCCCCGCGAGGCCAAGGCCCAGCGGAGGAGCGGCCGCAGCCTGGGAAAAGTGGATGTCAGTGAAAAGTGCTGGAGGTGGTTGGCACCCGCCAAACCTGGTCATAAACCCAGCGCGTTCTCAGCACAAAACGAGCGCTGTTAAAAATAAAACATACAAGAAGCAATATATTTGAATACGAGGGCACTGCAAACAGTTTCGCAAGGTATTAAGAGCGCATTAATCTTAATTTTATTATATATTAAAGTTTCTAACTTTTCAAATAATGCAGTTTTCATTGTTTCAAAATGTCTGAGAATTATAGAGCTATTTGGTGTGGCTGTCAGGCAAGGACTCCTGCCATTTATTGGGGCCCTGGTTTTATTTAATAGCCAGATGAATGGAACAGTTAATAAAAGAAATATTGCTTTATTCCCTGACATTTATGTCCTTGGTTTCCAATAAAGAATTGAAATTATGAATAGTTGATGGTTTAAATTGATGTTTTATGTTGAACGCTAGCTATAATTTGCCCTCTGAGGATTGTAATACCGAGAAACAGATGGTTTTTCACAGTAACAAATTGCTATGTGTATACAGTCTCCAGTCTTGGCTTTCAGACACTTTCACCTTTGGTTCCGAGCTGCCCTGCTGCTGGCTGCCGGGGGGGAGAAGACACAGTGTCTCTGAGAAGAGGCTTCCTGTGCCGGGGGGGATACCCAGCCAGGCCCCCCGCCACCCCCGGGGGGTTTCGCTGCAGTTCAGAATCAGATCACAGGCGAGTGCTGTGCCTAAGTCTCAGCCAGTACCTGCAGTTCAGGCCAGGCGCTGGGAGCCAGCTGCCTTTGGAGGCGGCTCCTCCAAGGTCACGGTGGTGGCTCCGAGGCAAGGCCCGCAGCCTCGCTGAGTCTGACAGCCCGAAACCACGTGCACTGCAGACCTCACAGCCCTCTAGAACCATCAGAGAGATGCAACGGAGACAAGCTGTTGTGTTCTGTGGGTGCCCCACAGGGGAGAGATTAAGAGCTGGGGCTCTGGAACCAGGCGGCTCAAGGGCTGGGCCTGACTTGAGTGACCTTGGCTGGCCAGGTGACCTTGGAGGAGACCCCCAAGGCACCACCCCCATGTCAGTTTCCTCATCTGTAATGTGTGAATAATAGCAGAAACTGCCCACCTGCGCCCACCTCACCCCTACCCCCACCCCCTGTTTGGGAGATTGAACGAGACGATCCTGTAAGACAGCACTTAGCGCAGCACAGGGCACAAGGCACAGTAAGTGTCGGTGTCGCCAAGCGCGAGCAGCGAAAATTACGAAGCAGACTGATGTGGGGCGATTCCTAGTGTTACAAAAGCCTTTTTGTTCTTTGGGGCAAGTCCCCACATGGGGTTCTTTAAACAGGCTATGTGTTAGGGCTGCAGAAAGTTACTCTGCAGAACCTTTTAAAGGAGCGTGGCTCCCGTGGGGCGAGGCATCTGACACAGTACCACTGCAGAGAGTGTGTGTGTGGCGCAGGCCTCAGAGGCGCCCTCTGGGGAGGAGGGCCTGGGCTGTCTCAGGCCCCAAGGCCGCTGAGGCTGGTGCATCCCTGACAGAAGCCTGGAGCTTGTTAAACTGTTGAAATGTGAACCAGACCTCCAGGTAGACAATTCAGGAACACTTACAGCTGGGAAGTAGTGTCTGGTTTTATGTGTAATTTTGCACAAGTGATAATAGCACTTGGTAATCGGAACTGGTAATGATGCCCTTGGGGTTAGATCTTAATATTTTTGTAAAATTTCATCAATTGAGATTGACGGTTCTATCTTCTCCGAGAAGAATGTTGAATTCCGTGTTTTTTGTTGTGTAGGTTGCAATCCAAGAACTTATTTTCAAGGCATTTATTTATTACTTGGGTTTCCCCGGTGGCACTCGTGGTTAAGAACCTGCCTGCCAATGCCGGGGACATAAGAGACGTGGGCTCTATCCCTGGGTCAGGAAGACCCCCTGGAGGGAGGGCACGGCAACCCACTCCAATATTCTTGCCTGGAAAATCCCATGGACAGAGGTGCCTAGCAGGCTACAGTCCATAGGGTCGCAAAGAGTTGGACAGAATCTAAGCGACTTAGCATGCATGCATGCCTGCCTTTATTACTTAGAATGCAAAGCTCCTTCTACAAGGAAAGAAAGCAGACAAGCATTTGAGCTCTCAGTTGATTGGATAAAAAAATAAACCTGTGCATCTTATGCTTCACTTAAGAGAGAACCAGCAGTGATTCCCAAACACCTATTGTGTGCTGCACTTTTTCCTTTTAATCCTCCCACAGAGGGTGAGAGGCAGGCCCTTCCCAAGGCCCCATCACCATTCCAGTGAGTGATGGGGCCTAGATCAGGCGCAGTCTCTGCTCACCTGCCTCTGTGGAGGGTCCCAGGGATGAGCTCTGGAGGCCGCCCTGCGGGCACCATCGCCTGCAGCTCGGGTTCCGGCCCCAGGGCAGAGCTGAGTGGTCGATGTCCTCCAAGTTCACGTGAACCAGCGATGGTTTGGAGATAGAAGTGGTACTGGGTTGGCATAGGGAGACCAGCCTGGACCCTACTTGCTCCAGAACAGGTGTCTTTCTCGACCTCTTCCCCCTCTGTCACATGGGTTATTGAGCTGGAAAGTTCTTTCTCCAGCACTAAGCTCATCCTCTCAGGGGCCTGCTGCAGGTCTCTCAGCACCTCCCTGCGGCCTGAGAGTGAGTCCAACACCTTCCCCGGGAGCCATGGCAACGGCCCCAGCTTGTCTCCAGCCTTGCTGGCCTCTGTGGAGTCCCAAGTCCCTTACTCTGGGCACTTCCTGTCCACCCACTCCCCTCCCCTGCCCCCATTCTCTTCACTCAGAGCTCAGATGGGATGCTGCCACTCAGGAGCTCTGCCTCCCACCATGGCTGGGCCTGAGGCCTCTGCAACGCCCAGGTCAGCTCCACCACCTCCCGATGCAGCGCCCAGCACACAGCAGGCACCGTGCATGGGGAGTGGAGGCGTGTGCAGATGTGCGTGCAAAAGTCGTCATGGGCTGAGCAGTGCTGCTTTTATCCTAGTTGTGAGATTCTTCATGAGGAAGGGGTGTGTAGGGCTTGCCCATCAGTTACAGCTCAGATATTCTGAGAGCTCGGTAATTTACCAGCAGTACTTCCTAATAGATTTTCATGGAAGAAGTGATGAATCCAGGAACACTGCTTGTCTGTCGTAGATCAGAGTCATGTTTCAAATTTTATGTTTGTTTGTTTTTAATTAAAGACAGCTTTGTTTCACAGGTTGAGTGTTAGGGGCTGTTACCCTGGTTGCTCCATGTGACTGGAGACCCTCAGGGTCCCCCACAGGAAGCAAGGGCAGGGACAGCACCTCTCTGTCACTGTGGTGTTCCAACAACTGGGGGGAACTCGGGAGCCCTCGGCAGACAGGAAAGGGCAAGTTACCAGAGTCTCTCTAGCCCCATGTCCTTCCTTAACGCAGGTTAAAAACAAATGTATGATATAATTTACGCTGGAAAGAAGTCTGAACTATTGACAAGGAAAGCCAAGGTCAGGCAAGGGAAAGGTTTTGGTGGCAGAAGCTCCTCCGCATGAGTCACCCTGATGTCTGCTCAGTGTCCCCAGCTCATTCCTCACAGCTTGAATCATCCCGTTGGGGGGCTGGGGTGGGAGGTGAGAAATCCAGGCTGAACCCTGAAGTTCTCAGTGAGCTGCGAAGAAAGTGTCACCTCTCCTGGCTGTGAAAGCTCCAACTCTATTTGTGGTGTCCACGCCCCGGGCAGTCCTCTCAGATGAGTCAGCGTCCCCCTTCCCCCCACCTCCCGCCCCACATCTCCCCAAAGTCCCAGGGCTCTCAGCCGCTGTTTCCCTTTCGTTCCTGAGTCCACAGCACTGCTCAGGCTCCCCAGGTCTACCCTGCAGCCTGCAAACGGCCTCCCAGCCTCTGGGTGTGGCCTGGCCAACCCTCTCTGTCACCATCGTCCCCAGGACCTTCCCCTTCCCACGGCCTTTGAAACGAGACCTCCACACTCTGCCTGTACATTGAGCCTCTTTGAGTTGTGTCCCGCATGCTAATACCAGACAGACGCAGTCTCTGCAGAGCGCTCAGGCATCCCGGGTCAGGATGCTGGGTCCCCTCTGGAAGCCAGGGCTCCTGTGTTCTGACACCTTTGGGCTCATTCCTCCTTCTCTTTCTGTGTGTTAGTATCCCACTCATGCATCCTCCAAGGCACCTCTGTGAGGCCCTCTCTCCTTCTGTAGCTCCTTCGTCGCTCCGTCCTACCTCCCTGCAGTCGTGAGCCCCCCTCCTCCCCAGACGTGGAACCAGAGACTCCAAATGGTGCTGTTCCCAATGTTGTCCACAGTGGCACGTCGCCTAGGACTTTGCACGCACTGGACAGTGGTAACAGTGACACTAATAGCCAGAATGGTGGCATTATCCCAGCAAGTCACCGTGCCAGCCTCAGCTTCCATCAAACCTCAGTGCTGCGCCCGTCAGCTCCAAAGTGCCCTCAAACTCTTAAACACCACGGCCTTCAGAAGACACTGGAAACGTGATGTCTGTGTGCACACACTTTCTGTGGCTGTCATTTGTACGGAGGGTCTTACACTCCAGGGAGTGTCTCTCAATGAAATGACAGCCTCACCTCAGTGGAGACGAGACGTGACAAGGGAGAGGCTGGGAGGCGGAAGGCATCTCTCCACACCGTGGGTTCCTGCAGCCTCGGCCCTGCCAGGAAGAGCAGTCCGCCTGGCAGTTATGTAAGTTCCAGTCTGCGTGCGTCCCTGCTCATCTGCCCCACAGTTCGTCCGAGCGCGTATTGTCGCGTCCCCTCCAACAGGCAAGGGACCCTGAGGCTTTGTCAGCCCTGGGCCCTGGAGTTGGAGGGAAAGCCTCCTAGGCCCCTTGTTCTTCCCTTTGGGGTGCATTTCTGGGTGCGACTGTTGGAGATAAATGCCGAAGTGAACAGTTTTGAGTTAGAATAGCATCTGCATGCAAATAAGGGTCAAGGGGGTAAATGGAGAAGATGAACTTGAAGATGAACTTGAAACAAGACCAGAAAAGTGCAGGAGCTGCCGCACGTGAGGAACAGGAAATGGGATTTCCCCGCATGCGGTCTGGGGGAACCCCCCGGGTGCCTCTCTGCTATCATCATCCCCAGCTCTTAGCCTTTGCCCCAGACGATTTGGCTCACATTCCTGGTGGGACTCCAGGCGGTTGGGGGGGGCCAGTTGTAGTCACAGGATAAAGGGCACAGGAGAATTCCAAAATTCCCTCTCCCTCTCAGTATATAGTTCTTCATTGTGACTGAGCCCAGTCAGTGCTTTTTACACCCTCACTGGATGTGAACTAACGCTAGGAGACCCCGGTGGCACGGCATACCGTCCCAGCCCCCACCCCGGGGTCGGAGGGGAAGCACTTTCCCTCCCCACCCCGGATGGGGTTGGGGGAGGTCTCCTAAGACCCAGCACCTCACGTCATTAAAAAGAAAAAGGAGGGCTTCTCTGATGGCTCAGTGGTAAGGAATCCGCCTGCCAATGCAGGAGACAAGGGCTCAATCCCTGATCCAGGAAGATTCCACATGCCTCAGAGCAAGTAAGCCCGTACACCACAGCTACTGAGTCTCTTCTCTAGAGCTTGGGATCCGAAACTACTGAAGCCTGTGCACCCTAGAGCCCGTGCTCTGCAATGAGAGAAGCTACCGCAGTGAGAAGCCTGGGATCACAACTCTAGAGCAGCCCCCACTTGTCGCAACTAGAGAAAAGCCTGCATAGCAGCAGAGACCCGGCACAGCCAGAAATTAAAATTCAATAAATAAATAAAAGATTATCATTAAAAAATAAGAAAAAGGCTGAAACACTGGCCTCCCCACCAGCACTGTGAGCAGAACATTGAAGTGCCAGCTAAAATGTTGTTCCCAAGAGATTCCAGGCATGTGAGCCACATGGCCAGGGTCACTGCCAAGACCACAGTGTGGTCGTGTCCCTGGAAAGTACAGCCACAGTTCACTCAGGGCTGACAAGAGCCTGGGGGTTCACACTAAGTTCCTTGACCCTCAAGGGCGGAATCCCACCCGTTTCTCTTGTCTCCCACCAGAGCCTCTCTGTGTTCCTCCATTCTATGATTTTGTGCATCCCTGTGAAGTTTTGCTTGAAAACAATCTTCTACAACTGAAGATACAAAAAAGTTTGAAAATCACTAACTTAGACTCCAGCCTATTTGTTTTTTTGATTTGGGAAGCTCAGGTCTGAAGAAGGGAGGTGACCAGCCCGGGAGCTGGGCCTCGGCTATCACCGCGCCTCAGAGGCTACTCCTAGCTGCCGGGGTCCCCGAAGGCCAGGCAGCGTCCTGCCCAGGTCCAGTGCCCAGTAAAGGGACCGTCCATGTTGGTAAATGAAGTAAGTAGGTGTCCCATGGGGGCACACGTGACAGCGATTTAGGCCTTCTTACTTCAGGGATGGAAGCTCAGATGCAAAAGAGCAGAAATCTGACCGCGGTTCTTGGTTTGGAAAAGGGTCATCAGACCAGGACGTGGGCTGCCCCCACTTTGATCTTTTCTTGTATCATTTCAGGGGGAGGGTTTGTTGACAACAGTTATATGCTTTTAGAAAATAAAAGTTCCAATTTCAGAGAGAATGATAAAAAATGTACAAGTATGTCACCCCTCCAGTCTTCGGACCTGGGGCCCCTCTGAGTGCCCCTAGGAGGCCCAGGCTCCATGCTGACCACATCCAGTTCAGGATCTGTCTTCCCAGGCTTCTGCTTTTCCCTGAATGAAGTCCTCAGAAGGGCAGGGCCTTCCCAGTCCTCACCTATTCCGACCTTCCCTGGCTCCTTTGCATGGTAATGGGTCACACGAAGGCCGTTGAGATCCAGAAGACACACCTAGCTGATCCAGTGCAGATTTCGAGAAAATCAGAAGACAGGGAATTAGGTCGGAGGCGGGAGGTGGGGCTGAGAGCTGCAGCTGCGCTGAGGAGGGGTGGTGTCTGGGGTCCACCAGGGGTGACTCTGAAGGCTCTGAAATCATGGTTTACTTGGGAAGTGATTTTTTAAGATTCAAAAGCGCAAAAAAAAGAAAAAGAGCCCCGCAGACTCTTATAGAAGATCTTAGACAGTAGCTGTAAGAAGTGCGATTTACGTGTACAGAACTCTGGTCGATGTTTGGAAAAGCACATGGGTCTGGCCCTGGTCCCACAGGCAGGCCGGCATCCTGGTGAACACAGAGCGATTTGTGTTTACGGGGACTTAGCAGATTGGTGGGTAGTTTGCAGTCAGCTTGGCAGTGCTTATTCGTATTTATCCAAGAGCTGCAGGGCCATCTGCCTATTTTGCATTTTGGTGTAGATGTCTGACCTTCTCGGGGAGGAGAGCTCCCAAGGAGGCCGTGCACATGAGAGTGGCTGGGCCAGGCAAGGGATGCAGGGGGAAGGCTGCTCCCAGTCGGGTCCCAGCTGACCCTCGGCGGCCCCCGCCCCTGGGCAGCCAGGCACAGCTGCTCAGGAATCTTGCGATGATGAGCCCTTCTTTCTGGTCTGTCTCTGTCTCGCTGGGTGTGGCCAAGCCTGGGGAGCCCACCCTGGGGGTCCACCCAGGACCCCCTGGCGGATCTGGGGGTCCACCTAGGACCCCCTGGCGGATCTGGAGGCAGCAGTGCCACCGTATACACAGCAAGGGAGAAAGTGCAATGACGATCCCCAAATGCAAAGCTTTCACTATGGCTCCCTCCTGTCGATTCCGCCTCCTTGCCGTCTTCTCTTTCTCCTCTACCGTGACCCTGTGTGGACCTTGTCCTCCGATGTCCACCCAGAAAAATCATGCACATACTTCATGTGCCTGTCCAGAGCAACCTCCTCTAGAAACTTCTCTGATGCGCTCATCTGCCCTGGGTTGTGCTGATCTGAAGTGAATTGTTGGTCACTAAGTCATGTTGGACTCTTTGCAACCCCTTGGACTGTAGCCCACCAGGCTCCTCTGTCCATGGGATTTCCCAGGCAAGAATACTAGGGTGGGTTGCCATGCCCTCCTCCAGGGGATCTTCCTGACACAGGGATCAAACCCAGTTCTCCTGCCTTGTAGGCAGATTCTTTACTGTCTGAGCCAGTTTGGGGAAACCCAAACACCTCTCTTATTTCTTACCCATTTTATAACTGAGGGAACAGACATGTGATAAGGCAGCTGGTGGCACCCCACTCCAGTACTCTTGCCTGGAAAATCCCATGGACGGAGGAGCCTGGTGGGCTGCAGTCCATGGGGTCGCGAACAGTCGAACATGACTGAGCGACTTCACTTTCACTTTTCACTTTCATGCATTGGAGAAGGAAATGGCAACCCACTCCAGTGTTCTTGCCTGGAGAATCCCAGGGACGGGGGAGCTTGGTGGGCTTCCGTCTATGGGGTCCCACAGAGTCGGACACGACTGAAGCGACTTAGCAGTAGCAGCAGCAACCCTAACCTTAACCAGTGAGTGGAGGAGGCCAGTGAGAGCAGCTCAGAGCCCAGCTTGAGGGCCAGGCATCTTTCGTCCCAGGACAAGGATCTCAGGGAAGCTTACTCTGGGTCAGAGCATCTGGTCTTAAGACCTGCTCCTCCTCTCCCTCCCACCCAAGTCTCCCAGCAGTTCTCACTGGTTTGGCCTCTGTCCCCATCTCAGGGATTCCAGGCACTGGGGACACACGCAGCCCAGGTGTCAACCCCACAGCTCAGTCACTGTGTCTTAAATTGCAGGGCTCAGATTGGGGGCCGTGTGCCCCCCTCACCCACCCAGGACCTTTCCCCACTTCAGTCTTCCTGGAGGTGAACCCATCCCTGGTTAAAAAAAAAAAAATGAAAGAAAGAAAACTGGCTTTTTGGATCTATGAGTTGGCCTCGGCAACTGGTCCCCAAGCAGACCCCGGTGGGCAGAGTGCCCGCTTCCCGGAGCTCTGCAGCCCACGTGGGCAGGGAGCTGCTTCCTGGTCTAACTGCCGGCATCCAGCTCTTTCTTCCTCCTTTTCTGAAGTTCAGGGAAGTTGTTAAGTTAGGGGGATGATAGATAAAAGCCCCTGGCCTCCCAGGTTTTCGGCAGGGCTTTGAAGTCTGTTTCCTCTTGGCCCTGGGGCCACTCCTCTGCACTCCCTCCCATGGCGGTTTCCTCCTCAGTTCCCTCCTCGAGGGCCGGCCCACTAGCCCGCCAGCTTCCTCCAACCCTGCAGATGGGCTCTGCCGTGCCATCAAACCCTGCGTCTTGGAGCATCTGCTGTCCTGCGCCATCTTGAGGTGTGGAGAGAAAGGGCCACTCCCCCCTACCCTAGGGTCCCCCCCTGGCCATGATTGTGGCTCTCTCCTCCTCTCCCCTGCTCCCTGCCCCATGGCCGAGCCTCCACGCACCCCTTTGAACTTTATCGACAATGCACACGTTAGATTACTTTGAAATCTCAATTCTCCAGCACAGACACCAACTAAGGAGCTGGCTTTCCTTTATTTACATCGGCTTCATCCAGTCGGCAGGATGCCCCCCCACCACCCCACTATTAGAGTGTTTGAGTGTGGTTTCTGCTCCACTGAGGCCTTTGACAAATCGCCTGAGAAGACCGCCTGACAGCGTGATGTGTTCATCGCGGCAGGGCCACCTCGGTCCCGATCACTTTCAAGATTAAACCTTCCTGCGGGGGCTGCACGGCCCCGTGAGCCGTCAGGCTACAGGTTTAAGATTACTGATGAATGTAGTGAGTCAAGCCTGGTTTAAAACCATGTAGGTTTTGAAGTTTTTAGGTTTGGTGAGGATCTGAGACCCTTTGTCCCAAACCAGAGCCTGTCAGTCTTGTCGGCGTCGTGTGCGTGCGGCGTGTTTTTGAGCGTCTCTATTTTGAGCTGTTTGGAAAAGCAGCTGCCCTGACTCAGGACACATGTGTCTCCATCTCGCTTCCCGACATTAGCACCAAAATAGAAATTGGACTCTGTCTGTGGCTTGTCTCGCAGGCGACTCATCAATGAAACCGCTTCCAAATGTTCTCCCGGAGCACCCCACTTTCGCCTCATCCACCTTGGGTGGAAGATCACATTTTCAGTTCTAAAGAGTTTTCAACAGTTTCTTCTCTGGGGAGCAACATTTACCACGTATACACTGAACCAAGAAAAATTCCCAGCCGAATCAGCCCTGCTTTGGAACCCTCCAGAAAGCAGCGGGCTGAGGGCTGGTTGAAGCTACAGCAGCGAGTGCACTGTTGTTCTGCGTGCACCTGGCTTCCTCCTGCAGACGTTCATTTGCACTTCAGCAAACCGTTTATTGGAATGGGTCTGTGCAGTGCCCGGAATGCCAACGGGCTAGTACCGGCAGGGGTTCGCAGGTACTCAAGGAAATGTATCTTTAAAACATGATTTACTTTCATGTCCTGCGAACTTCACTTGGAAATTCACAGGACAGATCCGGGTCTTTTACAAATGGCTGAGCCTACCCTCCTACCAGACTAAGGCTGGAAGGATCTCCCTGAGCATTCATCTCAGATACTCCAAATAGCACCAGCCAACCTCTCCCTCTGAACAAAATGATGTTTAGTTTTGGGGTTCCTTGTGTTGTAACTGAAAAGCCCTTGTTTATTAAGCTTTGATGGTTGTGGGGGTTGGGGGGAAGCATGGGGAGTGGAAATGCCCTCTTTCCACCTTTACAATCTGTAATAAACGCGTGTATTATATGTGTTCACTTGCCAGGCCCTGTGCCCGGAATAGAAACGTCAGTGAGGCATGGTCCAGCACACAGGGGCCTCTTGGTTGTGGGGCCTGGGGGGTGGTCTCGGACCAAAATCAGGGTGCCGCCTCGGGTGTGGGGACCCAGGGTCAGCCGTCAGTCCTCCCTGGGGGAGATTGGGTGGGCTTCGTGCAGGGGCGACCTGGCACCTGGCACCGACAGGGTGCCAGGCTGCAGGAGAGAGACTTGGCTCAATGTCTTCCCTCTGGGCCCAACAGCTTCACCTGGCTGGTGAAGCTCTATCAACGCCCAGGCGTGCTCTAAGGCCCACCTCCTCTTCACTCTTGTCTTGGACGTGCTCTTGTTTCTGCCTTTTTCACACTGCGTTACCATGATTTGCGTATTTATCCTCCTTGTGGAACTCCAGCTGTAGAGGCAGGGTGATGTTCCTGGCCGTGCACACACAAGGCACAGAGCAGACCCTCTTTGAAAGTGGGTGCCAAGCAAAGCCTACCGCTTCCTTCCAGAGAGAGTCAGCACCACTTACCTCACCCCTGCTCAGAGGGACTTAACTGCTGTTACTGGATGTCCTCAAGGCTGAGACATCACTGTCCGTTCATCAGCTGTGTCAAAGGAGAAATGTGATTGATTTACAAAAATTTTTAAAAGGTGGTCAGAGAACTGCTATATAAGACAAGGTAAAACTGTCTGTGGTATTGACTTTTGCACATTGCCTTGGGCTCGGGGCAAGGCTGCAGGAGAGAGACTTGGGTCAATGTCTTTCCTCTGGGCCCAACAGCTGTGGGGGGCGGTCTGGTTCTGTTGCTCCGTGGCGTGTCTCCACCCCTCAAGATTCATCACAGATCTTGCCCCCCTGGGGCTCTGGGCTCTGATCTGGCCCTTGGCAGCTGGAGCAGAATTCCAGGTGGTGGCCCAAGGGCGCCTGGAGGTTGGGCCACAGCCCTCTCCATGAGCTCAGCGCCCTACTTGCTTGAGGCTAACATGAGGTCTACGTGGCTGTTTGGGATGGGGCTCCCCCAGCGTCTTTGCAGGCCTCCAGGGAAATGGAGGTGCACTGTGGCTCTGAGTGTAGCCCTGGGCCACAAAGCCTCCCCACAAACAGCATCTACCTTTTTAACAGCCTGCCCCCAGGCCAGAGTTCTTCGCTCCTGGATGGGGGGGTCTTTGTTGCTGCCATCTATGAGTGACTCTCCAAAACGGGTCCTCTGACCCGTCGGGTGTGGGGCTCTCTGCCCCAACAGCTGGCGTACTCTGTGACTGGGGGAAGCTGTCATAATAAAGGAGGTTACTTCTCAGCTGCCCGGAAGGTGACCTAGAGGGCTGACCACCTGCCTTGAATTTGCAGATACTAGAGCTGGACTGCCTTGTCGAAAGGTGCTGGCGTCAGATAAGGGGGTTCCCTTGGTCAGAGCTGGGCCTCCCTGGGCTCAAGGGCTTGGGCTCTGTGCCAGCCCCACCCTCTGTTCAGCCAAAAAAGCTGCCAATTTCTCACTCTTAGGGCAGCAGGCTTGTCCATCATAGGCCATTCCATTAAGTGATCGGGATTCATGGATATGAAGGTCTCCACAGTGTTGCTTAAGTTAAACCTGAATTGTGCCCCCCGGCTTCAGCGTGACCTCAGATATAAAAATCACCCGTCTCCCAGAGTTGCTCAGTGCTTCATGGATAAGATGTCTAGAGAGTCTGGGTTTCCTAAAATATACAGCTCAATCCTTTGTCTCCCTTCACATATGTCTGGACGCAGAGTCACAGAGATGTTCCAAACAGCAGGGTGCGGGCCTGCAGGCTGTCCCCGGGGAGATGGACTCAGCCAGGGAGGAGCAGGGAGGTCAGCCTGACCTGCTGGTGAAACTGGATCGGGGAGAGCAGAGTGGACGGCTCAGGTCAGCTGAGCGAGGCCCCCACGCACTGCGTATTTGGGTGGACCGGGAGAGAAGGTCAGGCTTCTGTGTTAACGAGAAAGGAGAAGAAATTTGGCTGATAAACCAGCTCATAAATAATCTCCAGTGACAATAGGCTTTTATCCCCAAAGTCTTCTGAGCTTTTAAAGGAAGACATTCATATCCCACATCTCATATGATGTACACAGCCACCTTTCAGCTGGAGTCACTGGGTGGGGGTGGGGGGGTGGGAGTGAGGCTGGGGGCTGAGGCCCGCCTGGGGTCTACAGAGTGATGAGGCCGGCACGGATGCTGTTCTCCTGGCTCTGTCCATGTGGCCCAAGTACCCGGATGTCAAGCAGCCGCTCACCCTTGTCACAGGTACACACACATGCAATGGGGGCTGGCGAGGCCAGAGGAAACAGAGAATGAAGGAATAGGTGGAGGATCCAGACTTCCTCTTACAGGGCCAGATACTAAATATTTTAGGCCTGGCCAACCAAGAGGCAAAATCAGTATATTATGTACATACTTACCTGTTGTTTCGTTTTTGGGGCTGCACCTAGAGGCATGTGGGATCTTAGTTTCCCCAACCAGGGATCAAACTCTCACCCCTTGAAGTGGAAGGGTGAAACCTTAACTGCTGGACCGCCAGAGAAGTCCTTTATCTGCTCATTTTAAACGCAACCATTTAAAAGTGTAAAAACCATCCCTAACTCAAGGGCCATAACAGTACCAGCAGGCCTGTGGGCCAGCGCTGCTCTCAGCCTCTAGGGTTGCCAGTCTGTGCCTGTCAGGGACGGATTCTGCAGGTTGTCTCCCCGCCCCCCACCCATCCCACCACCCCCGCCACGCCCCCCCATGCCTCCTGCAGAGGCTTCTAACCTGAAGTCTCTGGTGGACTTGCCCTGTATCACAAAGAACTTGGCCTCTGATAGAATCAGAAGGACTCATGGAAAACTCTGTGGACACGTGCGCGTATGTCTGTGCGCTGCTTCTCACCAGCAGCCTTGTTCCCACCTCCCTGACTGTTCTTCTTGGTACTTGGCCCCAGGCCCACTGTCCTGGACTGCTGGCATATTCCTTCTAGAAAGAGGGCTCTTTTGACCATTTGCAGGCACTTGCCTGCGCCTGCCTTCCCAGTTCTTTGTTCTCCTCTAAGCTCAGCACTGTCCATCCCTGAGGCCCATTGGAGAAGCAGGGAATGGCCAGGCCCAGCCCTAAAGCGCTGCCTTCATGGCGGGGGGAGCCACCTTCTCATCCAGCCCCTTCTCATCCACCTTCTCATCCAGACTCATCCAGTCTCATCTCATCTGAGACCCAAGTCAGGACTGCTGGCCTCTTTCCTCTTGAGCAGTTTTCCTGCCTGCGCGGTTCCCAGACCTCTGCCCCATTCATTTGGGGTCTGTCTCCTCTGGGCTCCATCCACCGTGGACCCTGGCCCACCTCCTGGCTGAGTCACCAGCACAGCCTGTGGGGAGCACATAGGTCATTTTGCCTTCTGCAGAAATCATGCTCCTTCTAGAACCTGCTTCTATAAGGCCCTTTTTCTGAAGAAAGAGCAGCTCCAGGGGTCCCGGGAGAATGGCAGTGAGGACTGGGCAGGAGTGAGGGCACACGTGTGGGTGAGTGTTGCCAGAGCGGCCTTGAATCTTTTTTTTTTTTTTTTTTGCAGAGGAGGGAGGTGGAGGAAGATTAGCTCAGGAAGATAAGGCCCTCCCTGGAGTTTAAGTCTGGTTGTTGGTCACGGATCTAGGAAAGCAATAGGGTTCCTGGATTAAAAGACCCTGATGCCAGGAAAGATTGAGGGCAGGAGGAGAAGGGGTGACAGAGAATGAGATGATTGGATGGCATCACTGACTCAATGGACATGAGTTTGAGCAAACTCTGGGAGATGGTGAAGGACAGAGAAGCCTGGGGTACTGCAGTCCATGGGGTCGCAGAGTCACACACACCTTAGTGACTGAACAACAAGGTTCCCAGGAGGAGCTGCAGCCTTTCAGAAATAAAGCCACCTACGTTTAGTATCAGCGTTGAGAACAGGTTGGCAGGGGTTGACCTGCACACTTGGTAACCTCCATTGATTGAGAGCAGCTTTAGAGGTGTTCTTTTAAACCACCAGGCCAGTTGTCTCATTACTGTTTAAACAGGGAAACCTTATTATAATCTCTTGACATCTAAATACACCATACACTTCCCTTACTGGGAACCCTGGAACCCCAGCACCTGTCAGAATCCAGGCTGAATGCATTTGTTTCAGGGAAAATAATGTTCTCAGTGAATGAGTTTTGCCCTTCATCTTCAGAAAGTGATTTAATCTGGAACAAAATGCGTGTGGCAGAGATGGAATTAAAGCCATTCTCTGAGTCAGGTTCAGCACCATTGCTGAGACCACGACAAGACACTGCTGTGCCCTGGGGTCACGCAGGCACCGGGCAGCAGCAGACGAGGCTGCAGGGAGCCTTCACTTTTCCCACTTCTCCACCAGGAAATAGCTCTTTCCAATCTTGTCAATTTTCGCTCTCTGACCTCTGCAGCTGACCTTCCAGAGGATCAGACTCTGTCCCCAGGCCGCTTACTGCCTCAATCTGAACCATGTTAAAAATTCAGGTTCATCTTCACCTCTGACTTTTGACTGCCCCGTACTCTCTGAGGTTATGCCCCCACCCAGGCCTTTGGCTTTCTCATTGACTTTAGGCTGTTGTCCATTTCAGCGTCTGTGTCCTCAGTGCCTCTCCCAGAGCTTTGGCCGCCTTGCCCCCCATCGGTCTTCACACTGTCTCCCTGGCCTTCCTCTCCATCACTGCTGCCCCAGTCCTGGTTTTATTCCCTTTGCCTACAGTCCATTTCCCAGTCGCTGTCCTAGGCTTTCCCACCCTGGCTTATCCTGTAAGCTGCTTCTCAAGTGGCTCTCTGGCCCAGTCGCCTCCTCAGCTCTCCCGCTCACCCCTCCCTCCGTATCCAAGCCTCAGTTGGCTCCCAAGCACCCTCCTCCTTGCGTCCTTCCCCAGCCCAGTGGGCAGCCTCTCCCCTGGGCTTCTGTCATGTCTCACCTGGGCCCTTCCTCCATGCCACCCTTTTCCAGCTTTGAACTGGAAGCAGGCCGCATGCACACATGGCTACTCCGTGTGTGGAGTAGCCACTTGGTTGGAGTGGCCACTTGGTCCCCATTTGAGGGGCCCCAGAACACTGGATCCTCCATCTTGCTCTGCCATGAACCTGCCCGCCTAGTGGGGAGGCCCCCATCCTCACCCATAGTCAGACAAGGCACATGTAGGGACTTCACATGTAGCAAAGATCAGATTGCACGCTGAAGGTGAACATTTTCCAGAGGAGAGACTGCTGTCCAGTGGTAGGAAATCCTGGCGGGCACAGGTTCCCAGGGAGCACCCATATCAAAACACGCCACGTTCTTGGTCACTCACCACAGCTCATCACTGGCCAGGAGTGAGACCGGGTTCCACTCAGCCAGGCAGGGGATGCAGCTCAGGGACCCCAGGCCCTCATGCTCCAGCTGGTCCAGTGATTCCCTGGGGCGTAGCACCCAGGCGGGGCCTGCGGTGGCAGCTTTGGGTGAAATATTGCTTGGGAGACAGCACGGCGCAGCAGCTTTGGCACCAGCCAGCCCCCAGGTCTGTGCGATAGCCAAACAGCCTCAGGTGAAACACAGCCTCTCCAAGCCCCAGATTTCCTCTTTACACAGCGAGGATGATCCCAGGCGCCTGCAGCGCACGGTACAGTGCCTCCACCAACCAGGCTGCCCACACGAGCCAGGCCCCAAGCATGCCTCAGGGGACGCGGCCCGGTGTCACCCACGAAGGAAAGGCGCCACGGGGGCGACTGGGCCACTCAGTCCAGACTGGGGAGCCGAGCCTCTTTTCATAAGTGAAATGATTCAAGCGCGTTAGGGCCCAGGCCAGGCCCTGGCCTCTGCCCTCTGCCGCTTCTCTCTTACCATGGGATCACTCTGCTTCCCCACCCCAGGGCAGGGGACATGGTTCAGCCCGCCTTTCTGTACTTCTTTATCTCTAGTGTGTGTTTCTGTAAATTTAAACTTCCTTCGTTGGGTAAAAGCTTTAGAATTACTAAAATTCCTTTTGTGTTGCATAATGTTCTTGCCATTTAACAGATTAACAGGCATAATTTCAGTGAGCCTTCGTGAATGGCATGCCTCACTTAGCTTAATCTCTCTTCGGTACATGTTACAACATATAAAGAGAACGTCTCCAGCACACACGGGGAGCTTGAGAATGAAAGATCACTCTGATCCAAACTCTGAGAACAGGGGATGACCTCTTAAAAAACAGAAGATGTGGCGAGTGGCCTCACCTGTAGTCAGTGCCGGATTCCCGAAACAGAAACTCCAGGTGCCCTCGGGACGGGAATGGGATGTCACACCACGGCACCTGGGGGAGGAGGGCAAAGCAACGAGTTTGGGGTAACACTGCAGGAGAAAACCGGCCTTCCCTGGCCACAAACTTGCAGGCAGACACTACCTTTGGAAATCTCTGGGAAAGCCGAGCCCTGTGGAAGATGAGCTGTGTTGAGTAGCCTGAGGGACCAAGTAGGGAAGAGTTTGAGAATCCAGCGGTTTAAGAGACCCCGAAGTCAGCAGCCTGGAGAGGACCACCCCATAAATGCCAGGCCCTCAACTAAGTTCCCAGGAAGAAATGACAGCATTGTTGTCTAGTCAGGTGAAATACCTGAGTGCCCACCTGGAACGAGGTACACTTTGCAGACCGTATAGAGGGTCAGGGGCTCTGAGCTTTTTTCCCGCATGGACAGGGGCAAGGTCATGACCGTCACAGTCACAGTCACAGCTGCATTCAGGACCTCCTGTGTCCATTTGTTCAAGAATACTTCCAGGATGCCTACTGTGTGCCCCACACTGTTCTCATAGGGCCAGCAACACGCTTCCTTCCTGACAGGAGGGAGGCCTGAAATGCCGGGAGGTGAAAGTTTAGTAAGCAGTCCAATTCACTCAGCTATTCGGTGGCAGAGCTGAGATTCCAGCTCAGGTCAAGTTGAATTTTTTTGTGTGAGGATGACTTTGCAGACATGCTTACATAAGAAAGGGAGATTTCACAGAGTGACTGAACCGTGCACAGCGTTTCTTGAATCAAATCTGTGTGCAGGTAATAGGGTACTGGGCGTCTGTTATAAGGCCACACCCAGGGGTGTATGTAGTCTGGAAGAGGAGACAGGTAGAGATGAGGTAATTGGTTTGTTGGTGTGTATATGTGTGTGCATGTGTGCATATCTACATGAAAAGAGTGGGTATGTCCAGAAGCAGCCCCGGTGAAGCACTGACAGAGCTCTGGAGGGTGCTGTGCGTGTGGACCCCAGTGACTTGCTAACCTGAGGACTCTTCCAGAAAGTGCTGGTCAGACACTATCAATTTACATTGCTTGGCCTGAGGCATGTATTATATTTTAATTTATTGAACTTTATTTCTGTAACCCCTCCACACGGTGTTTTGTCTAGAGGAACCCCTGTCTGGATATATTCTTTTACAGTAGATTCACGGTGCCACCTATTCTTACAGCATTGCCATCACATTAGGGGAACAGCCTCTTGTTACAAAGAACAAATCCTAAGAGGTGCATCAGAGCAGGTGCTGCAAGCCCAGGCATGACGTGGAGGTGGCGGGGGGCGGGTTGGGGGAACTTTCAATGGAGGGCACGTGTAATTCCATGGTCCCTTGCCTGGCAGAAACCACTCATTCCCCTGAAATTTTTCTCCAAGACCACCAGAAAGAGATGCCTTTCTGGAAAGGTCTGACGCTTTCTGGGTATGGCGCTGTTACTGGGAGTCAGAGGTGACCTTTTCTGGCTGTGTCCGTGAACCCTGTCTGAGAGAGGTCTGCCGTGTGAAGCTGGTATCCGGTCAGGGCAGGAGACCAAGCAATGCCTCCTGATTCAGGGGAAGAGGTTTTTATTCTTTTGCCTAGACACTTGAATTTGAAATTACATGTTTTGTTACATGTAATTTTGGAATATTCCAGAAAGGATTCTCCTATACAGTATTCCAAAATAATTTCATTACATTTTTTATCATTATCATTATTATTTTTTTACAATTTATTTACTTATTTTTGGCTGTGCTGGGTCTTCATTCCTTCTCGGGCTTTTCCTCTAGTTGTGGCGAGTGGGGGCTACTCTCTAGTTGCAGCTTCGTATTGTGGTGACTCCTTAGGGTGTGTGGGCTTCAGTGGTTGCGGTGGGTGGGCTCAGTAGTTGGGGCTCCTGGGCTCTAGAGCAGAGGCTCAACAGCTGTGGTGCACAGGTTTAGTTGTTCTGTGGCACCCATGGCACGGGATCTTCCTGGATCAGGGATTGAACCCACATTTCCTGCATCGGCAGGTGGATTCCTAACCACTGAGCCACCAGGAAAGCCCTCACCACATTAAGTTTTAAGCATGGGTTACCATCTGGTTGGTTTTGCATGATTTGTTTTTGTAAGCAGACCTCCCAGTGGTCTTCCAGGTACATACACATCCCCAACAGACTCCTTTTGTTTACGTAACATCTCAAAGAGCCAATGGAGTCACGACTTAGTCTCCCCTGCACACCTACAGACAGGTCTTTCCAGCCTCAGGTTGGGTACCTAAATATTTGAACCCCATGCTCTACAGCCAGTTTTCTTCACTTCTCTTTAGTGAGCCTTCAGCATCTCTTAAAGGTTATGTCTGAAGACTTCTCACTTGCAAAGCCATCTCTCTCTGAAACCTGGAGCCCTCCATCCCCCACTTCCCCACGTGTCCTGCTCCCACTCTGTCCTCAGGGGTGGGCAGACCTAGGGTCGTTCATCTGTGTATATCTATAAGCTTGACTCTCTGTACACATTTATTGCGTGAGTGAGCAAATGAATGAATGCACGCACGCATGCACGCAGTGAGCATTCTCTCGGAGAATTCGTAAACTCTTAGCCAGTCATGGAATTTCCCAGCAGCCAGCTTCTAGAAGCCTGAAAATATTTTTGATATTTATCTCTTTAAGGAATATGTCAGAAAAACTCAGCGCCAACCACTGTTTCTCAACTGATTTCCTGAACGTGTGATAAGAAGCACGATTCCTTGGGGGAGATAACCCGTTCAGGTTAAATTCTTGTGGAATTCCTTATAGCCCTGTATTGTTCAGCTAAGATGTAGCAGGAATGTAAATAGCTAGGTACTTTTTGACCTACCTCAAATATTTACCGATGTAAAACATTTTGTCCTCATACCAAACACACACAGCAACCCCAGCCCCGGGTTATGAATACGAGGACTGTGAGTGGTAGCTCTGTCTTGTGTGGCCAAGCTGTAGACCAAGAGAAATTTTAAGAACAATAGTAAGGTAAGAAAAGGGCCAAACTCAACTTGAGATGCTAGGAGATAAATAGATGTATATTTGCCATATATGGTAATAAAGAAGTCCGAGCAGACGCTCTTGGCATTTATGGACTTCTCAGTGATTCATCAGCAGGACTGAGAGCTCCAGCCAAGAGATATAGAATTTGTTAAACTGTATCTCTTTCCTGAATTGTTTTGCTACAAAGAAGCCATGCTGTGTGTTCAAAAGAAAATTCCAGGACTGTGTCAAAGTTAGTGTTTGGTAACAGGCCTGAGAAAGAGGCATTCCAAAAGCATTTGGAAGCCATTCGTTTACCAGAGGAGAATCACCCTCTAAGAGTTAGCCATTTTTCTAGATTTTGTCGACTCAGGTTTGTCAGAAACGGAGGGGTCTGGGCTTTCTTCTTCTAGCTGCTCGTGTACACGCCCTGCCTGCTGTCATCTGTTAAGGAGGTAGATGTTAATCCGTGGCTCCATCTCCAGGACGGGATCACAAACGTCTTTACCTCCTTCCAGCCTTCGGTTTCTGAGCTGCGCCTGGTTCCTGCCGTCCAGGCCTGCAGCACAGCTCCCGGCAGCAGCCCAAGCTCCCTGGACTCCCCAGCGGTCCACTGCTCCTGCCCCTGTAGGAGCTCCGTGACCACATCCCAAAGAGCAAGCACGAGGGACACTGGCTGTCCCTCTGCTCCTGCAGCATGGTCATCCTGTCCCACCCCAGCCACCCCATCCCTCCCTGGACATCCCATGAAATGTGCTAATTTTGAAACGACTTGTATGCTTAGGAACTGTAAAGTTAGGTGTACCAAGAAG
Organism: Bos taurus; assembly: GCF_002263795.3. NCBI lineage: Eukaryota > Metazoa > Chordata > Mammalia > Artiodactyla > Bovidae > Bos > Bos taurus. The sequence goes on along the minus strand of NC_037352.1, from coordinate 34,900,750 downwards.
ATGTCATTTTAGACATGGTCCTCGAGCTGTGCAGACTAACCAGAGGGAGAGAGTCAGTGGATGAAATCATCTTTGGACCTTGAGGCCACAGCATTTTTTTTTTGCACAGAATTCTATAGGAGGCATAGCAGAAAAATATATTTGTTTGTTTAAGGAGGCTACCTATAGATGGCTGGAGGAATATACAAAGGAAAGCTATCTTAGAAGTTCAAAGAGTTGTTTTTATATATTTTTGTGGCTGAACCATGCAACATGCAGGGTCTTAGTTTCCCGACCAGGAATCAAACCCATGCCCCTTGAAGTGGAAGCTTGGATTCTTAACCACCGAACTGCCAGGGGAGTCCCATCGAGGCCACAGCTTAATCAGCAGGATGGGCAGTTCTCCTCTCCTCCCTGCCCTCACCAGGCATCATAACCCTCAGGCCTGACCTCTGGGGTCTCTGAGGGCCTGCTGGATAAGCCTGGGTGGAACTAAGGAGGTGCCTCTTCAGTGCCCTTGCTGGATTTCCTTTGCTGGAGTAATGTCGGGTCCCCTCCCTGGAGTGTGCCAGCCTGCCATTCGGGATGCCGAAGTGCACGTGCCAGGAAGCCCCCAGGGAGCGTCCCTGTGCTCTGGAAGCTTATATTTCTCCTCAATTGCTAGGTTGGGGTAATCCCTTGGGAAGCCTCTGAGCATCTTGAAACATCAAGCCTGATTCCAAAGGTTTAAATTCCCCCATTGCCACTGAGTCACATGTTCCTTAGACTTGGTTTTCAGCCATATGATATAAATAATTCCATTTAGAAATTAAGAAATTATGGTGTGCATTTCATATGCCCATGGCTCTGTAGTATTTTCCAAAAAGAAAAAATGCATGTAAAAATTATAAGATCCCTGTTTGTATCCCTTGTCTGTGGGGCCTTCTTGTTGCCCGGGTGTCACCAGGAACCTTGTTCTGCTGCGAAAGCCCAGGACTCTGTGGCTGAAGGATCCTGCCCCCATTTCCATTTGTATGTCTGCATGAGTGTCTGAGGAAACATTTAGAGTGTGCCCTCCATCTGCAAGGAGATTTTCCCATCGTGTATTTTTAATTATTCCTCTGAGCAACTCTGTGAAGCAAGTAAATATTAGTTAAAAAAATACGTACTGATTATTAAGCCAAGACAAAGGTATATCTTTTCTGTGCTGCTTAGTTTTAGGTAAGCTCATTGCACACAAGTGATGAATAAACGTGAAGTAAGGCCTTCAGGTGGGGAAACAAAGAAAACTGAGATCAGAACTGGAGAAGAGTAGGTTTACAATCTGATTTTTTTTAAATTGAAATATAGTTGATTTACAATGTTGTGTTAATTTCTGCTGTACAGCAAAGTGATGCAGGTATATACATTCTTTTTGAAACATGCGTTTCCATTATGGTTTATGACAGAATACTGAATATAATTCCCTGTGCTGTACAGTAGGACCTGATTGTCTATCCATTCTGTATGCAATCTGATTTTAAATCTTTTTTTATCTTCTTGGTGATATCTGCCTTTGTTTTATGATTTGCCTGCTGAGTCCAGGGTCTGTGGCGGGGTTGGAGGGGGTGGGTTGAAGGGGGCTGTTCTGCCCCTTTGGTGCTGGTTTGAGATGATATTTTAAGTGTCCCCAGTACTGTCTGAGATCTGAGACTTCATCTTCTGATTACAAAAAGTATGAATGTTCATTACAGAAATTTGCATATAGCATAAAGAAGATAGTAATAAATCACCTGTAATCCAAGACATAAATGTTAGCGTTTTTGCTTTAGATCTTTCTAATCTTTTTAGGTTCATAAATATTACATATGTTAAAACAATAGAGATTATTCTGTATGTGCCATTTGTAGCACAGTTCCCCCTACCACCAGCACCATAGTATTATATTTTATATAAATGAAAAAATGTAAAACATAAGATGGACCAGTAGGCTTCCTGCTAATATTTGTTGTACTTTTGAAATAATTCTCCTTTGGAGATCTATGTCTAGTTTAGCTATGCATTAGCAGGTACCATATTTATTTTCTTTATGAGCTGTGCACAGGCTGAAATAATGCCCGGCCTTTTGCTTGGCCACGTGGACAGCGCTGTGTCAGGGATTCTGCCATCACAGAGCCACAGCCAGCAGGGGTTGACCCTGTGTAAACCTTAAAGTGATCTTACTCTTTTGAACTATTGCTCGGTCTCCATCCTTAATTTTAAAAAGCAACGGTCTTGAGGTTAAAAGGATACAATTTACTTAAAGCCAAGAAAGTGAAAAATAAACCATAATCGCACTCAATCCACCATTTAACACTGATGTCGTTCTCACCATCCTTTTCCAAACACCTACAGATGTGCATTTATTCATTTTTACAACGTGGGATCAAACTGTAAACCCACCTTGTAGTCTGTGGCTTCTTTCCCCCTCTCTTCTCCCCATTTCACCTCTAGTCATCCTCCAGATCCTCAGGGGCCCCTTCCTCTGTCCTGCAGGAAGTGCCCACAGCCCCAGCCGGGCCTGTGTCACAAGCGTGCTCACAGTGCTGCATGCCTCCTCTTCATGTGCACACGAAGAGCCCTCCCCCAGCTCGACAGGCACCCTACGAGTCACAGGGACGCACTGGTTTTGCTCATGACCGAAGGAACACCTGGAGCAGTGTCTGAGAGCCTATAATAGCTGCTCAACAAATACTTGTTGAACAGATGGCAGTCATATGTGTTACTCCATGACATTAGCTGTCCTCTGAAAAATAATTTTACCAACTACCTAATGTGCCACTACAGGGCTTCCCTGGTGGCTTGGATGGTAAAGAATCTGCCTGTAGTGTAGGAGACCTAGGTAGGGAAGATTCCCCTGGAGAAGGGAATGGCTACCCACTCCGGTATTCTTGCCTGGGAAATCACATGGATAGAGGAGCCTGGCAGGCTACAGGCTCCATGGGGTTGCAGAGAGTCAGACATGACTGAGCAACTCACACACACAACCTGCCACTGTATCACTTTATGAAAGTTTATTTAGTAAAAGTATCACTTCATGGGAAGTAGATGGGGAAACAGTGGAAACAGTGTCAGACTTTATTTTTTGGGGCTCCAAAATCACTGCAGATGGTGACTGCAGCCATGAAATTGAAAGACGCTTACTCCTTGGAAGGAAAGTTATGACCAACCTAGATAGCATATTGAAAAGCAGAGACATTACTTTACCAACAAAGGTCCATCTAGTCAAGGCTATGGTTTTTCCTGTGGTCATGTATGGCTGTGAGAGTTGGACTGTGAAGAAGGCTGAGAGCCGAAGAATTGATGCTTTTGAACTGTGGTGTTGGAGAAGACTCTTGAGAGTCCCTTGGACTGCAAGGAGATCCAACCAGTCCATTCTAAAGGAGATCAGCCCTGGGATTTCTTTGGAAGGAATGATGCTAAAGCTGAAACTCCAATACTTTGGCCACCTCATGCGAAGAGTTGACTCATTGGAAAAGACTCTGATGCTGGGAGGGATTGGGGGCAGGAGGAGAAGGGGACGACAGAGGATGAGATGGCTGGATGGCATCACTGACTCGATGGACATGAGTCTGAGTGAACTCCGGGAGTTGGTGATGGACAGGGAGGCCTGGCGTGCTACGATTCATGGGGTCGCGAAGAGTCGGACACGACTGAGCGACTGATCTGATCTGATCTGATCTGATGTGTATAATATGTAGTTCTTCTCTTTGACAAACTCAAAACCTATTGATGTTCAGATGCATAAACAAATCTCAGCAGTATTTTTAAAGTTCTGAAATAAAACTTAAGGTTTAGAAACAAGCATTTATGCAGAAAGCAACCTGGAAGAACATTTTGAAATCAGGCCAGTCAGATGTAATTAGAGAATCAGAGGGACCTGAGGTGGCCTCCTTCTGGGCCCCACCTCTGAACCCCTGGCCACCAGAAATCCCGCAGGAAGTCCCTGCGCCACCGACAGGCACGACGCCAGTCCAGGCCAGGAGAGCCAGATGCTGCGAGATGCAGGGGAGGGCCCAGAAGTGCCTGGCTGTCCCAGCTGCTTCACGGAACTCAGGCAGTCATCAGCGGGTCCACAGCCTTGACCTCTGGAGGAGGAGCCATTCTCCACTCTCAGACTAAAAAACCTTAAAGCTGCCATTTCCAAACATCTTGATCTCTTAATATTGAGCATTCCCAGAGAGCTTTTTGTGTCTGTGTGCATATTGATCAGTAGTGACCGTGTTAGAGATTCAAAAAGGACGTGTTTAAAACCCAGGCGCACGTGCCATCTCTTTAGGGCGATGACCTCACCTGGCGTGCAGCGTCTGGGGAACTCCCCCATTTATGTATATGAGAATGACACTGGAAAAGGAAAACGGCAAAAATAGTTTTTACCTCGTGCACCCCTGGAAGAGTCTGAGGGAGAAGCCAGGAGTCCCAGACCCCACTCTCAGGAGTGTACAGACTCTGCTGTATCACTGAGCTGAGGCCATGTGCTACCTTCAAACCAGGACCTCCGTGTATCTCAAATCTGTGTCCTAAGCACCGTCCTCAGCCTTCATCACCTTTGGGCCAGGTTCAGGCATCACGAATCTGGTAAACCTGCCCCTGTTCATCATCCAGCGAGTTCCCCCACCACTTGCTGTTGCCCAGGAGCTCAGGGGTCCTCCCCTCCGCCTGCCTCCTTGGGTCTCCCTCCGTCCTCTGCCCGTGGGTGCCCTCCGCTGGCCCTCGCCACTCGTGCCAGGAGCCCTCCACTCAAGCCATGCACAAGCTCCCCTCCACTCAGCCCCACACAGCCAGGCCTTCCCATTACACAGTTTTATTAGGCACCGCACTGAAGGAACATCCATCAGTATTAGAGCTTTTCTGCCAAGATACAGAACATGTTTTAAATGGAGCAAAGAAATTTAAATGGGAAGAAATTATAGCATGAGTGAGTTTATCCCTTTCAAGATAATCTTATTTAATAACCAAAAAACTCACAAAGATGTGCATTCTATCCAGCTACAAAGGCAGCGTGGCAGGTTATATATTGTGGTAATTACATGTTTGGGGTTTCATTCCTGCTTTAGACTCGATTTCTATTATCTCAGAAAAATCAAGCATTGTAGAAAAGGACTATTCATTTATTTCATTGCTGGGTGGCCCATACACTGTAAAAATAGGTCAAGAACAGTAATCTAAATTGACTGCTGATAAATAATTAAAGCTAATGGAATTTTCTCAAATCTGTGAACTAAAATCTTTGAGAAATTGCCAGGACATACTGTCTGCTGTTGTATAGAAAGATATTTTTTATTTAACACTTCAGTTTAAATGCCATTTAAAATTACTCTCTTCTATCACAAAGACTGGAAGGAGCCTGTGTATATCTATAAAAGTAACCAGAAGTAGGGTGCTCCATTGAGAGCCCCATGACTCATCTTTGGATGACGAGATGGGAAGCGAAGGTTTCAGGATCCTGGAACAAAGAGAAACTTCTCTTTTCACTGAGCTGCATTTTACACTGAGTTCTACAGTCTGTGGGTCACACAATATATATGGTCTTGCTTGAAAAGCTCTGTACCTGGCATGTGCTCCTGTGTACACGATAAAGGGAGAATTCAGCCATCTTCAGTGACACAAGTACCAAGAACTATCTTTCTTTTGTAGATAATTGTGATTCTCTCATTGGTGCCAAGACTTTATAAAAATACACTTGACAAGTATGCCGAGAGATTATTTTTGAAAGAGATGGCTTATCAATAAAGCAGATTGTTATATTACAGTCAATAAGAAAACTGGCCCTAGACATGACACACTGGTGGGTTTTTCTTTATTAATAAGGACTATTCAGCCATCAGCAGGGTATTTTAGAATCCCAAGGACATAAGAGTGAAGAATCAGTAGCTACATGCTTTTAAACAATATGTCTTCAGCGTTTTGGCTTTAAGTTGTAGAAAGAGGGTCATTTTCTCCTTTCAGTTGAATTAAATGTCTTGGTTGAAAAAAAATCACCTATTTGCTACTATTACTTTTTAGCAAAGTTGCAGTTGTTTAATTGCACTACCTATATCTAATAGTGTATTTACAATGTTTCAATGTATTTATTAATGATGGACCCCGTTTCTGAAATTAAACTTTTTTGCATTTCTCTTTATGAAAACACCATGTATGGAAATTTCTTGATTTAAAAAGAAACTACCTCATTCAAATAGTCCCATCTGGCATCACTATATTCTGTATATCTAGTGTCTAGAATCTGACTATTTGTATTTCACATCGTAAAGCTCTTTTATTCTGGGGTAGCCAAGGTCGCCGGGAGACACAGTGGGTATTGTCCCATGGCCATCAGGAGGGTCCCATTCCTCCTTTTTTCTTCTCTAGAACTTTGTTCCAACACGACTGAGGGCTTTTTCGGTGCTCCTCATATACATCGCAAGTCATGGGAGCAGATGGTGTTAGAGACACTGGTGGGGACTTGGAGCAACACCGTCTGTCCCAAACGGGAGAGAAATGAGAGACCGTGGAGAGAGGACTCTGGGCAGGAAGGCTCTGTTGAGGTTTGTCAGATAGCAGTGGGGAGAGTAGCACTTGGTCCAGAGTAGGGTGTGGGAAGGAGATGAGCTGAGCCCTCAGATACCTGCAGGGCTCCATCTCTAGGCCCCCAAGAGGAAGGCTCAGCCATCTGTGCTCCCCTGGTCGACCCAGGGCTGTGGGAAACTGCTTCTCTGACCTCCCACTAAGAAAACGCATTATTAAGCAAGTCCATGCAATTGCCTTAAATCTGATCTTTTTTTTTTTGAGTGAATTATTTACCAACAGACTGCTTCTAGTAATGACATTATTTGTGCTCAGGACAGCTTCCCTCTGAACATCAGCATTCCATCCGGGAGAGAGAGAGTGGCCTTGGGAAGGGGAGCCATGTGGCCAGGACACCACAGGTCTCCTACCTGGGGCAGGAGATAGGACCAGACGACCCCAGATTTCCTGGTTAACCTGATAAAGTATACAGTTATTTAGCTGCTTGGCTGTATTATAACTTAAGAGTGACAGTCCCTCACCCCTCATTTCCCTCATTTCCTCTCTATTCTGTGTGATTGGTCAGTTGAAGGCGTCCAAAGAGTGAAATATGGTGCCTTGAAAAGCTTTCATATGTCAGACATACATGAGAAAAGGTGAAGAATGCATTGAACCCACCCTCCATCTATGTCATCCTTAAGGTTCCCCATTATCCGCCCCCCCATTGAATTATTTTAAAAGAAAAATCTTATTTCATCCATAAACATTTTAGTATGTGTCTCTAAAAGACAGTTGCCCTTTAAAAACAAAACAAACAGCTACACTAACTAAAATGTAGACCATGTCAATTAAAAATAAACAACTCAGGATCTATTTTAACTTTGGTTAATCTTGTGATCATCTCATATCAGTTTTATAATGCATACATTTTAACACATTTCACCATGTTCAAATCAGAGTGAGGATGAAAATCAATGACATCACAGTTGAATAAGCAGCATTTTTTCTCTTTCTGTGGTATAACAGTACCTCTTACATTTGACAGTATCAAGGTTAGTGAAAATAAGCTATATTATACAATGATTTTCTTTTTGAATAAACACCTAAAACACTTTCAAGTCAGAATTTCCTTACTTTGATCCCTGAGTAATGAGGAGGAATTAGTGAACTCATTTGGAGATATTTTCAGCCCTGGGTGGGTATGTAGCACAGAACCTCCTCATTGAGAAACACTTCCTAGGGTTTTAAATCCCGGTCAGGTTTATATTTTCTTGGGCTCCAAAACCACTGTGGACGGTGACTGCAGCCATGAAATTAAAAGACGCTTGCTCCTTGGAAGAAAAGCTATGACAAACCTAGACAGTGTATTAAAAAGCAGGGACATCACTTTGCTGACAAAGGTCCATATAGTCAAAGCTATGGTTTTTCAAGTAGTCATATACAGATGTGAGAATTGGACTACAAAGAAGGCAGAGTGCTGAAGAATTGATGCTTTCTAACTGTGGTGCTGGAGAAGACCCTTGAGAGTGCCTTGGACTGCAAGGAGATCAAACCAGTCAATCCTAAAGGAAATCAACCCTGAATATTCATTGGAAGGACTGATGCTGAAGCGGAAGCTCCAGTACTTTGGCCACCTGATACGCAGAGCTGACTCACTGAAAAGAAACTCGAAGCTGGGAAAGATTGAGGGCAGGAGAAGGGGGCAACAAAGATTGAGACAGTTGGATGGCGTCATCGACTCACTGGAATGAGTTTGAGCAAACTCCAGGAGATAGTGAAGGACAGGAAACCTGGCATGCTATAGTCCATGGGGTCACGAAGTCAGACATGACTGAGTGACTGAACAACAACAACAAACCACAGGCTTATATTTTTGCCTGGCCCTTGTCAATTGTTAAACTCCTTTCCCTACCTGGATGCAGTGCAGGAAATGTGAGCCAAAACCCCGGAAACAGAAAAGGCTGAGGGTTACCCCCGGCTGAGGTGGTTCTGAAACAGAAGCTAAAGGGATGAAACCACTTCTGAGGATGGTCTGAGTCTCTAACGGCTACTGTACCCACACTAGGTCAGGTGGCTGGCAACCACAGGGGAGCTGGAGAAGGGGCCCTTTAACACCTATCCTCCACTCTGTTCCTGGTGGTCTTGGGGAAACCCTGTTGTCACCACAGAAGGCAGGACCCCACTTCTGGTCCATGCCACCGAGCACAAGGTATCACTGAGATGGCAGCTGGATGGTTCAGAGCCTTCAGCTTAGGCAGTCATTCAAGAGGAAACACACCTGAGTTACAGAGAAGCAAAGGGGAAAGGGCGTTATAAAATTGAGAAAAACATCCTGGAAAATCTGGAGCTTCGAATCTTCGGGAAATGGAGATTGTTTTATGACTTGGACAATGCATTTGTGATTCACAGCCTCCTTTTGTTTACATATGAGTCCTGGCTGTTGCCCTTCATCTTCTTGTCCTTTCAAAGCTGAACAGCTTTGTCCTGGGCACCATTCTTTGCAAGACTCAGAGGTGGGCCCCGGGGTGGCCCCCAGGTGAATCCATAGTGTGAGGATTCTGTGACGCTGGCCCTGGCATCGTGTGTCAGTGTGGACAGGAGAAGTGTGATGGGAGCTGGGAGTGCCAGGCCCCAGAGAGGGAAGAGAGCCTCCCAGAGGCCACCCAAGCGCTCAGAATGGGCAGAAATTCAAAGATTCAGACCATCTGGATGCAGGGACTGTGTGTCTTGTGTCTCTTGCTGACACCTCGCAGGTGTGACTGAAAGCTGTGTGGCGATTTTGTCATTTTATTTCTGTTTCGCTTTTAAGTCAGACTGGTTTTCCAGTGATAGTCATTAGATAGAAAATTCCTCAATGGCATTTTGCTGTTCAGTTTTCTGATCTAAACAAAAAAACAAACAAAAAAAAACAACTGTGAATCAGTGGTTTGGAGAATAATGAAAATCCTTTTCACATAGAAGCATCTCTTGATAAACATCACTTATTATTTGCAACATGCTCAGGGGGGAGAAGGTTGCAATGCAGTTCTCTGGCTTTGCCAACAGACATCCGATATTAATAATCTCAAGGGCATTGCTCTCTGCGTGTTAAGATGTTTGCTGCTTTCTGTTCAATAAATGATGCAGAACTGAAGAAAATTTGAAACAGTGCTGAAAAACTGTCACTGAATTAAGTGTCATAAGGCTAAAAAACTTTGGGGACCTTCTATTAATTCCCTAATTCTCTTTCATGCCAGTGTGCTGTTGATCGGCCTGGACCCCTTTTTCTTCAGTTTGCGGTGGCAGAGAAGGGCACGTAGCTGCCTGTGATGACCAGGGGTGACAGAGCCTATAGTTTCTGGTGCTGTCCAGACAGCAAAGTCCACCCTGTTCTTAAAGGACAGTGCATTGCATCATGTCCTCATTAACCCACAACAGAGCCACCCGTGGATCAGAAGTCAACATCCTGGGTTCTGGGTCCTTAGTTTGGTCCTAAACCAGGTGATATTTGGAGGTAGCAGTGTTGGTTAAGAAATTTCTCAGACTGCCTTCCCCCCAGCAAAAAAAAAAAAAAAAAAAAGTGAATAGGTGATTTTTTTTTTTTAGCTGATGACTCGAAATACATCACTTTGTGTGTATATGGTTGTGAATATTTAGTGCCTTTTTTTTTTTGTCCTCTACTGTATTCAGATAGATGGGTGTGCTTGAGTACAAACACATCCAGCTTTAGTGTCTTTAACGGGTTGTTTTAGCAGGTCTGTCAGGAGACACGAATATGCCCAAAGACATGATTTCTGAAATATACAGGCTGGTTAAGACCAGGGGCAACAGAGAGCAGTTTAGTTTATTTACTATCGTTATGAGCAGCATGACTCTTTCTCCTGCCGTGCTGGAGTCCTCTGGAAATACTTCTGCCATCTCCTGAGCTTCTTAAGGCTGGTGTTCCCTGGAGGCTTAGCCGCCTGTGCAGGTTGGCAGGGCTTGGGGCGGTCCTGGCACAAGCCTCGTAATAAGCACGGTTTGTGGGCCAAGCGCCAGGGCTCCTGGTACCTGTACCCAAAGCCGCCCTCCACCCCCAGGAGCTCTCCGTCCTCCTCTCTACACAGGGTCTCAAATGCCTTGGCACCACCAGCTCTCACAGGCTATGACTCCATCCAGCCTCACCATTTCCCCTCTGAGTCTGGGCCTTTTCCTTACAAGCCGTCTGAATGGTCCATGTATAACCCCCCACACACATACCGTGTTGTTGTCCAGGTGGCCTCCGGCTGTCATCCCTGGACCACACCGGCCAAGGTGATTCCTTTATTAATCTCCATGTGGGCCCCTGGAGAGAGCTCTGGGTTCACATCCTGACTCTTCCCCACTGTGCAACCTTGGACATATCTCCTTCCCCTTCCGAGCCTCAGGCAACCCTGTCTGTGACATGTGGGTTCCAGTCCCTTTGGTTGGCAGAGTGACTGTGGAAAGCAATGAATGCCCTGTATCTGAAGCCCCTCACTGATGTAGATTCTCTCCAAGTGGTAACTCGTTAACTTCACCTGCAACCCCCTTCCCTGTGGGGCTCCCCAAACCCCATCCCCCTCCTTCCTCCCCACACAGTCCCTGCAGCCTCTCCCTCACACCTGCATCCCCCTCAGCCCCCTCCAGGTCAATTTCCAGCCTGGGACTCAACTCAGCTGCACTCAGCACTACCTGGACATTCCACCGAGTGGTGTTCTCAGGCCTGGTATCTGTGGCAACATTCAACACAAATACCTTTTCCCTCTTGATATAGCCTCCTCTCAATCTGTGTTCTCCTGATTCTCCTACTTCTGATTTTTGCTCTTCACCTCTCCCTCTGGCTGTCGGGGAGTGAGGGGTCCACCAACCTTGACCCTCCACCCCCGTCACCAGGGCAAGCCCCAATCGGCGCATGCAAGTGCATCCCTCAGCCCCCAGCTGCCTGATGTGGTGGCCACTGGCCACATGTGGCCACAAGGGCCCACCTGACATGCTGCTGGTCCAAATGGAGATGTGGGCGGGAATGCACCCCAGGTTTCAAAGACTTAATATCAACAAAGGATGTAAACTATCTTGTTAATGATTTTTGTATTGATTATATAGGAAATGATACTATCTTGGATATATTGGGTGAAGTGAAATCGAAATTGATTTCATCTGTGTCTTTTTGCGTTTTGAACGTAGCTGTAGAATGTCTTAAGTCACACAGGTAGCTGGCACTCTGTTGGTGTTGGCAGCGCTGGCCTGGGAGGCGGAGCCCAGCCTCAGAGGCTCACGTCTGTCTCCCATGAATAGTGCTCGGATATAGCAGCTGAAATGCAGGATGGTGACCCAGGTCCATTTCAGATACAAACAAATCAAAGCTACATTATAATACCCTATTTTGTTCTAAGCAAATTATCTTAGGCTGACACTAGCAAAAACTTGTGTCAAAATGAGGTGTATCTAACCAGAACTCAGAGGAAATAAATCCTAGTTGTATTCTTAAGTGAGTTCTCTCTCTAAAAGAGAGAGAGAATTTTAAAAAAATTCTTTTTTAGTATCGTTACCGAAATTTAAAAAAAAAAATTTATTTGGCTGCTCCAGGCCTTGGTTGCGGCATGCAACGGTCGCTTGTTGCCGCACTGGAACTCCTGATTGCAGCATTTGGGATCTAATTCCTTGATCAGGGATTGAACCCAAGTGCCCTGCATTGGGAGCACAAAATCTTAGCCACTGGACCACCAGGGAAGTCCTGAGTGAGTTCATTGAAGCTAAGGGGCACAGTTGGCGTGATTTGTGTTGTATGAGGGAGGGGATGATCCAGGAGAGGCATCGGGATTGCTTTATGTAACAGAAAACAGCACTGAACTCTTAGGAGACCTTAATGAATGTTTCCCTTCTCTTTTCTCCTCCGATGGCTCTTCCTGACCCACCTTCTCGCCCCAGGATTTGCGCAAGCAGGTAGCACCGCTGCTGAAGAGCTTCCAAGGCGAGGTAAGCGTTTGGGCTTCTTTTACATCCCCTGTTAGAGCCACCTTCCCATTCATCGCGCTTTCTTCCTGTTCTCATCACGTAAGCGCCACTGGCACAGGTGCTTACTCAGAGGCAGCCTCCCCAGCCGCACCAACCCATAATCCTCAAAGTGATGTTTCCACTGAGTCCGCCGTGGAAGCCCACGTGGGAGGGGAGGCAGGGTTCAGGATGTCAGAAGGGGCAGCGGAATCTGGGGGGCAGCAGCCGGCATGTCACACATCCCCCAGTGGAGTGGGCTTGTTCCCACCCCAGCCTCGGAGCTCACGGGTCCCCTGAGCTGTTCTGAGGCTCCCACCCCAAGGCTTCCTATGCAGAAGGACACGCTGCGTCAGTCTGGTGCCTTGGTGCACAGCCCCGGGGGGAAGAGGAACTTCACAGGCAGAAGCCATGAGGGGTGGTTTGGGGCTCGGTGGAAGGAACGTTTTCTAAAGAATCCTTTCAGAGAAGGGTCAGCAAGCTGGCAGGTGCACGGCCGGTCACCTGAGACCTGTGCACCCTGAATGCTGCTCATGCACCAAAAGGCAGGTGGTCCAAGTGGGTGACACGCCAGCTCCTCCAGTCTCTGTGTGAACGCTCGGTGAATTTCAGAAAACCAGAAATGGTGTTCGTGTGGGGAATTACTGCCTCTCTGCCTCTCCACTGGGAATGATAGTGTTGTAATATTTGCGAGGACAGTTCCCAACCTTTTTGGCACCAGAGACCAGTTTCACGGATGACAATTTTTCCATGGACCAGGATGGGGGAGATGGTATTTATTGTGACTTTATTTCTATTATTATTACATCACTTCCACCTCAGATCATCAGGCATTAGATCCCGGAGGTTGGGGACCCCTGCTCTAAAGAACAGGAATCTCAGAAATCTCAGAAATCTTGTGTTCTGCAACTTCCCAACTCTCAGAGAGCCTGGGGAAGGGGCAGGATGTGGGGGGGGGTGAGGGGGCGAGTTCAGGAGAGATGAGAGCAGGCAGGCAGATGGTCCTGCAGGAGGCTGGGGAGCGGGAGACCAGGGCTGCCACTGGGCAGACTCTTCAGCACTCAGGTGACAGCAGAGGCTGCAGAGGAGATTGCAGGACAGCAAGGGACATGTGTGGGAGCAGCAGCCACACTGCAGCTGTGGCGGCTTGCAGATCTGAGAGCCGGGCAGACGGGCTCCTCTCCCTGTTGATAACTTCCTGCCGCAGGAAGCACCCCCCCACCCCCACCCACCGCCGTGCTTGGCTCCATGAAACACAGAAGGACATCAGTAGCTAAGGTCTTCGAAGGACTTGAATTGCCCTTCCCTCAGAATTATATCTCCATACCCTCGTTCTCAGTAAAACCGTCACCTTACGCCTGCCCACGTGTGACCTGACCTGTCCTTCTACCTGTTCAGCAGCTTTTGTGAGACCCATCGGCTTAGTGTTTCTCTGGCTGAAATAGCTCAGGGTGCTCTTTCTGTTATTTGCTTGCTTTTCCTTTCTGAACAATTTCCAATCTACATACAAGTATTAGTAGAAAGGCGGGGGATAGTGAACACCTGAGCCTTCTTTACCCAGACTCCTCACCTGTGAATGTCATGCCATGCTTGCGCCCCTCCACCCCCGCCCCCCCCCCCCACCTTGTGCTCAGCGTTTGAAAGTGAGTTGCAGAGAGTGGAGGCAATTATGCCCTCAGCTGCATGGGCATCTCCTAAATTCAAGGGCATTTCAAATGATACTGAGTTTCTGTAACTGTCGTACTTTAACCCTGTGTATCACAGCTGGGAAAATAACATGAATTTCATAATATCTAATGTTCTACCCAAAATCACATTTCCCCAGTTGCCCCCAAAATATCTTTTATAACTGCTCTGCATTACATTTAGGGGGTATTTGCATTTCTCTTTTAATATAGACACTCCATGCCCTCATCTTTGTTATTGACTTTTTTTTTTTTTTTAAAAGAATCTAAGCCAGTTGTGTAGATTATCCCAGATTTTGATGAGGCGACAGATTTAGTTCTGGCAGTATAAATTACATTTAAAACGTCTGTGAGACATCTAGGCTTCCTATTTGCCTGATTTTTTTTTTAAGGCTATTTGAAAAGTAAATATTTTTATAACACCCTTAATATCTACCAAGCCTCTGCTAATTGCTATATTTATATTAAACAATGTGTGCTTTCTAATAAGCTGATTTGAGTGGAGGGAGCTAAATCCTGCTTGTTTCTGAGCTCACATAGGAGCAAGTAACTGCACGTGGGGACCACTCACGCAGGCGGGGCCCGAGGCAGCCTGTCCTGGTGCTTAGATGGGCAAGATCCGTTGGTATTTGAAAAAGCCACTTTCTCTGGTAACTACAGGCTTGTTCTCATACCCATCACTCTAGGGTCTGCTGCTACAAGTTTATTTATTGGATATATTCTTAGAGTTCATCCCAAGGTGTCTGAGCTCCCCCTGGAAGAAAGTACCGGGTTAGTGAAACATGATCTTTGCCTCAGAATTTGTATAGATAGCTTTCTTTCTTGAGATCCCCAGAAGAAAAAAAACAAACAAACTAAAAATGAAGTTTTCCGACAGTGTGAAATTCACAGAGGCCTTTAGAGTTCCGGCGAGAACACTCCTTTTTTGTGTCATAACATCATGGGAAATGCTAGCCTGGCCAGGAGGCTGCTTATACCCTTAGGTGTTCGTTCTCCTGTAAATCCAGACACCCTCCTTCCTGTGGTTTGTGGGACCCGTGTGACTTAGTAACTGCTCACCTTTCTAGAGTCCACTTACCTCTTCCCTCGTGTCTCAGGATCAATAGCCGTCCCAAGTCTCCGCCAGGCCCAGGCCCTCACTGACAGCCCCTGGGCCTTTGCACGGCTGACTTGCTTCCCGAAACGCTCTGCATTTACCCTCTTTACCCGGCTTGCTTTCTCAAGGAGAGTCTTCCCTGAGCCCTAGATGACAGGCCAGGTCCCCCCCGCCATGTGCTCTGAGCTTGTCTTCATGCCAGAGACCACCTGCCATTTGTATCGGTTTCCCTTTCGTCTATATAATGTGTGAAGGCAGCTGCTGTGTGCTGTCCTGTCCACCAGCCATTGTGTCCCCAGCAGCAACTGAGAACCAAAAAACATTTGGCCTCTCAGAGTGGTTATTGATAAGCTATGGAACAGCCAGGTTTCCTTGGAGGCAGTTTTAAAAGCACTTCGCCTCTGTCCTTTCTCCAGGATCTATTGCTGTTCATAAGGTGAGAGCGACCCCAGAAGGTATGCTAGAGAAATACCTTTAGAAGAAACTAGTAAATAATGATTTGTTAACCTTGATGGAAATGTTTGGGATCATATAGTCATAATGGTTATTCATAGTTGTTATAACAGAGTCATCGAGTTTAACTCATACTGAAATTATAGTTATTTATGGCTTTACCTAAATTTTGTGGCTTCCCTCGTGGCTCAGTGGTAAAGAATCTGCCTGCAATGCAGGAGACTCATGTTCAATCCCTGAACTGGTTGGGAAGATCCCCTGGAGGAGGGCATGGCAACCCACCCCAGTACTCTTGCTTGGAGAATTCCGTGGACAGACAAGCCTGGTGATTTACAGTCCATAGGGTCACATACAGTCAGACACGACTAAAAGCGACTAAGCAGCGGCAGCAGCATACCTAAATTTTGGGCTTCCCTGATGGCTCAGACAGTAAAGAATCTGTCTGCACTGCAGGAGACCCAGGTTTGATCCCTGGGTCAGGAAGATCCCCTGGAGGAGGGAATGGCTACCCATTCCGGTATTCTTACTTGGGAAATCCCATCGTCAGAGGAGCCTGGCAGACTACAGTCCATGGAGTTGCAGAGAGTTGGACACAGCTGAGCAACTAACATTTTCCCTTTAATACCTAGATTTGTGTTTCATAAGCCCGGCTGGGCAGGGGCAGGGTAAGGGTATCAGTCCAGTTTAAGGCTTAGTTTAGTCCAGTAATTCAGACAGACCCTTCAGTGAAGTGATGTTCACACTCTAGGAAAATGATAAGTCTTCCAAATGGTCTGCCCTGGCTCCTTGCTCCTCTCCCTGAGAAGGGTCTTCGTACAGAGGTCTAGGGGGTGAGGAACTGGCTCAAAGCCCTACTCCTCTTGGCTGTAGGGGAGCTAGATACTTAACCTGTGTCCTCAGGGAGGAAACTCCACTTAAGAACTAATTTAGTTGCTTATCCTAGAGGGGAAATAAAAGACTAAAAATGCATGTGCTTAGCATCCAGCTTAAAAAGTTATAAAAGTGCGATAGAATAAGCTCAAATAAAAGTGGAAGAATGAAATTTTAAAATATAATTAACAATATTATATAAATTAAAATGGACTTCCCTGGTGGCCCAGCTGGTAAAGAATCCACCTGCAATGCGGGAGACCTGGGTTCGATCCCTGGGTTGGGAAGATCCCCTGGAGAAGAGAAAGGCTACCCACTCCAGTATTCTGGCCTGGAGAGTTCCCTGGACTGTATAGTCCATGGGGTCTCTAAGAGTCGGGAACGACTGAGCAACTTTCACTTTATTAATTAAATGAATGAAAATGAAAAAGACTCGAGAGAGAAGCAGCCCAAATGTTGATTCTTTGAAACAAACTACTACCAGAAACAAACCACCTTCCTAAGTCAAGGAAAAAAACCGGTAAGTAATAAAAACAGGACAACTTCGCAGCTGCAGCACAGAGAGATTAAAGAGAAGATAAGGGAATGTTATGATCTGTCTTATGCCAATAAAATTTAAAACCTAGACAAAATGGACAAATTTCTAGAATACTGTGATGTACCAAAGTTGATTAAAGAAGTAGAAAACCCAAATAGCCTTGTAACTTGCAGAAATATTCCCACAAGGCCTGGACAGTTTTATGGGAGAATCCTATCAACCATTCATGGAACTGTTCTGTTCTTTTACAAAATAGGAAAACTTCTTTTCCTTCAGAAAATAGAAAAAGAAAACACTTCCTAACTCACTTTATGAATCTAGCGTAGCCTTCATACCAAAACCAGACAAGAACAGTGTAAGAAAGGAAAAATTAAAGCCAGTCTTATTTATGAATAAACAGAAGTCTTTTAAAAAGTACTAGTAAGTTGAATCCGTCAAGCTCTATGTATCCCAAGAATCTGTTTGGTTTAACAGAGTTATTAAGGCAAGTTAATATCATTCGCAGATTAAAATGGAAAAATCTCAAGTGTGACAGGAAAAGAATTTGGTATACTTCAACATCCATTCATGATTAAAAGCAAACAAACAAACCTACCAGCAAAGCAGGGACAGAGGGGAAGTTCCTTAACCTGGGAAAAGGTATTTATCAAAAGCTACGTCAATCATCATACTCATTGATGTTAAAAACATTCCCTATAAAATCAGGAACAAGACAAAAATGCCTGCTATTGCCACTTTTATTTAACGTTGTACTGGAAGTCTTAGCTAGCATGGAAAACAAGAAAAAGAAATAAGTCCAAGTATTGGATCAGAAGAAATAAAACTGTCATTTTTCAAGTGAGTCTCAATTATTTAACAAGGCTGCTAGATACAAAATCAATATACAAAAGTAATTGCCTATCTCTGCATCAATAGCAAGCAAGCTGAAAAAGGATACCATTGCAGATAGCAAGAAAAAAGTAAAGGATACTTAGAAATAAATATAATAATGCACAGGAACTCTTTCTGGAAAACAGTATAATGTTCTTATTGAACAATATTAAAGAATATTTTAAATGTAGAGAGTTAAGGTATTCAAGGATAGAAATTCCCACTATTATTAAAAACATCAGGGACTTCCCTGGTGGTTCAGTGGTTAAGACTTCACTCTAATGAAGGGTGTGTGGGTTTGATCTCTAGTTGGCAAGTTAAGATCCTACATGCCTCAGGGCCAAAATAACCAAAGCATAAAACAGAAGCAATATTGTAACAAATTCAATAAAGACTTTAAAAATGGTCCATATCAAAAAATCTTAGGAAAAAAAAAAAAGATCAATTTTCCCCAAATTGACGATAGAGAGTCATAGTAGTTTCAATCAAAATTTTAGCAGTATTTCTTATGAAACTTAAAAGCTGATTCCAGAATTTACATATGCAAGAGCAAATGGTCAATAATGGTGAAACTGAAAGTCTGTCAGTCATATCCGACTCTTTGCGACCCCATGGACTGTACAGTCCATGGAATTCTCCAGGCCAGAATACTGGAGTGGGTAGCCTTTCCCTTCTTCAGGGGATCTTCCCAACCCAGGGATCAAACCCAGGTCTCCCGCATTGCAGGTGGATTCTTTATCAGCTTTGCCACAGTGGAAGCCCAAGAATACTGGAGTGGGTAGCCTACCCCTTCTCCAGGGGATCTTCCCAACCCAAGAATCGAACCAGGGTCTCCTGCATTGCAGGTGGATTCTTTACCAACTGAGCTATGAGGGAAGCCCAGTAATGATGAAGATAATAGTAAATAAGAATAAGACAGAGAATTTGCCCTACCATATTATCAGAGCTACAGTAATTGGCACAGGTACAGATAAATACACCCGTGGGACATAGTAAAGAAATCAGGAACTGACCTGTGCACATACAGAAGCCAAGTATATTGCAAACATGGCACTGCAGATGAGTGAGGTAAGGGTGGGCTTTTCAATAAGCGGTCTCCTGACCTTTGGTTATCCTTATGGAATTAAGTGAAATTGGATCCCTACCTCACATCATATGCAAACACAAATTACAGATACAGACTTAAGGTAACCCTTTAACCTTTTAGAAGAAAATGTAGAATATGATGATTTGGGGCTATGTAGGATATTTACACAGAAAACCATAAAGGAAAACATTGTTACATTTGACTATATTAAAATTTTAAAGTAAAAGCTTCCTTTTTCTCCCCGTGGAAAGACAGCCTAAATAAAGTGAAAGGTGAACCCCGGGCTGCTAGCTCAGTTTCATCGTTTTCGAACTAGGAAAGGGAAAAATGAAAATGAAGAATGAAAGACATTTTCATTATCTGTTGGAAACTTATCAGCACAAAGATTCAAACCTATCTCAACCTTTTTCATAATAACAGTCAAATGCCCCTGATGTGAATGTTGCCCCCTCAGGCCGTAGCATGAACCAGTCCTATGTGGGGTGTCCTTGGCCGCAACACAAACCAGGAGGAGACAGTTGCCACACACATAGTTGACAAAGGATTAGTATTCAGGAAAAAAAAAATATATATATATATACATATATATATATATATATTTAGTTTTACCTGTTAATAAGAAAAAGACATGAGACTTCCCTGGTGGTCCAGTGGTTAAGAATCCACCTGCTAATACAGGGGACACAGATTCAATCCCTGGTCTAGGAACTAGGGTCCTGCGTGCCAGAGCTTCGAGGCCCAGGCACCGCAACTATTGAGCCTCTGTGTTCTAGAGCCCAAGCTCAGCAACAAGAGAAGCCACCACAACTGGAGAGCAGTCCCCACTCACAGCAACCAGAGAAAGCTCTGGGTCAGCAAAGGAGAGCCCATGTGCCAAAAACAAATACATAAAAATAAATTTTAAAAAAACAAAAAGGAAAAGAAAAAGACAAACATCTCAACAGGAAAATGGACAAAACCATGAACAGCACTCTCAGAAGGGAAAATCATTCAGTCAATGCACCTATGAAGAGATGTTTAACCATATAATCAGGAAAATGCAAATTAAAATAATTTTGTTGTTGTTGTTCAGTCACCAAGTCGCGTCTGCCTCTTTGCGACCCCATGGACTGCGGCACGCATCAACTCTTTGTCGCATCAACTCTTCGTCACCCCGCCTTCTTTATTGTCCAGCTTTCACATCCGTACATGACTACTGGGAAAACCATAGCCTTGACTATATGGACCTTTGTTGGCAAAGTGATGTCTTTGCTTTTTAACACTGTCTAGGTTTGTCATCGGAGAAGGCAATGGCACCCCACTCCAGTACTTTTGCCTGGAAAACCCCATGGACGGAGGAGCCTGGTGGGCTGCAGTCCATGGGGTCGCGAAGAGTCGGACACGACTGAGCGACTTCCCTTTCACTTTTCACTTGCATGCATTGGAGAAGGAAATGGCGACCCACTCCAGTGTTCTTGCCTGGAGAATCCCAGGGGCGGGGGAGCCTGGTGAGCTGCCGTCTATGGGGTCCCACAGAGTCGGACACGACTGAAGCGACTTAGCAGCAGCAGGTTTGTCATAGCTTTCCTGCCAAGGAGCAATCGTCTTCTAATTTCGTGGCTGAAGTCACCATCCGCATTTAAATCATTTAAATGCCCCTTATTCACATCTACCATGTTGGCCAAAATTCAAAAGTCCAGATAAGATCATAAATGGGTGTAACCTTTCTGAAAACCAGTCTGGTATCAGATTCTCCAGCTGAAGAAGCACATGTACTTTGACACAAGATTTCCACTCCCAGGTATAAATGGTATCCTCCGCCCTAAATAAATGTAAACATGTGCCCCAGGAAACAAGTTCAGGGATGTTTGCAGATGGTAAACAAGTGGAAACAACCGGCTTTCCATCAGCAGCAGGAAGAGTAAGTAAAGAGTGTTGTCACACAGTGGAATACAACACAGCAGGGGAAAGTGAGTGAAACACAAAACCGTGCAGTACCGGGCTGTTTGTTTAAGGACACAGATTTATCACTACATAATAAAAGCACAATGAAAAGGTTAAACAGGAAGTCCAGAATGGAGTTCACTGCATGCAGGCCCAGAGGAGGTTTCCAAGATTGTAAGAATGTCCTCCCTTACAGGTGTCCATTTCGTTGTTTATGATTTATGTATTCTTTTGTAAGGATGAACTACTTCTCTCCAAAAGAAAGAACTGTGCTTACAAGGCAGTAGCTCCATAATTCTATTCTTGCATATCAGAAGCTAGATATTATTTTCTCCCACCTCTTTGCATAAATGCAACATTTGCGAGGATGCTCTGAATGGCATTTGTGGGACACTCGCCCAGCCTTCATGATTCCAAGAAGTGGCTGCTGCTCTTACCTTTCTTGTCACTAGATCTCCAGCTTCCTGGGTGGTGCAGTGGTAAAGAACCCACCTGCAAAATGCAGGAGACGTAAGAGACATGGGTCCAGACGTGGGTCGGGAAGATCCCCTGGAGGAGGAAATGGCAACCCACTCCAGCATTCTTGCCTGGGAAATCCCACGGACAGAGGAGCCTGGTGGACTGCAGTCCATGGGGTCACAAAGAGTTGGACACAACTGAGCAACTGAGCACTGGATCTCCAAAGCTGTACCTATCTTCTGTTTTGGCTCTCACTGTGAGGGGGAGGTGCCCCTTCCCATGGGCTTGAAGCCCAGCTCCTGCTTTCTCAGGAACTACAGTCCTGCAGGGACCCCCTGTGCTGTGCCTTCAGTCTCTGTGAGTTCCTGGATGGTCTCAGCAGCGTTCCTACAAGTGGTGGCACGTGCCATCCTAGGAGGGAGGGAGAAGGGGAGATTCCTTTGTCCCCCAGCCCTCTCAGCCAGGCTTCTCCAGAGAGCTGTCCATCCTGGGCACACACCCACCGGGTCTGGCCTCTGCCCCTCTCTCCCTTGACGCTTTTAGTCCTCAGCTCACTTCCCCCAGCAACATTCAGCCCACCTGACCCCTCTTGAAAACCCCTTCTTTTGACATCCCGTGATGCTCTGCCCACTGAGTTTTCCATTCACCTTTCTGCCTGTTGATTTTCAGTCTCCTTGGGCTGTTCCTCCCTTTCCTTCAGACCTCTGAAGAATGGCCGTCTTTGCTGTATCATCTCTGAGGATCTGTCTGCTGAAAACTCAGGTGTCTCTAACTCGGTCTTCTCTTTGGAGTTCCAGCTCCTGTGAGACCTTCTGAGTGACATGACCTTGCAGTTCTCTACAGGAAAGAATTCTTAACCCACAGCCACCTCCCCTCTCCGGCTCACACCTGTTGAAATTCCCTCCTCCTCCAGCCCTTACCTTCTTGGGGATCACTGTGGGACACCTCCTCTCTCCCACACCCCTGCTTCCTCCTTCCCTCCTCCAGAGAACACTGTCGTCACCTCCCATGTGCTTGTCCGAAGCTGTGTCATCTGTCATGGAGACCATTGCAGTGGTCCCCTAACTGATCTCTGTTTCCACTCTTACCGCCCCCTCATCCCCCGTGACCTCTCCTCTGCGCCTCAGTCCTTCCCTGCCTATGGCCTTGCAGGGCCTCCAGGTGCCCTCAGCCGCTGGGGTGCCCTGGCCAGGCCGCTGCCTGCCTCCCAGCGCCCCTGCCCAGCCCTCTGCTATCCATCCTGTAAGGCTCACTTCAGGTGCCAGCCCTCACAGTGGTCTCCTCTGACAGTCGGTCCAAACCAAGGCCCCCTTGCTGTCCTCTTGTCGCGCATTGTTCTTCTGTTCAGGGTTCCTCGCTCGGTGCGTGTGAGTTTTCACTTCGCCACTCTCTAGATTTCCCACCTGTGTTGGCCTCATCTGTGTCCCCATTCCTGGCCCCGGGGAGCATGCACCAGGTCCCCACTGGACACGTGGGTAGAAGGAACAGCCTCACTTCACAGATGACAATGCTAAGCCCAGAGGGGGGAAAAGCAAAGCACCCACCGTCACCCAGGTGACAGCGGCGGGGCTGGGCTGCTGGCCCCCCAGCCCGTGTTCTCCAGTGGTGGTGCTTGGGGAGCGGGGAGGCAGTGCCTTCTGCCCCTCCATCGTCTCAGTCAACTCCCTGGTCTTCGACAAGGACAGTTGGTGTCCATTTAGTGTGAATTGCTTGGCAGACACAGCTTTGGGCTCCCTCCCCTTCCAGCCCCCCTTCCAGCTCCTCCTGTGTCTGATCTGGTCCCCACAGACGTAAATATCCATGACTGTGTGCAGACCCTTTGTGCAGCCAGTCGGGGTCGGGTGGGTGGGACCTCAGAGGTCACAAGGGAAAGCTGCCTTGAAAGGCTGTCGTCCAAAAAAGTCCAAGCACCACAGAAAGCAAAGGACTGTGCATACTTGGAGGGCTGTATGACAGATTTAATAAAAAAAAAAAAAGATGAAGTGGATTAAGTTGGATAACTGTTTCATGAGTTAGTTAAAGTGACTGAGAGTTTCAGGGGTGGCCCATGGCCCGGGTCTGTTGCCCTGTCATATATTTAAGTGTCCAGATCTAAAGGCCAGGGCTAAATAAAGCCAGGGTGTCCAAGTGCTTTTCTCCCAGGAGCATTTTGCAGGGGGTCAGAGGCCCTGGGCGCTGGCCCAGGTGCTGCCGCTCAGTCTCCTGTGACCTCAGGCGGCTCCTGGGCCTCTTTCTTTCTGACTTTGCTCCTCTGTAAAGTGAGTGGCTGAACCGAGGTAGTCGGCAGGGAGCCCTGGGACTCTGAAATCTGCTGTGACTCAGTGACCTGAAGCGTGGGTTGAGTGTCAGCAGCAGAACAGAAGAGGGACATTTTCCAGCAACTCTATCTGTTCCAAAATGGAACGCACAGCCATCCAAGGTAGTGAGTTTCCCATTCCTGGGAGTGTTCAAACAAAGGCCAGAGGACCACCTGTCAGGGGTGTCATCAGCTCCTACCCCATTCTTCAAGGCCCAACCCAAATGCCAAGGCCTCTGAGTCATTCCAGAATACCCCTCCCCACCTCTGGTAGAGCTTCATTTGTATCTGTCTTGTGATTTTGAGCCTAAAGACATTCTGCCCTTTTTTTTTTTTAAAGTTACTGGAACACAGTTTAACTGGCCCTATACTAAGTCTCATGCTTCTGAAATCTAGAGGTAGGGACTGTGTGTGGCACACATGTTTATGTCCCCATCATGCCTGTACTCAGCGAGTACCACATTAAGTACCAGCGGGTGGGCTGGTAGTCGAGAAGATTGGACCAGACTGATGGTTCCCAAAAGATGGTCTTCAGATGGCTCAACTGGCTGCCTGAGAAGCACCCACATGTTTCCAGAAATACAGCTCCCCAGGCTCCTCCCTCCAAGGTTCTGATTCCGCAGATGCAGCAGAGATGGAGTTTGCTAAGAATCTGTCATTTTACAAAGTCCCCACTGATTCTAATGCATGACTGGTTGTCAGACCCACAGGCTAGGTGTCCCCCAAGGGCAGCTCCTCTAGATCAGGTTCTGGGACTCAGTGCCCACTCAAGCACCTCAGATCCATGTGTAAGCAGCTCCATGATTTAGCTTTAAAATGTATTTCCAGGCGTCATGTCCTTGGCTCCTGCTCCTACCAGGCTGGTCTATTTACTGTCCCCGAACATGCCTGTGGTTTCCTGCCTCTGCCCTTTTCCTAAAGGCACGGCCTCCGTTATTATAACCTTTTGCTCTTCCTCACCTATAAAAATCATTTCCATCCTTTAAGACTGAACTAAAAGTTGGCCTCCTTCATTCCTTTTCCACACCACCTCAGCCCGTTGCTAACTTTTTCCTTTTGAGGACCTGCGTCTTCTCCCTGACTGTATATTGCCCTCTTTGCTAGACCAAGCAGGTTGAGGCGGGTGTTTATTCTCAGCTGAAATCCCCTTCTGCTCACCTTTTCCTCGTTCACCAAGTCCTGTGTTTGAGGCTCTGCCCCAGGTTCCTAGTGACCCAAAAGAAAAATAAGGCAGCCTCCCCACTTGGAGGGCATCAAAGACACCTGCCGGTTCGCGGCCCAGGGTCCTCAACAGGTGAGTGCAGGGTGGGCCGGGCACCCTGAGGACACGACCGGCTCTGGCTGGAGGTCAGCAAAAGCTGCTGTCCTGTCTCATTTCCAGAGGAACTTCCTTCTCGGCCAGCACAGCCATCTTCGGACTCTTGGGCCTCTCTACGTGCCTGGTAGTGGGGTGACTGTGGTGGCAATGGTCATAGTCATGGCAGGGGGACGATGACAGTGTGTTTTAACTCTCTTCTGCTGACACCCAACGGCCTGGTGGCTGCGGCATCTTCCTGTAGGCCCACTCCATGATGGCTCAATTAGGGGAGCAGTAGGACTGCGGTTCAATATTCAGGCCAGCTTCCTAATTGAAAACACATTTTCTCCTGCAAAGCTGCAGCTGGTTTGGTTCTGCTCATGCAGAAAAGGATATAACCTTGCATAACATAGGAAATGAACGGTTGAGAGAGAAGCCAAATTCAATTTCAGTCAGATACGTTGAGGCTAAGCCCGTGATCTATGGAAGCCAGGGAGCGAGCCGAGCGCATGTGGAGGGGGCGCGCTCAGCAGCCCATTCATCACGGCCTCCAGCCCGGCGCTTGCTGCCACCGCCACCACACTGCCCGTGCCATCGCGCCCGCCGCGCCCGGGCCGGGGCTGGACCGCCGCCAAGCGCTCCAGAAGTTAACCTCTTAAAGACCCGGAGCTGCTTTCTGTTGAATAAATGTAATTTTGTGGTCAGAAATAAATGCTTGTGATGGAGCTGGAGCTTTGAAAACAACAGCCCACCAAAGCTATTACAAATTGCTGCACGCTGGGGAAGTCAACAGCATACATCAAGATTCCGAGGGTACGGCAAATTGATTTCGGCCCAGAGCTCTGCAGCTATTCAATAAAAGTCCTATTAAGCCATTGTATGTAATGAACAATCCAGAGCAAATCTAATATTTTCAGCAGATAATTATTTTTAACATCCTCTCAGTAACCATCGGCAGAGTTTGTGGATGTTTACAGCGCGCACCCGCGTGCGACAGGCCCTCCCCAGCCTACCTTGGCTTCTGCCGGAGGACCCGCGTCAGGTGCCCTTGGACGTGGGGCTCCCTGAGGGTGCAGCAGCTGACCCTGCCATGGAACAAGGCCACAGAGGGCTCTGGGCTGGTTTCCCAGGGCCTTGGCACACAGTAGGTGCCTGGGAAATGTTTGTTGAAATGAAGTTGAAATGCAGAAAAAGGGAGCTCAAAGAACTCTAGAACAAATTAGTAAAGCGATAACATTGGCAAAGTTGACTCCGAGCCCGAGGCTTTAGCGATCAGAGTCACAGGTTTGGGATTCAAGGCCTCACATGACAGAGGAACCAGTACCAGTGCCCACCAGAGCCTCCAACATGCCCACTGTGCTTCTCTGCTCCCTAAGAGCTGGAGAAACAAGGTCTGTGTCAGGGAGCCTGTACTGAGGGAGCCACCAAAGTGACCTTGTAGTTCAGCCAGGGCCACCTGCGCTCCTGGATTGCTCCACTGCTCTGTTTGCGACCATGAGCTCCTGTAGGACAGGGTCTGCGTATTCATTCTTTCCTTCAGTAAATATTTACTGAACATCTACTCTGTGCCAGATTAGACCTAAACTATACTCCAGTATGTGGTTTTAGGTAATTACGTCAGATGCACCTTTCATGGAGCCTAACAGCTGGGCAAGATCTGTACCCCCACATGGCACAGTGCTTGGCATGTGGCAGGCACTCAGGACACGATGGATGAATGGGGACGGATGGATGGATGGATGAAGGGATGGGCATGTAGGTGGATGGCTAGGTGGGTGGATGGGTGGATGGATGAATGGCTAGTTGAATGGATGGATAGATGGAGAGTTAACACCCTTGGCGTATAAATCAAAAGCATTCTCTATTGATTGAAAAAAGGCTCAATTCTGTGTGTTCACAGTCCCGGCCTCATTCAGGATGCCAGCAGGCAGTTGTGATATGCAGGTAAAAGCCTTGGACCTAGAGTTACAAGGCCTAGGTTTGAGGCCTGACTTGCCAGTGACCTTGACCTTCATAAAGTCAGTTCATCTCTCTCTTAGTGCCTGTTTTCTCACATAATAAATGTGAAGAAGTGAGCAGAGGTGATTTGAATGAAGATTAGAAGTAGTATTTGTCTGTGAGAATAGACTGACTCTTAATAGTTATTTTTTTTTCCCTGAACTAAATTTATCCAGCTTGTAATATTCAGCCGGATAGTATTTATTTGAATACTGTGGAATTTAAATTATTAGGGTATTTTATTTTCTACAGATCTCCCTTCCCTTGGAAAAACTCAGTCTGGATGTTAATTAGATTTTACTAAATGCTCCATCAATTTAATGCAGTAATTCCTTAAATGAAACTGACACCGACGACCAGATGGTCAAAAGAAGGACTGTGAACGTATGTGCATGACTCAGGAGGGTTGGTGGGGAGCACAGGGACACTGATCATAGCTGAGAGCCAGAGAGGTTGTGTTGCCCAAAGGTGGAGAAGTCCACATTCCAAATCTTTCAGACTCTGCCCCTGCTCTCTTTGCTAGTAATTATTTGCACAGCATTTTGCTTCTACAAATCACCATTTCCATGATCTCACGAAGCCTTCCCCCACCCCAACCTGCTCTGGGGACATTATCGCCAACCAGAGTGGCGGGTGGAAGGGGAGGAATGAGTGTGAAGAGCAGACGGGGTGCTCTCGGGGGAGATCTGTGCCCCCTGCTTCCAGGCTTTTGGCTCGCCTCACCTCTCACCGTCTCCTGGTCCCATCCCGGAATCTGTGGCTCCCTCGTGCCCAGCCAGATGCCACCCTCCTGTCACTCCAGCGAGGGTCCCAGGCTGAAGGAGCCCACCCTCGAGTGATGTCCAGTCCCTTGCACGTCAGCCCCCTCCAGGCAAGCTTCGCAGCTGCCCTTGCTCTGTGAGCCAACAGTTCTAGGGGTGCTGGGCACGTGCACTGCTCCTCCTTGCTGCCCCCAGCTTCTCTCCTGTGTGACACCCTGCCCACCCCCTGCGCCCCCCACCCTGCTGCCTCTCTGGCGCCTCCTCTCCAGGGACACGGCTGAGAGTGGCAGAGAAAACGAAACAGACACATCCCAGATTTTGAAAGGAGACAGAGCTGGATTTGAATCCTGACATCATCTTTTACCTGGGTGACTGTGAATGAGTCATTTTAGCTTCTCCGTGCCTCATCTGTATAACGGAAAATCTGCACTACATAGCAGAGACGTGTATGTGTGTGTATTTAAAGATCATGGTGTCAAAGCAAGGCTGGTAAAGAGGAAGCTCTGGTTATTGATCACAGACTCCTCCGGTTCCTTCAGGACTCTTAAATCCCCCCGGAATGAGCCCCAACCTCCCAAGGCTCTCATGCACACCTGCCCATCCCTGCTCAGGTGATCCTCTTCCTTCCCCTCCAGAGCAACCCTATCACTTCCTGGTTGACAGCCTCTGGGACTCCCAGAACCTTTCAGCATGAGGCTGTGGCCCCAGGCTTCGCCCCTAGGCTGCCCCGTCCCCACCTGACACCTGCGATCCCGCCCCCCGCCCCCTGCCCCCTCCGCCGACACACACACAGACACAAGCTCTGCTCCAGGCATAGCAGATCCTGCACTTGTGAGCACGCCTCATTGTGTTTGCACGGGCTCCCCCTGCCTGGAAGCCCTGCCCCTCCCATCACATAGGGAGCTGACCTGAAGTGTGCACAACACGAGATGCAGAACAGTATCTATAACACCCTCCCGTGTGTGTGTGTTTTAAGGGAGACAGTGTGTGTATACAGATCCTTTTAAGTGCGTAAAATATTTCTGGAAAGATACTCGAGTGACTCTTTTCCTCCAGGCCAGGCAGCTGGGTGACAGGTAGATGAGGATGGGAAGGAAACCAACTTTCCACGATATGTTTATACTTCTTGTTTTTGTCTCTCTTTTCTTTTTTACAATTAAATGGTTTTTCGCGTACTCACAAACTTGTGCAGCCATCACCAAAATCCAGTTATGGAACGTTTTCATCATTTCAGAAAGAAAGCTCATACCCGTTAGCAGTCACTCCGCCCCCAGTCCCTGCTGCTGCTGCTGCTAAGTCACTTAAGTCGTGTCCGACTCTGTGCGACCCCATAGACAGCAGCCCACCAGGCTCCCCCGTCCCTGGGATTCTCCAGGCAAGAACACTGGAGTGGGTTGCCATTTCCTCCCCTAGTCCTGGCAATCACTAATCACTTACTTTCTGTCTCTAGATTTAACCATTCTCAGCATTTCATGTGAATGAAATCATTCACCGTGGGGTCTTTTGTGACTGGCTTCTTTCACCTAGCATGTTTTCAAGATTCACCCATGCTGAGGCCTGTATCAATACTTAATTCCTTTTTATGGCTGTGTAATATTCCGTTGTGTGACTGTCACATTTTATCTGTTCATTATCAGTTGACAGCCGGTGCAATATTTTCTACTCTTTGGCTATTTTGAATGATGCTGCTAAGAACATTCATATATAAGTTTCTTCAGAGATAATGATTTTCATCTTTCTTGGATATATACCTAGGAATGGAATAGTAACTCTGTGTTCAATGTTTTGAGGAGCAGCCAGACTGTTTTCCTGTGGTGTACGTCATTTTATATTTCTACCAGCAGTATGTGAGGATTCCAGTTCCTCTACATCCTCTCTAGTGCTTATTATCTGTCTTTTTTATTATAGTCATCCTCGTAGGTCTGAAGTGGTATCTCACTGTGGTCTTGGTTTGCATTTCCTGATAACTATTGATGTTGAGTATCTTTTCATGTGTTTATTGGATATTTATATATCTTCTTTAGAGAAATGTATATTTAGATACTTTGTCCATTTTAAATTTATCTGTTATTATTGAGTTGTAAGAGGTCTTTATGTATTCTGGATACTAATCCTTTATCAGATCAGATATATGATTTGCAAAAACTTCCTCCCATTCTGTTGGGTTGTATTTTCATTTTCTTGATAGTGTCCTTTGAAGCACAAAAGTTTTAAATTGTAAAACTCAATTTATCCATTTTTCATTTGTTATTTGCGCTTTTGGCATCACAGCTAAGGTCATGAAGATTTACCTCTGTGTTTCCTTTTTAGAGTTTTTGCAGTTTTACCTTTTACATTTGGCCTCTGATTCACTTTGAGTTGGTTTTTGCATACTGTGAGGAGGGGTCCAACTCTGCTCCTCTGCACATGGATGACCAGTTGTCCCGGTTCTGCTGCTGCTGCTCTTTCACCCTTGCCATGAATCGTTTGACCAAGGGTTTGTTTCTGGACTCTTAGTTCTAGTATGTTCTGTATATCTGTCCTTAAGCCAGTGCCTCACAGTCTTAGTCAATGTAGCTTTGTAGTAAGTTCTTATAGTAAGTAAGTTGTAGTGAGTCCTCCAACTTTGTTTTTCTTTTGGGGTTACTTCATTTGCATATGAATCTTAGTCTTATCCTTCTGTGAAGCCCGCTAGGATTTTGATGGGGATTGCATTGTACCTGCAGACTGATTTGGAACTTTTGCCATCTTAACAATAAATTAAACCTCCCACACCATGAATATTTCTTAATTTCACTTCCAGATTGTTTACAGCTACTGTACAGAAAGACAGTTGATTTTCATATATTGATTTTATGCGACCTTGCTGAACACCATATATGTTTTTATACTTAACATGAATTCTGTTTACTATATACATATCATCTGTTCACAAAATAGTGTTTTAAGTGTCTCAGGTAGGCATTCAGTCTTGGGGCAGCCTCTCCTCTAGCCCTGCTGTGGCTTCCCTCTGGAGGGTTGGGGGATGGCCCGCTCCACCCTGTGTCCTCTGAGAGTGGAAGTAGAGGCTCTGGCCACAGAGAATAGGCTGGCACACCTCCTGGCACATTTTGCCACTCCTTAAATGATTTTATTGACAAAGTGAAGGAATGAATGAACTAGTAAAACAGGCGTCAGCACATCCCACCTCGGAAGTGCTCTGCGGTTTGCAAAGGTTTTCCTGCTGTTAAACTGTTATCTGCCTTCCTGTAACTTCTACCTGTTGGTTTTGGTTTCTTGCTCCAGGGAGAGACGAGATAGCTAATCCTTCTTCCTCACAACTGCTCTTCAGATACACCTTGACAGCTGGAATGTCAGATGTACATGAGAGGGCTTTGTAAACCGTACAGGAAGACCGACGTGCTTGTTGCTCTTTTATCATCTTTACTGTGCTCTTGCTATCCTCCGCCATGGGTCTTCTTTGTGCCCCCCCACCCCCACCCACTCTTCATGGCACTGTCTTCTGGAATTCTCCAGTCTGTTACTCCTGGGAACTTTGGGGTTGGAGGGATAGTTAAGGACTGTGTCATCAATTTATGTAAGACCTACTTTCATGTCATGACCCAGGTCTGCACTGCATTGCCTTTATAACCGGACCTGCCCTATGGGGTTTGTGCCCCCTGCTCTGAGCAGGGTAGGGATTTCCAACAAGTCCTGTTCAGTTCTTTTCAACAGGGAGTACCGCCAGCGTGATTCTTCCTCACTGCCCTCTGGGCCTGGGTGCTGGGAGTCATGAAGGAACGTGACCTTGAGCGACAAAGCTGCTGGTGGCAGCTGGGCTCCCACTCCTGTTTCCAGCCTCTCATCTCTCCACATCGCTCCAGAGATGGCCGGAGGGCGTCTCTTCCAGGGTCCTCTCTCATCTCTCTCGGCTATAGCAGGATTGGTACTTGCCAAGCATTAAGTAGACGTATACTTAGGAGAATTCCTGGGCTCTCAGCTAATGCGATCTTCTCTCAGAAAGTATGTTCCTCTTATGTGGCCGGGCTCAGTTAAAATTAGAACTGGGAAGCTGTGGCTCCATCCACATCTGTTTTGGACAGGACCTTGGTCATTCTCCGTTGCCTTCTGGAATTCCACATGGCTCTTGACATCGTGTTTTGCTCTGGAAAGAATTCTGCAGCCAGACGTAGAGACAGAACTATTCTTTCGTATCCCTGCAGCTCTTCCTGATCCTCACTGGCCCATAGTCCAGCAACGCGCATCAGTTTGAAAATTGCATTAACGGTCTGTGTTTATTTCTAAACCATTAGTTTGTACATTCCCAGGGTGTAGCTAGCAGATTGTTCGTGAGTATGCTGTTGCCACCACGGTGCCTTAAATGTCATTTAAGTGTCTCTGTCCTGGAGCATTTCTGGCTTTCTGCTGGGCTGGATGGCAGCGGAGGCCAGCCTGTGCTGTAGTGGGAAGAGTGCAGATTTGGGGTTATTCAGGAAGACGTGGATCTTTACTCAGCTTCTGCATGCTCCCAACCATTCCAGATACTCACATTTCATTTCACAACCACTCAGCAATGCACTAAACAGATGAAGAGACCCAGGCGTAAATTAAGTAACCCTCCTCCAGATCCTCCAGCCATCAGCACCCAAGTCTGCATTCCTTCAAAGCATACATTCTTTCCCACCCGCACCCCCCCCCCAGCCACGTGGCCCCCAGTCCCAGTGCTGTGCAGGGGATGTCATCATATTGGAGTAGGGGTTTTGCTTGGGGGCTTGGTTCTGAGCAATTTGGTCAGTTTCTGCATCTGAGCAATGGCGCTGCCCATATGGCAGTCCCCATCACCAATCACAGCACGAGAGTTCTTCTCCCCATTTTGCAGACATAGACCCTGAGGCACAGAGAGGCTGATTTAGGGGCTGCGGCTCAGCCTTGCTTTTCTGACACTGTACCATCTCCTGGCCCCAGGTGCCTCTGCCCTGCCTACCACCTGTGCCTGGCAAGTTCGAGCAACACCCTGAAAGGATGAGCCATTTCCACTTCAAAATACGCCCCACTGAGCAGTCATCAAGGCCCATCATTCTGTTTCGTATCTTTTTGGCGATCCCTGGGCCCTTGTACCAAGTCCACGCTGTTGTCCATCTTCATAGCTGGCATGACAAGGCACTCTGTGTGTGGCCGTGGGGGTAGCCCAGCTGGGCTATGTCCAGCATCCACAGCAGCCCGTTCAGGGTACCCAATGAATAGCATCCTTTTCACTGTGAGTGGAGTGTGCAGCAGTCATGGCCCTGGGACTCAGGCCACCCCGGCAGAGATGCTAGAGTCACCAGCCCACAAGCAGAGCGTAACAGCAGCCACCAAGGCTCCATGCCTCCCAAGTGCTCAGTCCACTTGCTGGCAATGTGCACACATTTTAAAAAATATATTTACAAAAAGCCTGTGAAGAGGTCTTATTTACTCCCTTTTAGAGATGACTTACCCTGACTGGTTCCTCTCCACTCACAAAGCCCTTCCCTTCCCTGCCCTCCACTGACACCTCCTCCCCAGGGTCCTCTAGTTCTGACTAGGGCAGTTGGCGCCCCTAAACCAGACCAGAGCTTGGCTGTCACGACGCTGCATTTCTTCTTGTTGTTGTTCAGTCACTCAGTCATGACTGACTCTTTTCAGCCCAATGGACTGCAGCACAACAGGCTTCCCTGGCCTTCACCATCTCCCAGAATTTGTTCAAACTCATGTCCATTGAGTCAGTGATGCCATCCAACCATCTCATCCTCTGACATCCCCTTTTCCTCCTGCCTTCAGGCTTTCACAGCTTCAGGGTCTTTTCCAGTGAATCAGCTCTTCACATCAGGTGGCCAAAGTATTGGAGCTTCAGCTTCAGCATCAATCCTTCCAACGAATATTCCGGGTTGATTTCCTTTAGGATGGACTGGTTTGATCTCCTTGCAGTGCTAGGGACTCTCAAGGGTCTTCGCCAGCACCACACTACTTAGACTAAAGTGCGGTGGATATTACCAACCTTCTCGAAGCTCTCAACTGTAGAAAACTACCTTCTCTACCCTGATCTTCCAAGGTCCTCAATGTTATAAAAGTCACCAGTGAGCCTCGAGGCATCTCTTGACCAGTGCAGACTTCTCAGCCTGGAATCTACCCTTGTTCATGCACAGACATACCCCAGGAGGCCTCCCATGTTAGTCAGGACCTGGGGGCTGGCGGGGGCTTGGTAGGGGGCGGGGTGGAGGTCAAAAGAGGAAGGTGCTGCTGACCTGCCCTGGGACAGACCGTAGGGTGGGGAGAGGATGCTTCCAGACGTGAGGCATCCTTGCTCAGTGTGGGAAGTGGACAGAAAGAGACTCACCATGAGCTCCGGTGGTGCAAGGACCAGCACAGCCGCAGCGTGCAGGCTTCTCACTGCGGTGACTTCTCTTGCTGCCAAGCACGAGCTTTACGGCTCTCGGGCTCAGTAGCTGTGGCCACGGGCTTAGTTGCAGGAGGCATGTGGGATATTCCTGGACCACGGATAGAACCCACGTCCCCTGCATTGACGGGCAGACTCTTAACCACTGGACACTGGACCACCAGGGAAGTCCCACATGTCTTTATTCAGAGATCCCAGTGCAAGAAGTGGCTCCTCTGAGGTTGTGCTGTTCTCACAGCAGAGAGAGAGCATGCAGAGCTGAACCACACACTCACTCTTAGGTCTTACATGCAGACGAAGCACGTGGCACCACCACTTACGTCCCACGTGGCCCCGTCTGCCACCTGTGGTCCAGAAAGCCCCCACACGTCATGTGGCTACGGGCAGAGACAGGCGACGCCCTCCCTCACAGGGAGGGCAGACGGTGGGGGAGCAGTAGCAAACACTCTACAGGACGCCCCAAGCCCCATAGTGCAGCTCTGCTAGCGCCCAAAGGTTGGGTGTTCTCTCACCCCTTCTAAATCTCGGGAGTCTCATCATCAGTTTCCATTAGCTTGGCCTCTAGCCCTGGCCTCTGAGTTCTCATCCTGCTGGAGGCAAATATTAATTGAGATTTAAAATAAAACCCCTTTCTATAGACCTTTATCTTGAATGTTAATCCTTATAACAGAAAAGCCCAACTCAGCATTATAAAAGTGATGTTGAAAGGATAACTGTTGGATCCAGGAAACTCTCAATAGAATCACAGGGTGGGCATCTGAGTGGGGTGGGGATGAGAAGTTCAACGTGGGAGGCCGGCCGGAGACCGTGGACATATGTGATGGGAAAGGATGCTCCCCTGTGTTGGCGCCAACTAGGTGCCTCTCATCAGAGAAGCAGGTCACCCACCTGCTGACGAGTCACAGCGCTCTCTACATAGTAAGCATTTTCATAGACCTCAAGCTGTACCCCTTCACCATGTGCTCACTTCTGCAAATAAAACAGTTGACCAATGTACGTAAATATTTATTCACACAATAAATATGTATTCAGCACCTACTACGTGCTCACCATCAGGAGGAAAGCCTAGCACAGGCTCTCAGGGAATCCTGGGTCTCCCGACGGAGCCTCATCTGCAGTCTGGGACCTTTGGGACAATCCTATGTGGTGACGGGAGTGGCCGGCAGCCCAGAGACGGATCAGCTGAGCCTGGAGGATCAGAGGAACATTCCAAGGAGGCGCCTTCCAGGCTGCGGGGAAACTGCTCACTATTGAGGGAATAGGGAGTAACCGGGTGTGGCTGGAGTGCAAGGCGAGGCGGATCCCCAGAGCAGAACAGGTTTTACCCAGGGCCTGAGCACCGCCAGAACTTCTCCAGATCTGCCCAAGCTCCACCAACAGCAGCCCCTCTGTACTCTACTGTTCCTCGAGGTGGCCCTGCATGGGTGTGGGCGGTAGACAGCATCTCTGCCTCGGGCTAGCTTTGCACATTAAGTAGCCAGAATGTCTAACCTAGGACCTGACATCCAGTCCGTGCCTAAGACCTCACTGCAGACCTCTTCTCATTCACAAACCTCTTACCCCCTGTGCCGAGGGGCTGCCACGCTGAGTTCTGGTTCAAAGGTAGGCGCTCAGGGCATGAGGATGAAGATGATGCCGTCTCTTCCTCTCTCACAACATGATAAGGGGGACAGATGGGGCCCCACTTCCCTGCGCCAGGTGCTGAGCACTTCACCCCTCTGGGCTCTCCCACCCACCCAGCCCTGGTCGGTGGGGCTGGCACACAAGGCCGGCCGGCCTGGCTCCAGGAAAACCCGGCACAGGCATCCTGGGGCCACTGGAGCCTGCACTATGTCTGGCAGCACAGCCGGATCTTCAGGAGGCATAGATGCCAACAAAGGGTGCTCAAGGAAGAGAAAGCATGGAATTGAGAAGCCCCAGGCCACAGCAAGGGAAAGCCCACCCCAGAAAAGATGGAGCTGGGCAAGGGGGTGGACACACCCAAACTCTGAGCCCAAACCCATGGAAGGAGTCAAAAGAGTGAGTGAGCAGAGAAAGTCTCAAAATTGCCAGAATCAACAAATCCTTCCAGGTTTGGAAACCTTGGAGGAAGGCTTGGGGGTCTTCATCAAGGAGAAACTCACCCACACATGGCGCTCTCACCACCTCTCTTAAGAATCCTCAGCCCAGGTGCCTAATGTGTTAATAATAAAGCTCAGCGGCCTGGCCTCGTTCTCGCAAGTCTGCATCTGTGCAAACAGAGCACAAAGAAGACACAGGTTCAAGGTTCCTGTACTAATTTGCTAGGGCTGCCATAACCAAGTGCTGCAGACTGAGCAGCCTCAACAGCAGACATGTGCTTCTCACAGTCTGGAGGCCGGAGGCCAAGGTTGGGGTGTCGGCAGGGCTGGTTCCTTCTG
The DNA here is from genome assembly GCF_002263795.3 of Bos taurus. Lineage (NCBI taxonomy): Eukaryota > Metazoa > Chordata > Mammalia > Artiodactyla > Bovidae > Bos > Bos taurus. The sequence goes on along the minus strand of NC_037352.1, from coordinate 34,864,213 downwards.
AGGGCTGTGAGGGAGGGTCTGTTCCAGGCCCCTCCCCTGGCTCCTGGTGGTTTGCTGACCATCTCTGGTTTGTAGGTGCCTCACCCATATCCCTGGCTTCCTGCTCACGTGAGCTTCTCCTGTGTGCATGACTGTCTCTGGGTCCAGATGTCCTTTGTTTATAAAGACAAGGTCATGTTGGATTAGGGCCCATCCTAATGACCTCATCTTAACACGGTCATCTGCAAAGACCCTATTCCCAAATAAAGCCATGTTCGTGAGTACTGGGGGTCAGGACTCTCAGGACAGGGATACGGTACGATCCATAACAGTCCCAAGTGTGTTGTGTAGGGTACTCACCCCTCCCCCACATCCCCACCAACAACCCAGACAGGAGCGAGAAGACAGTGTTCAGGATCCTTCCACATCCCATTCTCTGCCCCCTGTAGAGGCAGCCACCTTTGTGGGTTTAGGCCGAATTCCTGGGAAGCAGATCTGGAGCTGAGCAGAGAAGCGTCTGTAGGTGTCTAGAGGCGTGGAAAGCAGCTGGGGCCCCTGCCCTGCTTCTGGGGCAGATTCTGATGCCCATGGGCACAGTGCGCACAGGAGGTGGCAGAAAGGCCTGGAGTGAAGGGAGAACTCGAGACATCTGGAAAGGCAACTCCAAATATCTCTCTTTGCTCAAAACACTGATGTAAGTGGTGGTTAGGAACAGTTGAAATAATACTGCTAAGGCATTCCCCAAATTATATAATAGACACTGAAAAGACTTTATATGTTCATGAAAGCCCAGTACAAAATTTTCCATACAGTTTGATTTTAATACATATACACACACACGTTTGAAACAGCTTTATTGAGATATAATTTACATACCATATAATTCACCCGTTTAAACCTGGCATTGACTTTTACTACAGTCATGATCAATCGTGTGACATTTCATCACCCCAAAAAGAAACCCACACCCCTTAGCCATCATCCTCCGGGTCCCCCACCCTAGACAACTACTAATCTACTGTCTCTATAGTTTGCCTACATGCCTACCTTTCATTCAAAATTAAAAGGGAACCGCAGACAGAGGAATGACTTCCACTGGTGAATGGCAGAATTATGGGGTTAATTTTCCTCTTTATTTTTTAATATATTTCTAATTATACAATGAATATGAACTGCCAAGAATCAGAGTGGGGGAAGGATTTTATTTTAAAAATAAAGAGAGGACTACCTTGACATTTTTAAGTAGTCCTTATGGATTATTTGGAAAACATGCCCAAATCACCACCTTGTTTTATTAGGGGAGAAAGTGGGTCTGAGTCCTCAACAACTGCCTTCACATAGGCATTTTGCAGCACGACTTGGTAGAAGTTGGAAGTCCATGCACTGTGCTTTTTTTCTACTGCCTTGAATTCCCCGAGACCCGCCCTGCTCCCCCTCCCACAAACCTTGTGTCCCCCTCCCCAGGGTCTTCCCGTCTTTAATCAGGTGACCTCTGTCAGCCCTTAACAAATTGTTGGTTGGCTCAGGTGAGAGTCCCTGTAATTATACCACATCCTTTTGCCTCTTTAATAACGTTGGAGACAGAGTATAATTCTGTGAGGGGACAGAGGAATATATAATTTAGTGTCCTTTTCCTGAGCCAGCGTGAACTCCGTGCGTGTAGCATCTTGCACACTTCAGGGGTAAAAAGTGATCTGTTGTCTGAGCAAACGTGTTTGGGGAGCAGAATACGTACTGAATCCAGCCAGCCGCCAGAGCCTCTTTGGATGTGTGTCCGGTGTGCTGGGGACACATCACCTTTCTCTGATGAATAGGCTTTTCACTGGAGGGAAACCAGCTCAGCTGGGTTGGTTCATGAGACACACTGATCCTGGCCACTGAGGCAGAAACTTACCGTCGCCTAAACTCGAAACCCAGACACCATCCTTAACACTCCTGGATCCTCTGAGTCTCACATCAGCTCAGCTGGACCTGGGCTCTCTGCTCGGCCTCTTTCCTGCAGTCCCCACTCCGCTGCCCTGCACGTTCTCACCGGGGCAGAGGCAGCAACCTGGTGGGAAAGGTCGTCTCCTTCCTGCCCCTCCTGGCCTGCTTCCACTCTGACTCAGGTCCAGATAGTGCACTGACCCCCTCACCTGGCCAGTCTCACACCCATGTATCCGTGCACTTCGCCCCCAGCAGCCCCACATTCCCTGGGGTGTAATAGCCCCATCTGGGTTTCTTCATCTGGATTCTATGGACAGAATACAGGTGGACACATGAGTGTCCTACAAGTAGAGCGTGTAACCGTGTGTGTTACAGGTGTTTCTAGAAGGAGGGTCTTTGGTTTTCAGAAAATTCTTCGAGAGGACCTAAGGGCTCGTAGGTTTCAGAACCTTGGAGTTTGAATGTGTTCCTCCCCTTTTCGTGTCACCTCTCCACCTGGTGAGCTGCTCTTGAGAACTCTGCTCAGATGTCACCTGTTTTATTGCTCAACGCCCGTCCCCTTCTTGGTGTCCCCAGGACTCTGCTTACCGAGCACTTTCCTGGCTGGGATTCATTTATTTGTCTTAGTTGCAGCACACATGATCTTCAGTTGTGGTATGTGGAATCTTGTTCCCTGATCAGGGTTCGAACCCAGGTCCTCTGCATTGGAAGCATGGAGTCTTAGCCTCTGAACCACCGGGGAAGTCCCCTGGCTGAGATTTCACTACTCATTTACATACCTGTTCCCCAACTGGACCACGAGCCCCTGGGGCTGAGAGCTGTCCCTCTCTGCCCTGCCTCCAGTTCGGAGTCTGGCGTGTGTCAGCTCTTAGTCTATACTGGTGGAAGAATAGTCTACACTGGTGGAAGAAGGAAAGAGAACGTGTTCTCTTGGAGAGCCCCAACTTTGTTGGGTGATGGGACTGCCCTGCCTCCTTCCCCTTCAACGGGCTGGTGCCCGTGGATTTTCTCCCTCTCATGTGTTTGTAGACATTTACACTAAGAGGTTGAAGGCCCAGCTGTCCAGCATTTCCATGAAGAAATCAGACTCCCATTTGCCATGGGAACTCAGTAGACATGCAATGATTATTAAATCACCTCTTGACAAATTTTGAGCTCTTTGTTCTTCTTGTCTTCCTCCCATTTCCTTTCAGATTGATGCACTGAGTAAGAGAAGCAAAGAAGCTGAGGCAGCCTTCTTGAATGTCTACAAGAGATTGATTGATGTTCCAGGTAAGCCCAGCACTTGCAGCCCATCCATGGGCGTTGTGTCTGGTGAGTCGGTGGGTTTCTGATGGAGCTGCCACGTTAGGCTTTGGTTTAAAATGCTGCATGTTTCACAGAGAAGAAATAGAACCTGTGTGTGCACTGTGCAGACGCCCTGGATGTTCACGGTTCTGGGCTGACCAATTCCGTGTTCAGGAATGGCTTCGATAGGGCACCTCGCATGCCTCGCTCCTCTCCCAGGTCATCCAGGGAATCAGTGACCTCTGGCCAAGTCTTTCACTTCATATCAAAGGGCAGGTGGTAACCCATTTAACTACAATGTGTAGGAGATGTTTCCTCTTTTGAAGGCAATAAAGAGCTACAATTTTAATAACGCTTGCTACGGCATTCAGAGAAATAATGGCTCCTCATTCCTTATTTTAGAAAAGCAAGATGGAATTTAGAGCCCCCACTGGTCCCATCAACCCTCTGTCCCCAGGTGGTCCACTCAATCCATGGGGAGGTGACAGACACAATCACACGGGTCCCAACCCAGTCCTGAAAAGACTCAGATCAGAAAATGAGCCACTCGAATGCCATCCTCTGCTGACCAAGGAAACCAAATTACCACCACCCTCCCCACCCCGCCCACTAGAGCTGCAAGCGTGCCCTTATTAGGAATCCGGTGTGTGTCACCAACACAGCTAGAACTGTCTTAACAAAGCAAAGCAGAAACAAGTCTCCTTTGTATCTGTATTGTATTCTAATTCAAGTCCACTGAGGGCTTTGTGTCCCCTCTGGGAGCCAGAGGCCACACCAAACTAGGAGCAGGAGAACTCACTTAGACACTTGGGACAAGGAGCAGGGAGATCCAGATGCCAGGGTCTCGTTATAAGTTCTTGACCACATCCCTTGTTCCTCTGTGAACCTCAGTTTTCCCATCTGTAAAATGGAATAAGGTCGGGAAACAGCCTAGTGATGGAGAGGGATTGCCTTTGTTCTAACCCTTTTGCTATCTCAGGAGTTTATCCAGCTCTTAGTTCCAAATTCTAGCCTTTCAACTGTACCCACCTAGGGTTTCCCGAACACTCTGACCGAGGCTCATGTGAAGCCTCTTCCACGGTGAGTGAATCACTTGTGCCGTCCTTCTCAGGCATCAGCAGCTTGGGGGACCTGCTTGCGTTTTCTTGTGCCAGTGCTAGCTCTGTTAGTGACTTAGTTGAAAGGGGCCAGCTTACTTTGCCTTTTGCCAGAGACCCAGAGAGCCTACAGCTCTTGTTTTCTAAATAACCTACACTCTTTTTTTTAAAAAAGTCCAGCTTGTCCCTGGGTCCTCCCTTAGTGAGGTTTCTCCACTGGGAAGCCACTTGAACAAGTCGTTGGGTTTCTTTGTCTGCAGTTATTTGCCATCTTCACTGCCTATCAATAGAAAAGAGACCACTTTTCTCATCAGCATGCCTCTTTACCTGAGCAGTCCTTATTCATATACATATATAATTTTTAAGGAACTTTGATCATGAGTATATAGTTATATTCTGCTTTTTTCCACTTAATGTTATTCCATCATCATTTTCCTTGTATTGGTGATATGCTTCATAATTGTCCTTTTTTGGCTGGCAGTTTTAATTTAAGGTGGTGTGAGCAAATAACATTTGATGTTTTCTGTAATAATAAGAGTTCATCAGAGTATATTTGCATGCCACATAGATCACGTTTACCTGCCTCCCAGGTACGTCTTTCTTACAAATGCTGTGGTCTGACACATCTAACAAGTACTTGAAAAGCAGGAATGGAGCTTGGCGATCTCAACCTGTGTTTTGAAGTCTGCTTATTGCTCAGATGAAGTAATAATGTGGCTGAGGCTTACAGGAAGGACCTGGTCAATAGCAATGCATTTATTGACGGTCAGTCACATAAATGGGGAGAGTCGGAGGGCCTTAACTGTCTGTGGGCTCCAGGCTTCAATCCAGCCAAATTCAGAAACATAGGTGGGGTGTGTTAAGTTATGGTTTCAAGAAACAACTTGAACTTCCCTGGTGGTCCAGTGGTTAAGAATCTGCTTGCCAGTGCAGGGGACATGGGTTTGATCCCTCTTCCCAGGTTGCGCTAGTGGTAAAGAACCTGCCTGCCAGTGCAGAACCTGTAAGAGATATGGGTTCAGTCCCTGGGTCAGGAAGATCCCCTGGAGGAGGGAATGGCAACCCACTCCAGTATCTTTGCCTGGGAAAATCCCATGGACAGAGGAGCCTGGCGGGCTATAGTTCATGGGCCCACAAAGAGTAAGACATGACTGAAGTGACTTAGTATAAGGAAGACCCCACATGCCTCAGGGCAACTAAGCCCGTGCATCACAGCTACTGAGCCTGTGCTCTAGATGACTGCGCTTAGCATCTAGATGATCCTTAGCACTCAGGGTTCATCACACCAGCACATGCACTTCAGAGGCCTTGGGTTTTTGTGGCTGGTGCTAACATGTGTTAGGTTAACACAACTAGAATGTGTTGGGTTAAGTAGCTATCCAACCAGCATCCCAAGCTCGACACACCCAGCCTCACGCATGGAGCAGGGGACCCCCTCTGCCCCAGCCCTTTCCCTCCCCCAGCGGTGCAGCTCTATTGTTCAAAAGAAGCATTGAGGTCACCAAGCTCCTCCCTCTTCTCAGCTTCCACATCTGAAATCCCAAGTAGCGCTATTTCTCCTTCCAAAAACCTCCTTTAGATCAAAGACACCAAGTAAACATTTAAATCCACGATTGTCCTGCTGTGTCCTCTGAACAGTTGCCACCATTAAGAGCTCATCTTTACCTCCCTTCTCACTTGTCACCAGATGTGCCTCATTCCTTCATCAGTTTTGAGGTTATTGCCAGATACTTGTTATCAGAAACATCCTGCTACTGTGGCCAGTGTATGCTATCTTTCCCCCCTGCTGTGCCCCTTGGCTCCATGGAGCACCCCCAAAGCCCCGTCAGCACTGAGGATGCTGTCCCCTGGCACGGTGCTGAGTACCAGGGATGGACTAGGAGCAGGTGCGACAAACAGCTTCCTGTTCTTGTGGACTTGAGAGTCTGGTGGGAATGTGGGCATCCAAAAGTCATCACACAGATCATTAGTGAATTTTAGGTGTGAGCAGTGCTCTGAAGGCAGAGCCCCGGGGCAAGAGAGTGTAGATGGGGAAGGACAGGGCAGGGTCAGAGGTGGCAATGAGCCCCAGGGAGCAGGAGGAGGAGAGGGAGATGATGAGAGTGGCCATGAACCATATCATCCACACCGGGACACCATTAGTAGTCCAAGAGCCCTGCTCGTCATTGAGCTGAGTCAGGGAATGCAGTGACTCAGGAGGGAGGGGCCCAGGCCGCTGGAGTAGATGAAGGGTTCTGGACTTTGTCTCACAGACAGACCATTGATGGATTTTAAACAGGGAAATGACGTGATCAGATTTGCATAACGAAAAAGTCAGTCTGACTGCAGTGTGGAAGCAGATCAGAAAGGGATCCCAGGTGGTATGGGAAGGGAGAGGTGAGGTCACTGGGTTTCTACTGGAGGAGGTAGACTTGGAGAGGAATGGACAGTGGAGGAAAGCTACTCAGATGGCTCTCGCCCAGGACCCAGTTCATGCAGTGTTACTTCATCCATCTCTAAATGACAATACTGTTTATGTGGTTCTATCTGGTTTACAAAATTAAAAAGAAGACCAGCGAAAAGTGTGCCAAGTTAGCCTCCAGTCACCAATTCTATTATTGTTCCTCATCATTATTCTAGTTGAATGTGGCCTTTGCCTTTCTTGTCAACGTCATGGCAGTAGTAAAGTAGTTTTATATTGAGATTCGTAAAGTCATAGTTTTACATCATCAGCCTAAATGGCTTCATCTGTGACTCTTATCACAGATTTTATATCATTGTTTATATGATCAACGTACAAATAGCTTACACTTGCAAATATTTAAAATTTTTTATTTTAATAACCTCTGATAGGGATTTATATTAATTTGCTAATGGCCACTCACATGAGGAAAAGAATCATAGCCTCTGCCAGCAGCGTGACGTGGAGAGGACACCCGGCGAGGCCCCGGGTCGGGGAGTCCTCAGCAGCAGACACCCTGACCGGGAGGCTAGCGTCCTTGTACACTGGAATCTATGTTTGTGGGTGAGAGCAGAGGTCAGCGACTGTCAACCACACTGACCCCAGCAGTGCAAGAAAAAGTTCAAGGTGTGCTGTTCCGAAGTACACACTCCCTCTGCCTATATTTCTGGGAGCCACGTGCCAGGCCCAGCACCACCCACCCAAGATGCAAATGCGGCTGAGAGGTAACCCCTGCCCTCCCTCGGGTGGTGTGAGACTGCGGAGCGTCTTTGAGAGAATATCCCACAGTTAAAGCTGGTGAAGTAGGCAGCCTCCTTCCCTCACTGTAATGGAAGAAGAAGTAAATGTCTCCACTCTTAAAGTGTGACCCTCTCAGATAGCTGGGAAAATTCTGGAATGACCTCCTCTTAAAGGCCCTTGCATAACTGGAATTTTTACTGTGTTCTGAGTAGAGTTACCATGGTATGCATAATCTGCCAGGAATTAACCTCGCGTGGGTGACTTTGCTCTTGCTTCTTGATACTTTTTAGATTCTTTACAATGAGCTCGTCTCTATCTCTACAATCGGGGCAGAGGGTTGGGGGTGGGGGGTGGGGTGGGAGCATACATTTATAAAATATTCAATTCTCAATCTCAGTTGCTGAATAGCCCTTAGTAGTGGGTTAACCAGATAAGAACGTAAGCAGTAATGGGTGGAGTATTTGTCCACACTTAATAATTGGTATAAAACACAACTGTGCCTTTTCAGTCCCACAAACATCTCTGCAAAGGTTTTTTTTTTGTTTTTTTTTTAGAAGTTCCTAGAAAGAAAAGTGTTGGAGAGCTGGGCAGCGGTGCTGCAGAACATCTCTGCCCCAGTGTAGAGTCCATTGACAGAGTCTTTGCTGGTTCTCATCATCTTCTGGGTTCTCTCTGGGCCCCTCCCACCCCAACACCAACAGAGAGTCATCGCTCAGTCCTTGCTAAGACATGGTTTAGGCCCTATAGACCCAAACCCTTCAAACACAAAGGCAGTGCCCAGAGGGGTTGGTTTTAAGATTTAAATCTTAGGGAGCCCATAATGAGATGCTTGTGCTCAGGCGTGTCCGACTCTGTGCAACCCCAGACTGTAGCCCACCAGGCTTCTCTGTCCATGGGATTCTCCAGGCAAGAGTACTGGAGTGGGTTGCCGTTTCCTATCATTACCAGTGATATAAAACACTTATGGACTCGGGAAACTCTGCTGGAGCACAGTGTTTCCTGACTGGCCCAGCTCACTTCATTCCCCTCAGATGACTGGCCTGCAATCAGAAGTAAAACGTGTTAGTTTTCAGAAGTCTTGAAAGGGCACCAGCAGAAGGGAGCCCGTTTTGGAGGCTGCTCTGTTTGCAGCACCCACACCAAGATGCCCTTGCTCCTGGGTACTGCTGCTTCGGGGCGGCGGGAAGTTTCCATCAGGATTTAAGAAAACCGTCTCTGCTGGAGAAGGTCCCCATTGGCCTCACATCTGAGCATCCAGAAGTAAAAGTGGACCATCATCCGTTCTGAGAGCTGCTTTTTAATTCTTTTCTGTAAGAATAACAGGGCTTCCCCAATGGCTTAGTGGATAAAGAATCTGCCTGCAACGCAGGAGACACTGAACACACAGATTCAGCCATTGGGTCATGAAGATCCGCTGGAGAAGGAAATGGCAACTCACTCCCATATTCTTGCCTGGAGAATCCCATGGACAGAGGAGCCTGGTGGGCTACAGTCCCTAGTGTCGCAAAGAGTCGGACACGACTGAGCAACGAAACAAGCACATGAGAATAACAGAGTGAGCCGGTCCCTTGTGCCCAACAGGCTGTTTAAAGTGAAGACATGCTATCAGTTACCGGAAGCGCTGTTCAGTCTTTTTTTCCTTTCTGTCTGTCTTTTTTCTTCCTGTCTGTCCCCTGATGAAGGATGCATAGTAAGACTCCTGGCCAAAAAAAAAAGCAGCGAAGTCTTATACGATCTGTTAGAACTACCCCCTTGCTTCTCATACCAGGCTTTTCACCAACATGCATCTTGGTGGCATTTTTGAAGGCCATGTGATGTGGCCACCCCAGCCTGCTCCTGGGAGGCTGCTCCAGTCCGGGTCTTCTAGGCTCCCAGGGTTGGCAAGCAGCCCACAGGTGCCCAGGTCCCTCCAGAGAGAACTCTTAACCTCGGAGCCTGATAGCAGGAGCCCCTTTGCATGTTTTCAGGTTACCTTCCTGAAACATCTCCATTCACATGTGAAAATCAACCACCAGCTCCATGATAGGACAGGAGAGGGACGGGGCCTCAGCTGTGGAGTGAAGCTGTGGGTTGCAGGTGCTCCCATTCCCCCTGCTGGGCAGCAGGACCAGAGCTGGTCCAAAGGGGCCAGGGGGTGGTCAGGCTCTGACCAGTGCTGGGGTGACTGCAGCCGGAAGAGGAGGCCGCCTCTCCACCCTCCTTGACCAGCCTGAAACAAACTCGGGTCCCGAGGAGCAGAACGTTTGCAAGCCAAGCAAGCAGCTGCACATGCACTGAAGAAAGGCCAGCCTGACAAGATGGGCATCCGAGGCGCTTGCCGCCCCACCTTCAGGGTTCTCCCTCTGGACTCCTGTCCCTGGCCCCCAGCCCAGCTCACTGGTGGCAACTTGGTGACTTGGCTTGCAGTGGGGGCGGGGGTGGCGTGTTCCCCCCACTGCCGTGACTGGGGTGGTCCTGGCACACGCGCTATCTAGACAGCTTCTCATCAGTTGCTCATCAGCATGCTAATTGCTGTATGACTAATTATGCCCTGAATTCCAGTTGATTTTCTTAATGAGACAGCTGGGTTAATTATGTAATCGTATGATTACATTAGCCCAGAGTGCCCTGGTGGAGGGAGCGTCTGCTGCGTTCTGATGTCGTCACGGGGTTGGCGCTCATGGGCCGCATCCCCTCCTCTTCTGCGCACAGGTGGACTGGGGTCCAGGGGGTCAGTCTTTGCGGGTCTTTGCAGTCCCTCACAACAGAAGCAGCCAGCATCCCGCTGCCCTCCTGCACACACACCCTAGCACACTGCCACCTGATGGAATCAGAGCCCCGATTCCCAGCCCCACAGCTTCCCTCCTGCCATGTGGTTGTGGCACCCTCTTCCTCCTCCCAGGACATACCTGCCTCGGGGCTAGTGGTGTGACAGTGACCAGGGCACCCACACCAGTGTCCTGAAGTTCCTGCAGAACCACGCTGGTCGTTCTACATAAGGTCAGAGCAGCCCAGACGGGCCCCACGCTTATTCCCAGCATCCCCCTTACAGGTGCTGTTTCACACCTTTCTTCAGCCCTGATCTCCACACACCTCACATTTCACTGAGAAGACACGTGTGCTCAGAGGACGGTGGCATCTCCCTCCACAGCCCAGCTCTCTCATCTAAGAGTCCACTGTGCCCGCAGAACCCACCTCCGCCGTTATGCTCCTCTTCAGACCCTCTCTCCTCTGCAGGAGTGTGGGTTCCCCAGACTCGCCCTGGGTGACTCTGACTCTGTTAGGCTTGCAGACGCCGTGTGGCCACAGGAGAGCAGCTGGTCCCCCACAGCACTACTTCCCACCAGAAATTAGATGACATCTCCCCCCGCCCCCCACTCCCCGTCACTGGAAAGTAGATGACACCACCACGCACACAGTGGGTTTGGCCACAGAGGCAGGGTCAGCCTGCTCTCCTTTCCCTCTCTCACACTTTAGAGCTATCTATCAGTGAGTCCTGCTGACCCAGCCTCCAGGGTGCAACCCAAATCTGACCACTCACCCCGTCAGCCACCCCTAATCCAAGCCTCCGTTACTTCTCACCACCTTGACTCCACCTTCTCTGTCCATTCTTTCTACAAAGTCCATGGTTTGAGTGGACTTTCTGAGCTACTTTTGTTCATGTCCCCCAACAGTAAAAAAAAATTCAAATTTGTACCCCCCAATATATACTATTTAGTTATTTAAATGATGTACATGTGTCATTACAGCAGTGTATGAAATACATTGCCAGTCATGTACTAAAAACAGAATTTAAAGGATGTGATGAAGACTCAAAAGGACTTAAAATTTACATTTTATTAGCAGTACAAAAAAACATTTTGCTCTCAGTAAAAAATACATATATTTTAAAATCAACCTCATTGAGGCATAGTCTGCACACAATAAAACACCTATTTTGTGTACAATTTGATACAATGGCCAGTAGACAGTCAAGATACAGAACACCCATAACCCCTCAAAAGTTCCCTCACAGTCTCAAATGCCAGCAACCTCTGATGTGCTTTCTGTCAACCCCGGTTAGGTTCATCATTTCTGGAGTTTCACATAAATGGGGTCCTTGGGTAGGTACTCTGATGCGTCTGACTTCCTCCACTCAGTGTGGTGTGTTGGGGGCTATTTGTGCACATTTACTGGGGAGCAGTGTTTCACTGTGTGGATGTATAACAATCTGCCTTCGCATCCACCTGTTCATGGACTTTTGAACTGTTTGTGGCTGTCGTGAATAAGCCTGCTGTAAGTGTTCATAGACAGCTGTATGTGGACGTCTGTTTTCATTTCTCTTGGATAAATAGCTAGGACTAGAATTCCTGGGGCGTAGGGTGGCGCATGTTTAGCTTGACAAGAAACCGTCGAGTGGGTTTTCCAAGTAGTGGTGTCACTTCGGCCCCTCCCCCGATGCGTGTGGGACTCCAGTTGCTCCCCGTCCTCCACGCTGTGTGTTGTTGTCAGTGCTTTAGGTGTTAGACATTCTAGTGAGTGTAGAGCGTGTTTCGTTGTGATTTTAACTTGTGTTTTTCTCAGTGACTAGTGATGCTAAATTTTTATTCACATGCTTTTGGCCCTTCGTAGAACTTCACTTCTAAGGCATCTGTTTAAATCTTCTGCCCATTTTTTTAATTGAATTGTTTGGCCTACTGTTGAATTCTAACTTTTATATAGTCTAGATACAAAAGTCCTCTGTCAAATATATTCCCTGCAAATATTTTCTCCCAGTTTCTGGTCATATAAAGAGCAGAAGTTTTTATTTTACTGCAGTCCAGCTTATTATTTCATTGATCTGAATGTCTATCCTTATGTTAGTATCATAATATCCTGACTCTTGTGCCTTTTTAGTCAATTTTGAAATCAGATGATATATAAGTCCTTACCTTTGGTCTGTTTTTTTCAAAATTGTTTTGGTTCATTGAGTTTCTATGTAAATTTTAGACTTGACTTGTCAATTTGTACAAACAAGCCTGCCAGGATTTTGATCTGGATTCCACTGTATCTATAGATCAATTTCAGGGAAACTGACAACACTACTGAGTCTTCCCAGGAGTCTTCTTTTATCTGGTTTTAAGACTTTCCTTTTATTCTTCTCTTCAGTAATTTGACTGCTTATTGGTGTTCTTTGCATTTATTCTGCCTGGACCTTGTTGAGTTTCTTGGATTGGGGGTTTATAGCTTTCTTTGGAAATTTTGCCACTTCTTTCAAATACATCCCTCACCCCTTTTGGGGACATGTATGTCAGATTGTTATTGTTTCACAAGTTGCTGAGGTTTTAGTAACTTTTTTTTTCCAGTCTCTTCTCTGTGCTTCTATTTAGATAGTTTCTGTGACTATATCTTTGGATTAGTTCTGTGATCTTTTTTATTTTGCAGTGTCTAATGTGCTTAAGCCATTATAGGGAATTTTTTTTTTTTTTCATTTCAGATATTGTATTTTAAGTTCTAGAATTCCATCTGGTTCTTCATAGCTTCTATTTCTCTCCTTGTTCTGTTCATGTTTTTCTTTCATCCTTGAGCATGCTTATAATAATTGTTTAAGTCTTTGTCAGCTACTTCCATTGTCTCTTATAATTTCTGGTTCTGTTTTTATTAACTGATTTTTTTCCCTTCTTTGCATGTCTAGTAATTTTTGATTGGATGTTGGACATTTTAATTATTAACTGGATTTTGTTGTCTTTCTTAAGAGTGTTGAAATATTTGGGGCCGGCAGTTAAATTACTTGCAGATCAACTCAATTATTCAGAGACATGCTTTATGCCTTTGGGGACAGGTCCAAACTAGCCTTTACTTTAGGATTAGCTTAGCCCTCCACTCTGGTGTGGCCCTTTGCTGTCTTCCACTGAATGTCCTGGCTGTTCAACAAGCCTCTATTCTAAGGCCAGTCGTAACTCAAAAGCCTCCTAACACTCTGCACACTCTAGGATTTGTTGACTTAGACCTCCCTTGCAGTTCTTTGCCGAGCCTTGTGGAGCTTCACCTGATGTGTACGTATGTACCTTATCTTTTATCAACAGGTTTTAGATTACTCCTCTGCAGATTTCTCTCTTGCTCTGCATATCTCCTTCCTTTCCAGTGCTCTGCCCTGTAAATTCCAGGTGCTTCAGCCTACTGGTCTTCTGAAGTCTATCTTCTCAATCCAAAAGACCATTATGCTCTGCTTGGGTTTCCCCCTTGCCTGTGCTGCAGTCCAGGAAGTATTTCCTGGCAGAAAGTCAGGGTGATCATAGGGCTCACCTTACTTGTTTCCCTCTCTCAGGGATCACCGTCCTGCTCTGCTGGTTGTTCAACATCTGTAAATGGTGGTTTCATTTAGATTGCCTAGTATTCCAGTTTATGGCCAGAGGTCAGGTCTGGTGCCAGTTAATCTGTCAGAGCCAGCAGTGGAAATCTCCCAAGTTCTGTTCATTTTGTTGTTGGTTTCAATGGCTGCCATAAATGGCTGGAAAAGATAATCACAAAGATACATAGCACCAAACCAAAGCAGTACATTATTAGCAATCTTTACAAAAACATGATTTCTACCTTTGAAAGCTGCATACCAGTTATGAGAAAATATTAGTTGAAGTTCAGCTAGTAAATTTTTATTTACCTTGGTATTCAATTTTTCTTGCTAACTAGTCGGAAGATATTGTATTTTTTATATTATCAACAAATGGGTTTGAAACTCCTTTTGACAAATATTTCTTCAGGTTTGAGTTAATTGATAATAGGTAACATCTGTTGAGTGTTAACTCCAAGCCTGGCAGTGTATACACATATTATGGTAATTAATCCTTACAACAATTTAATGATATTGGCACAATTATTATGCCCAATTTATAGATGAAGAGAGTACAATATGGAGACATTAAGTAGCTTCTCTAAGGTTGCACATCCAGTAAGTGGCAGAAATGGGATTCAATAGCATGTAGTATGGCCCACACTCTAAACCATTTCTCCCTACTCCCTCTTGTTTGATATGAGGCACTGAGATTTTTTTTTGTAGACAATGTTGTCTTTGCCCATAAGTTTATGTGACGATGGGAACATTTCCAAATATCCACTTTTAGAATGCTGTCACTGTAGATGAGTTTCATTCAAGAAGCAGTTTTTTTCCCCCCACTAAGTATTAAAACATCACATTTACTTCGAAGGCATAGATTATGTGTTTATATTTTTTTAAATGTCTGCCAGGCAGCATATTACTGATAGCCATCTGCCATCACAGAACAGGGCAGCTCATTTAGAACACTTAGCTTTTTAAAAGAAAATTGTATAACTCATCTTTAAGCTTAAAACTCTTAAATACTTTGCAGCTAGGAAACCAACAAACCCTTTCGTGGCACTGCAGTTTCCCTCATGCCGCAGTGGCTCATCTTGCAAGAGTCCTATTCTCTGACGGCTATGTCCGTCACAATGGAATTGAATCCAAACTCAGTCCCTTAGCTCACTTTAGACACTATTTTTATGGGACTGACACACTGCCTGCCGTGCAGCAGGGCGTCTCCGACACAGTAATTTCAGCTCTGAAATTCAGTTTGATCCTTCTTCATATTGTCTCTCTCCCTCTCTTTTTTGTTCATATCTTTCTTTAAATCTTTGCACTCAGGGCTCCCCCTCTGGCAGCTTGTTCTTTGCCACTTCCCCTTCCTTTCATCATACCTCACCAGCTTCTCTCTAGGCCTTATATGTGCCTCCTCACGCTCACCCCTGGACCCCTGCATGGCCATTCCCTCTACTAAGAGTCTTCACATTCTCTCCTCTTCAACATCCAGATCTCAACCCCAGGGTGACCCCCTCAGAGTCCCTCCCTGTCCATCTGTCTCCAGGACCCATTTGCCATTCTCCACGCACTGTCTCCTCTCATCCTCACGCTTGGCAGAATTGAAAGCACCCTGTTTTGTTTGGTTTTGCTGTCTGTCTGTCTCCCTCACTTCAGTAGAATGTCACGTCTTTGAGAACAAGCATCTTGTCTTGTTCACCGTCATGTCCCCCCAGCACCTGGCACAGTCCTGATGTCATAGAGTGTGTACATGGGTGCCAGCAGTTGGACTGAACTGTTTCTGTGGCTGCTCCTGGCCCTCCCCTGCTTCTAGCTCCATGCTGTTCCTTCCATGTGAATTTACTGCCCCAAAGTCTCCATGGGTCTAAACTCTGGCTCTTAAAAAAAAAAGGTCTCCTTTTCCTGGTTTCTCCATCTGGAAATGGTCTTCCATTTGGCCCTTCTTGCTTTTACATTTGTTGTTTGTGAACATGGTTTATCTCTGATAGGTTGGGCCTGCCTGATTCGCCTGGACGTCCATCCCAGTGTCTTACCCAGAGCAGACAGATGCTTAGGACAGACTTGTTATATTAGTACTTGAAGAGACAGTATAATTTAGTCGGCTGCTGGTCCAGGAAGCAGAAATCTTAATTAGACTTTTGCATACCTGTTTGCCTGGCCGACTTCTCTCCTCCCCGTGTTCCCTGGGTCAGACGCCGGTGCCTGACATGCTGCAGGGCCCCCTCCCCACTGACCTCTGGCTGTGACAGCTAGAATTAACGAGATAATGTCCCATGTACGTAGGCGAAGGTGCTGAACACATGCAGGCGATGGTCTTGTTGTTGTTTGTTATAATTACATTCTTTGAGTCCTGTGTTGCATAATGAGCTATAACATGCCTCAAAGAGCGTTTCAGGAATGAACTATGAGACGGCTGTAGAACACTTGGCAAGTTTGTCACGTCGGGAGCATGGCAGCGGCAGTAAAGCACGTTGACTGGGAGGTGGCAGGGATTTCGTGTGTTCCTGTTCCACGGATGGGTGTGTGCTCTCACCTCCCCCAGACAGTTCCCTAATGGAGCTGCTGAGACGGGCGGCTTGTGACGTTCAGAATAAGACCTAACAATACTTGTGTGGGGTTTAAATGGCATTGGAAATCATTAACGAGACAAAAAGCTATGATTTCCCCTAGATTAACATGCAGGCTGGGGTTTGGCATGCCGAAATTCATTGTTTTGGTCTCTAGCCCAAACATGCTAGAGTCATTATATTGTCATGTGGTAATTAGCTGTTCCTTTAATACAAGTAATAAAAATTAAGCCTAAGAGGTACTTTAGCAATGCCTTTTACATAATCCAAAACAATATTCAAATGCTGTAGGCGTTGAGTCATTCAACTGTACTGTAGTAAAGTTTGAAGTTTAATGCATAGAGATGTTTGAATCCAGTTCATTCTTTATTCTTTGACCAGTTTTGCTACTTAGGCGTTAACCTTTAATCGTGTTAAATTAAATATACATGCCATAATGAATAATTATGAGCGTGCTAGAATTTTCATTTACAATATAATGCTTTGAAAATGTGTCTAAAGGTCCTAGTTACCCTTCACTTGACAATGTGCATGCTATTTTTATATGTCACTGAATTCCTTGCTGAATCAAAGGAGGGAAGCTATTTTTTTATTCGAAGCAGATACAGTGGGTCCTGGCCTCTTAAAAGGAAGGGACTGGAAGAGTTGTCAACAGAAATTTTGGGGATGGAGGGCAGTGTACTAGCTTAGCTCTTTAAAAATATAATTTGGACTGGCAGTTGTGCCAGGAAACCTACAGGAGTTGATGTTCATAGAATTTTATAGAAGCACAGTGGTTCTCCTCCTCAGTTCTTCCCTGATCTCTGTTTCAAGTTCAAGTTGTCATCGTACGTGGAAGGAGCCAAGGGCATGCTGCTTTATCTCCTTCAGGCCATTTGCCTGGCATGAGACCATGGTGGGAGAGGAGAAGGGCGTGGGAAGGTGTCCAGGGAAGATACTGAAATTTAAAAATAAAAAAACTGCACCTGAAATGTTCTGAGGATGTTCATTCTATAGTATTATTACCACTCCTACTTACAAGGAACCATATCCCTGAAATAGCTTTTGAGATCTAATTTAATATAAATATTTTAATGCTGATAAAAATAATCATGAGAGGCCACAAATGAGAAAGCAGTGATGTAGTCATAAGCTGTATATACGCACAGAATCAGTGCCCAGCCACTGGGGTTTCATGTGATGGACGGTGTTGGACGCTGTACTGAACGAGCCCTGGGGCCTGAGTTTTGTAAACCCCACGAAGACACTGGCATCTCAGAGCGCTCCTGGCTCCTGGTGGCTGTGCCAACTGAGGCGTGGTAGGCTGAGCCCTCCCTTCCAGGAACCAGGGGTGGTCTGAAAAATTAACGGCACTGGTATTTGAAAATTAAGTGAGCGCTTGAATATATACCCTTGTTGATCCACAGGGCTCGGTGTTTAGCATTCCTCACCCAGAGACTAAATCTTTGCAGCCGTCTCACAAGTGATGCTGGCGTCCATACCAGAAATATCTTCCGTAATCTCTTCTAAGCCCAGCAGACTCGGGTATGCTTCTGCTCTGACAGGGCCCGAGAGTCCTAGAGGAAGTGCCCCCACTGGGGCCCAGCAGGTGGATTATAAGTGCAGCAGAAATAAAAATAAAGACCCAGTTGATGCCAGAAGAACATTTAATATCTCTCCATTTTTGTGCTAAATTAATGGTAATGGCAAAGACCTCACTAGTACCGTAAATTTCCATGACCACAGTGTCCGGTTTTAGGTCCAAATCCGTTACAGGAACCGGAACCCCTTCCAGGGCCTGAGAGTGGGCTCTTGTCTAACACTCGGAAATGAATTTTCCTAGGAGACACACATGCTGACAAAGCAAGAGACTTCCCTGGGAAGGGACACCCAGGAGGAGAGCGTCAGGGTAGGGGCCCAGGAGAACTGCTCTGCCACACGGCTCACAGTCTCAGGTTTTATGGTGAAGGGGTTCCTTCCCAGGTCTCTGGCCAGTCATTCCAACTCAGCATACTTCCTGGTGGTGCACACTTCGCTCTGCCAAGGTGGATTCCGACGAGGATTCTGGGAGGTTGGTAGGACGTATGGACTGGCGTCTCCCCTCTCCTTTTGACCCTTCCTGAATTCTTCCAGTTGGTGGTAGCTTGCTAGTTTCTTATCAGGACCTCCTGTTGGAAGATTATTCATGTCAAGTGGTTACTATCATGCCTGGGCCAGGATGGGTGGTTTCAGTCGGTGGTTCACCTAATTAATCCAGTTTTTTTGTAAGGAACATGATGGTGGATAGCACGTTGAATTGTCTGCAGGGCCTCTCATACCTGGCCTAGATCTCCATTCTCCTACTGTTTGTACTATAACTCGCAGTGTGGTGGCCTCCTGGCTGGCTGGCTCAGTGGCCCAGTACAGGTCACCATGGCTTGGTCACCAGGTATGCCTCTCGCAAAAGGCACAACCACCGTGAGCAGAAACTCGGGTTTCTCCTGTCTTCAGATCACCAGCTAGTAAATCCTGACTGTCTCCTGAGCATGCTTCATCAGTTAAAGGATGACCATCTTACAAGAGCCCCCCTCAGGGGACCTTCCTCATTGGAAGGATGATCACTGATCGCACAGATCTAGGTCCGAGTTCTCTCTGCCCCTTGTTGCTGTTGTTGCTAAGTCATTCTGACTCTTTGCAACCCCGTGGACTACAACCCACCAGGCTCCTCTGTCCATGGCATTTCCCAGACAAGAATTCCGGAATGGGTTGCCATTTCCTCCTCCAGAGGATCTTCCCGACCCAGGGATCAAACCCACGTCTCCTGCATTGGCAGGTAGATTCTTTACCTCTGAGCCACCAGGGAAAGCCCTCTGCCCACTAACCAACTGGAAACCTGGACGCATCACCCTGCCTCCCTGAGCTTTAGTTCCGACTTCAGCGAAAAGAAGGAGATACATGTCACACATCTTTCTCCCAGGATTGTCCTAGGGCTCAAATGAGAAAATGTCCATAAAAAGTGTTCTGTGATGAGCAGACGCTCTCCGGGCAGCAGCTCTCATTTCCAGCTTCACAAGAATTATTAGAAACCTGAGGCTTTTGGTACCTTCTCCAAGCGGGTGCTGGGAGATTTTTCCAGGTTCCCCCACTGCCCCTGCCCACCCCACCAGCCACCATGTATATCTCTCACTCTTCCTAGCAGATCAGGGAATGAAAAATCCTTCAAGTGTCACACCAGGCCAGGGCAGCGGGCAGATCCCAGGGAGTCCATGGTCAATCTCACCCCATTCTCACGCACTGGATTCTACCTCTCCGTCCCTTAGTGGCTGCAGAGATGAACCCTGTCCACCCAGCAGGGCCCCGGGAAGCTGATGGCCTGGGAGCCAGGTGACCTGCTCCGAGCCTCTGCAAGGGTGGCTCAAGTGTGTCCAGAGGAGGGTGACCCGTGTGTCCCTCTCTTGCAGATCCCGTTCCCGCGCTGGACCTTGGGCAGCAGCTCCAGCTCAAAGTGCAGCGCCTGCACGACATTGAGACAGAGAACCAAAAACTTAGGGAAACTCTTGAAGAATACAACAAGGAATTCGCTGAAGTAAAAAATCAAGGTTGGTGGAAGATGTATTTGTTCCTTATGTTTTCTTTTCTTCTTTCTTTTTTCTCCTGTTCCTTTTTTTCTTCTCTTTCTTTTTTTTTAATTGATTTACCCATACAGTTGGGACTAGCTCTGATTGTCACCTATGTCATAGAGTCCAGGTGGGGCAAGAATCTGAGTCAGTACAGAGAGATAATAATAACACTTAGCTATTGAGAAGGAAAACTTTTCCTCCACACTATGTCCACATATGATTTTATTGCCTCCCTGATGGGACTGATCAGGAGTCTTTAAAAATTCTTCCTGAATCATGGTGTGATAGGGTCTGCCTTTAAAAGACGGATGTGTTGCCTGCGGGTGGCACCTGTCAGACAGCCAGCTTATGATCAAAGGGCCACATCCAGTAAGTGGTTTAATAATTGCTGCCGATACATTAAGGCTTTAGACGAAGGCTCCACGTCCCCACACTTAAGAACCCCCAGGGCCTCGTCAGGGTCACCCGTTCATGGCGAATCTAAAGGAGGAAAACAAAACTTAGCCTCTTGGTGTGGTTGTCCAGCTGTCAACAAGGAGAGAGGGCAAAGGTTGCCCTGGCTTTTCCTGCCAAGGAAGACCGGAGAACTCTCTCCTACACCTAAGATGCAGATGTGTCCCAGTTCAGGCTTCCTTGTCTCAGAGAAAAAGCCGCCACCCTATCTGACAGCTGCGGCAGGTCTCAGCCAAGTCCAAGTGGAAATGGGCCTCTTTGGTTTTGTCTGGGGTATGGGTGAGGAAGGTGACAGAAAAGAGAGCAACCTGCTTGAGGGACTTCCCCTGAGGGCTGCAGAAGGAATTACGTGATGACAATTTTTAAAAGCATCCTTGGAGGACTTCCCTTGGCAGTCCCAGTGGTTGAGACTTCGCCTCCCAATGCAAAAGATGTGGATTCGCTCCCTGGTAGGAGAGCTAAGATCTCACCTGCCTCACGGCCAAACATAAAACAGAAATGATACTGTAACAAATTCAATAAAGACTTTAAAAATGGTCCACATCAAGAGAAATCTTTTTTTAAAAAGAAAGAAAGGCTTTTTTAAGAAAAATTTAAAAATTAAAAGCATCCTTGGGTTCTGAGACCTTTGGACCCAGGCTGATGAGGAGGGACTGTCCACGGAAAGGACCCAGGAAGAGTCAGGAAGGTCCAGGCCTGGACAGTGAGGCAACAAGCCTGAAGGCCCCTTCCTGGGGGACGCCCCCTCGTTCTGGCCCCACAGGGAGCGGAGAGGCTGTGGACTGGAGGGACAGCTCCGTCCTGCTGGGGAGCGAGGTGTGGACTTAGGAGGTGGGGGGGTGTCCAGTGAGAGAAGTACTCCCTCCCGGCTCTGGTCAGAATCACCCACGCTCAGGGGAAAGAGAACCCGGAAATTCTGGTTCTGATGTTTCTGCAGCACCAACCCAAAGCAGGGGGGCACTTGTTGTTTCCTTCCAGCGACCCCTGCCATCTTATTTGGACAGATCCACCACCTGGGTTTCCTTCAGTATGATTTGGTTCTGGTGAAAGGCGTGTGCCCCCTCCCCACCTGCCTCATCACCCACCCCACCCCAGGGGCCAGTTGCCCAGTGTGAGGCCATCACCTCCCCCAAAAGTCTCACCTGATGGGCATTTTCAAATGAAACGCAGAGCCCAAGGGTCTTCCCTGGCAGTCCAGTGGTTAGGACTCCACGCTTCCATTGCAGGGGGCACGGGTTCAATCCCTGGTTGGGGAACTAAGATCCCACAAGCCCTGAGGCACAGCCAAAAAAATAGAAACACAGAGCCCATGCCTTAAGAACAAAGGCTCTGAGGCTGGCAGACCAGGCCGGGGGTTCCCTTGGTTGCCACCACTTCGCAATGGGAACAGAGCTCTTGAGTGTCCTCTGCTCCTCCACACTGCTCGCCCTGCCCTCCGCCTAACCTGCACCCCCACCCCAACCCCGCTCCACTCACACGGAGGGGCACAGCTGGAACACACCCAGGGCAGTGTCCTGGCCCCGGGCCCAGGTGGCAGAGGAGGGACAGAGGCTCCAGCACAAGTCACCCTGGCTTACCAAGCAATCCCCCCGGGGTGGGGTGGTGAAGAGACCCTGTCAGACAGAGTGGAGCTCCCAGCTAGTGCCCCAAACTCCCCTGGAAGGGGCATAGATGGGTCAGGGGCTTCCCAGATGTCTCCAACCCGTTGTTCAAAGCAGAGATGCCGCCTGTTTACAGCCTGTAGACTGTCGACTAAAGAGAACATGCAGGTGTTTCCAGAGGTGACCTGTCACGTGTCTGTTTTGGATGCGTTCCACTCCCACCCAGCCTGCGCCCCTTTGCTTGTGTATCACTAACCATTGTGATACATTTTTTCCCAGCCTCAAACACTCAGCCCAAGGGGCAGGAAGCCCCCTGTTCGTCTCTCAGATGCCTTGCCAGGGTCATTGGTCTTAATTCCCTCTCTCCTCCTCTGAGGAGATCCCCCTGGTTCCATTTAAAGAAAAGCACCAGTTTCTTATTTTAACAAAAGAGCTTCTAGCTTTTCTCCATAAGTCACGTGGGCATAAACGCCCGGCTGTCAAGCTCCTGCCTGGGCCAGCGTGTCCATGCAGCTCAGGGAGTGGAAGCCAACGTGAGTTACAGCCCAGAGGGACCAAGGCCACCGGTCCAAGCACTTACATGAGCAGAGACCTGGCAGGCGACCTTGTCACGTGAGCCTGGGGCCCTGTTGTCGCAGCCCCTTCATGGCCTCACCCTACTCGGTCTGCTGAGCGCCCACCGTGTCGGGTACTGGGACCATTAAGGCACTCAGTCCTGCCTCCTGTGTGATGGATCCTCATCTGAGCAAGTGTAGTCCCTCAAGGGCTTTGCTCACCTTGGAGCTGGGGCTGCAGTACTTGGCTGGGGGCCGGCCAGCGCCCCCAGCGAGGTGGAGGTGTCCATGTCAAGGCAGGTAGAGCGATGCTGCCCTAGCCACCAACGGGTCTGGGTTAGGACCCTGCCCTGTTCGTTGCATCTGCTCTTGTGTTCCCGTTTTGGGCCCATAAACACACACTTGGTGGAGAGCAGAGCCCGGGCCTTCCGGGGGGCCCTGCCACCAGATACCACGGGGCTTCATCTCACAGCACTGCCACCTGGCACACGCCCTCCCCCCAACGTGGCTCCCTTGGGCCCTAAGTCATCCACGCTGCACACGCAGCCCAGGTCTGCCAGACTCTGGCCAGGGAGGAGGGTGCTGTCAGCACCCAGGCTCCGGAACTGGTCCCTTCCAGCCAGGGAGACGTGCCCCAGACCCACAGTGCACCATGTGTCTCATGACTCGTGAAACAGCGGGGCTGCAGCCCACAGCCAGGGAGGGAGGTCTGTAGGCTTCTTCCAAAATGTGCACACAATTATGAACTGTTTTCTTTGTAAGAAAGTACTTAAACCTACACTAAAACGTTGTTAATCTTCCCTCAGTAGAAGGCTAATTTCAGATTCATCAATACGATGATATTATATTTTAGCATTGATTTCCCCCCCTTCTTTTTCTTAAGTTGTATTAGAGAGACATAGTTCTTCTTCCCAGCAAAATCCATTGATCCTCCTCAACCTGAATGTTTAAAGTCAATTTAACATTTAGGGAGTAAAAGGTCTCTGAAGAGACTCGTAACCATTGATTTTGTGTCAGGGTTGAAGAGCTAAAGTTTAAAACACACTGATTCTCCTAGGTTACGAAAGCCTAGTATATATAGCTGTGTGGAACCATGCTTCTCTTACTGGAGTTTTTTTTTCCCCTCCTTCTGCAGAGGTTACGATAAAAGCACTTAAAGAGAAAATCCGAGAATATGAACAGACTCTGAAGAACCAGGCTGAGACCATAGCTCTCGAAAAGGAACAAAAGTTACAAAATGATTTTGCAGAAAAGGAGAGGTGAGCACGTTTTGGGGTCTGCAGGCACCCATGTGCCGATGTAAGGTTTTACTTGTTTATATCACAAGTTTTTTTGTTGTTGTTGTTGTTAAAGCAATCCTGTGAAATAAGCCCAAGTTGGAAACCAGAATCCTAGGGGCTCTAAGGCAGTAGCCTCCAAACTTTTTGGCACCAGAGACTGGTTTCGTGGAAGATTGGTTTTCCACAGAATTAGGGAGGTGGGGATCGGATGGTTTCAAGATGATTCAAGCACATTCCACTTCCTGTGTGCACTTTATTTCTCTTATTATTAAACCGGCTCTACCTCAGATCATCAGGCATTAGATCTGGAGCTTGGGGATCCCTGCTCTAAGGCACAATTTTGTTTGAAAACTATAGGTGTCCCTTGTTCTGTAATTTGTAAGATGGGCTTGAGTGAAGTGTACCAGTCTCTCCCCATTGGGGAATGGTGTCTGGTGGTCCAAGGGTGTATCTGTTGGGGCTGCGTGAGGTGGAGCTTGAGCACAAAGCTTGTGTGGTTGACACATGGGGGTTGTACCCGAGTGAGATGAGAGGGGCAGGACTGTCTCCTGCTGCCTGTCCTCTCTAGGAAGCCCTGGGCGACCCCAGGCTCCTGCTACCTTCGTCAGTGGAATATTAGTATTTAACATCTCCCTCTGTCTCTGTCTCTCTCTCTCACACACACACAATATCTTGGTTTGTTGGCACTGGTATCAGTAAAATATGTTCATGCACCATCTAGGGATTGTGAGTGTTAGGTTTCCACTGGCTTGCTTCACCCAGAACTTTGCCACAAATAATGAATTGGATTTTCAGCTAGTGTGACGACTTAATGAAAGTTAGATTTCCTGTGAAAACCATAAGGACTGTTGAAGTCACCAGTTCAAATTGCACAAGTCAGGCTCTCAGAACTCTGGTGAAGCCAAAGTGTAAAAATTTCAGCCTGCCGTGGAGAATCATGAGACCATTAATGAGAGGCACTACATGTCTGGTTACAAGTGAGAGGCAGGCCCATGATGGCGTCCTGTGGCTGTTTCCCGTGGACTGGGAAGCAGCTGCTTAGACTTCCATGAGGCGGGCCAGTGGAGCTCTCAGGCATCACCAAGCCCTCTCTGGGGCACCGTGAAGCTGGCTTCATTTAGAAAAGAGGAAGAATGCCTGCTGCACTCACTGCCAGGTCCTCTCGGGGCATCGTCTCACCTAGTATCCAGCACAGAGCTGCCAAGCCGACGGTCTCATTTTTCAGGTGGAGAGACCAGGCCTCAGGTTAGGGACCTGCCCCCACTCTCCCACCCAGGCACCCAGAGGTGGGGCCGGAGCCCAAACCACCGCTGCACCCTGGCCTCCTAAGGTCCTTGCTGAAGCACCAAAGCCAATCATTCAGGTCAAGCCCAGCTCTGCAAGGAACGCTGCACCCATACCGCTGGGAGAGCCCCACAAAGTCAGGGCTCAGAAGGACGAGTCGGCTTTTGACCCAGCAGAAGTGGAACTGCTGCTAAATATGTCTCCTTGGAAAGTACTTTATGCCCAAAGAGATTTCTCACCCTGTTACTGAAAACTGGGGGACAGGGGACGTGTAAGTCATTGAAATGCCCTGCCAACAAGAAATGGATACATAAGAGAGAGTTTTGTTGAATTTGCAGTAACCCCAGAAATGTACCCAGCATAATATGAAGTGAAAAACGCATAGTACAGAATTATAGACAATGTGGTTACATCTGCACAGAGCAAAGTCATGCTTTATAGAAGTGTTACAATAAATTCCTGTAGAAATTTAATATTATTAAGTTGATTTTTCAAATTAGGTTAAAAGATTGATTATATTGAAAGATACAAATAGTTGACCACTGGAGGTGGAGGATAAAGCTAGATCTTTATCTCATTCTTTACCAAAAAATTGAAATGGATTAGGGTTTAAATGTCAGTAATTAAATCATATATATATGGGAAGAAAACATGGGCATTTACTTTGTTTTGAATGATTTTGGAATGGAGAAATCTTTCTAAGCATAAAAGAAAATTTATATAAATATGACTGCCTAAAATTTCATACAAACTTTTAAAAACAAATAAAGATGAATAACATTTTTATACCATCAAAAAACTGGGAAGAAATATTTGCACCACATAAAAGAAAGGGCTAATTTTCCTTACATACAAAGAGCTCTTACAAGTTAATAAGAAAAAGTCAGCACTACAAAAAATGGGCAGAGGAGAGGAACAGACAGTTCATACGAAGAGAAATTTTCAGCTGTATTCCACAATACAACTAAGTTTAATTTTATCCAGTGTTGGCACAGCAGAACACTCGAATGCTGTTGGCAAGAGTTTAAATTGGTGAGGTTCTTTTTGTTGGAAAGTTTCTGAATATCTATCAAAACAACAAAAACAATTGCATATACCCTTTATTAGTTCCTCTGTTTGAATTTTATTCAACAAATTCACTGTCAGAATTATGCAACAATACCTATGATGATCACTGTAGAATTGTTTAGTAGAAAGAAATTTGATAAGTCATCTAAATGCCCAGAGAAGCTGAGTGGAGTCGGTTATTTAATAAGAATGGGAAAGAGCTATATATGCTAGAGTAGACTATTTCTACAGTACTGAGATAAGTGAAAAGCTAGCTACAGGAGAACACGTGTGCCCTGACCCCTTTTGTGTGAAAAGAAAGGGTTTTCTGTTTATATACATTGTAATATATCACATCTGAGTTTATATTATGCTACAGTACATTACATATTACATTGTATTTCTATAAATAAATAAAAATTCTAAAGAGCTACAAAAGAACTCTATCTGAGGAGTGCAAATAGAGCCAAGATAGAGAAAGGACAGTTTACCTTCCATCTCTTATAATATTTGTGGGTTTTTTTTTCCCCAACACAGAGCATTTATTAGTTTTATAATTGAAATAGGTGCAAATGCAAGCTGTGCTTTTCCACAGATGATGGAAATTTGGGTGTCTTTTTTTAACTGTGCCATTTCTACTTTTCCGTATTCCCAGGTTTCTTCTTCATGAGAGCATGTGTTACATTCAAACGATGTAAAAATAATAGACTTATTTTTAGAGATTTTTCTGCCGATGAGGAGGAAGGAATGCTATTTATTGACCAGGGAATTCATCTGGAGATCCTGGGAAATATAAATACATGGAATGTGGCTGCAGACATTCAGAATGTCCCCATTAGGTATTAGCGCTGCATTCGCATTCCATTCTAACAGAAACGGAGCAGCTGTCACATCTCTTCAGTACATCCTTTATTCCAGCAAATTCCTTCCTTGTGTCAGCAAAATGTAAATGCATCATTCTTGTCGGGCTAACTTCAGGAAACAATGAGTGCGTGATGATGATTTTTCTTTTATTTCTTTTTTAAAAATAACTGGCATTTCAAGAATAAGCTGCATTTAGGATAACCTTCTACATCAATTGCCTTGCATCAGGTCCTACAGGAAGTACACTTCCCCGGGGGGTGACGTGCGGGTAAGAGTCAGGGGGTTAAAAGTCAGGGCATCAGGGCTCGTGGCGTTACTAGTGGTACCCAGCCGCACGCCTGCCGCCAGCCGTTTAAATGCAGCTCATGGCCGTAGTTCCAGAACCCACAAGACATTTGAGCAGCTCAACAAGATGACCAATCTGGCTTCCTCCTCTTCCTTTTCAGAAAGCTGCAGGAGACCCAGATGTCCACCACCTCAAAGCTAGAAGAAGCCGAACATAAAGTCCAGACTCTGCAAACAGGTGTGCTATTCTGCCTGCCCATCAGGCCACTGCCGGCCAGACTGACCCAGGACAGGTTTACTCCACATCCCAGTCCCTGCAGGTCCCCCTGACACCTGTCGCCTGCCACTGTGGTGAGCCTAGAGGAGGGAGGGAGCCAGCCCACACCCCAGTGTGCCTCAGACACCACTCGCCTCCCTCCCCCACACCACCCCCTTCCCACCTCGACTTCGTGAGTCACCCACTCTGAGTCCTGCGAGGCAAGGTGGGAGGCTGCAAACTCCATGTACATCACTGCCAGGAACCATCCTTTCTTCTTGCTCTTTTTCCAACAAACACGTCTAAATCACCAAACTGTCGAGGGCTGACTTGTCGTTTGGAACAATAATGGAGGAAAAAAACCATTATTTCTACCCTGTGAAGTTAAGGAGAACAGTAACAGCAGACCTTTAAAACTGCAAAAGTACCCAAAAATCTATGCTCAGGTTTTTCTTTAAACTTCTTTTTGCCTTTTTTTCTTTTTGTTCTGAAAGAGAAACAGGACTATATATTTAATTTAAATGTGGAAAAATAACAGAAGACATCATAATCCAGGTTTAAAAAAAAATGACAAGAGTGGGAGAAAATAATCACAACAAATTCCGATATGTAAGATCCCCAAAATATAAAGATCACCCGAAAATCAATAATAATAGATGAACAGTCCAGGAGAACAAGGAGCTAAGGATGGAAACAAGCAGTTTACAGAAGAAACACACAGCTAATACATATATGAAAAAAATGTTAATTTTGAATAGGCAGGGAAATGCTAATTAAATCAGTGAGAGATTGTTTTGCCTGTCAGATTGTCAAAAAAAAATGTTTTTAATTGATAATATCCAGTGTTGGTGAGAGTATAAGAAAAGAATCACACTCAGTATTGATGGGAATGTAATTGCCTCTTGGGAGGCCAGCTGGGTGGTATTTATCTGAAGTTGGAACGGGATCCCAGCTACTCACCCAGCACCTTCCCTTCAAGGTATCCTGTTGCCCCGGGCATGTGGCAAGCCCTGTGCAGGAGCTAAATTGTTACTGTCATTGTCATGCCCCAGCATAGAGAGATTTCTATGCTTCTGCTCAGGGCAAAGTGTAAATCTCAGAAGATGTTTGTATCATCCTATTTATGGGTGCGTGTGTGTTATTCACTCAGTCATGTCCTACTCTTTGCAACCCCATGGACTGTTTCCCACCAGGCTCCTCTGTCCATGAAATTCTCTAGGAAAGAATACTGGAGTGAATTGCCATTCCCTTCTCCAGGGGATCTTCCTGACCCAGGGATCAAACTCTGGTCTCCTGCATTGCAGGCAGATTCTTTACTGTCGGTATTTGGGGTCGGGGGGGGGAAAGGGGGAGGGTAAAAATATACATATGTGTATATATTTTTAATTTATGGGAGTGGGTAAAAATAAACTATATATGTATATACACTTAAACATATATGCAATTATATATGGAAATATTTTTTAAATAGTGAAATTCATTTGAAAGCAGGAAATTTACCTAATTAGAGGCTCATGGGATGAGGTGAAGCAGCAGTGGAAGGGGATTTTTCTTTTCCATTCTGTGATACTTTTGTAATCTTTGCCTCCTTTGAAATGAGAATATGATTTTTTTTTCTTTCTGATTTAATAGGAATAATTAGTATCTTATATCATGATTTTATGTCCTCTGCCTTTCAGCCCTGGAAAAAACTCGAACAGAATTATTTGACCTGAAAACCAAATATGATGAAGAAATTACTGCCAAGTAAGTCTTTGCCCATCCCCCTCTGTCCGCATGCATTTGGTCGGGTAGCTCCCAGTACTGCTAATCCATGAAAGGTCTCCCTGCTTCACCCTCCTGTTGATTGACTTTGCAGAGTGGTACAGGGTTTAGAAGATACTTGGCGTCTGAGCTGCTGTAAAGAACAGAGTGTCATTCCCATGATTCTTTGCATAAGTTTAAAACCTAAGATGTGACAATAAGCTGTGTCTGGTGCTCTCAGAACAGCCCTTCCAACTGACACTTTTTTTCTTAATTATTGTGAAGCCCGGTCACCACTGTGCCTTTTTCTAAGAAATTTTGGGAAAGCATCAGCACAGAGAAGGTGTGATACTTGGGACGTTTTGTGGAGCTTGGTGTGTGGCAACAGCATCACCTTCTACCCGTGCCCAAAGCCTCCACTCCCACACTGATCTGTCTGTTCAAACCCCACCTCATGGTGCTAGGCGTCCGTGTGCAGACACTTACACAAAGTAGGGGTGTGTGCATCTTTGGGCAGGTATATCAGATAAAGGTCTTGTCGGGAGGGAATCAGTGATCCACCGCAGGTGCCCTGTTGCCAGCCAGCAAGCAAGAAATAACACTGACATAAATCAAGAAAGAAAAAGAACAGATTGTTCCCTGAAAACGCCAGGCTAGTGTCTAAACTACTTTTTCCTGTCCCGGGAGGCTCCTCCCATCTCCCCCAGACACCCATCCACCACTCCCTACCCCACCCCACTCCATCCCCAACAGCTGTGTCTCCAGTAAGACTCAGCTCCTGCTGTGCTCACACCAGGCCTCAGTGGGCGCTGGTGGGTTTTGGGGGGGTGGCTCTGAATAGCGCCACCCTCCTCCCCTGCTCCAGCTCCAGGTGGGGCTCTGGTACTCAGCACCCTCAGTCCCACCTCAGAGGTTGCTGCTGGGCCAACTGCTCTCAGGGCACATGGGCGGGGGGTGGGGGGGGGTGGGGATTGACCTTTGCCCTGGATTGTTCAGCAGCTGGGCCAGGTGGTCAGAACCAATTTCGATCATGAGCAGAGAACTTCCTCACAGAGACTAAAACGTCCCAGTCAGTCTTGGTGGTTCTGGCCAACGTGTTGGCACGTCTAAATCCTGGTGGAACCCTCCAGATCACTGTCCCCTCTTCTCCTAGTGTGCTGAAATGTGACTTCAGATGGTACAGAAAGGACTGGTTCTAAGGTCCCGTGACCCTTAAAATTACACTTTGAAAACTGGCAGTTCTGGTATTAACCCTTCTGATCCCGGGCATCACTGTCAATGAGCCACAGGCATGCCCTCCCCACTGAGCCCACAGCCTGAGAGTTCCTCACCCCTGCAAACATATCCTCCGAGGCACCACACCAACTGCTGTCCCCTTGGCTGTCCTAGGTGTTCGTGTCTGGGTTTCCTTTTCTACCAGCCATCTTTGTTTTTCTACTATTTCTGCTTAGACTTTATTCTACTACACAGGTTGTTTTTCTCAGTAAATTTGATTTTTTTTTAATTATAATAACTTTAACCTGATACATAGTTCTAACCTTAGTTTATAGCATTTCTTTTCTAAAGGTTTAATCTGAAGATGCTATGCTTATTCCTTGATTCATTCACTCTTATCCACATCATCTTGCTGACAAAATTCATAGGGACTTTGGGGGCTGATATGTTGGATTGTTTCCTTAGTTTTTTAATTTATGTTTGTTAAACCACACCTCTTTCTAAAAGGCACAGATACATCTTGTGTATCTACAGTCAACAAAGTTTGGTTTATTAGGCACTTAAAAAGCTTTTTTGTCTCCAGCCATACCACGCTGAACGCACCCTATCTTGTCTAATCTCAGAAACTAAGCAGGGTCTGGGCCTGGTTCGTACTTGGATGGGAGGCCTCCTGAGAATACTGGGTACTGTAGGCTTTAAAAAAAAAAAGAAGCAGCAGCTGTTGTACAGCCAACCAGTAAGCCCATCTAAGCCCATGGTTTCCAAACTGTGAGTCGTGATTGTGAAATCTGTTTAGCTAGTGGCAACCGGCTAGTTGGGTCATAAGTAGAATATAAGGAAGGTGGTGACCGGGATGGCCTGGGGACAGGAGGAGGGAGGAAGGGGCATCTTCTCCCCATCCCTAGCCTTTCCTTGCTGTGCTTGGAGCCAGGGTGCGATGCTCAAGGATGATTCCAGTCTCCCAGGTGGTCTGCTCCCTGGGAAGGGTCAGAGGTGCCTCCTGAGATGACAGGATGATTTTCAGCCCACAGTGTTGCCTTAAGTTACTGTTCATTGATGCAGGAAACCCAGCCTGAGTCCATTCCTTAGTAGCCAGCTGCATCATTTGACGGTAAGATTGTTAAATCTCAGGTCACCTGAATCAGCAAGGCCACCCAGGAGAGCACCAGAGGCTGGTCCTCCTGACCCCAGACCTCTCCCTTGAACTTATCAGAGCCCGCTGACCTCTGATAAATGGCAGTAGTTGATGGAGGCTCAGGGAGAATCATCTCTAGACTACGTCCCACCATATCAGTGTATCTTAAGGCCAGAAAGCTTTTTTTTTCCCCCCAAAAAAATACACATAAGTGAAAATCCACACATTACTTCCGCTTTTTCATTGAACTAGAGTAAATGGAGGATAGAATCAAAAAACATGGAGTCTGTTATTCTGTCATGTAAAATGCTTTGCCTCCAAACTGCAGCTGTAGTTACCACCTGCTGACGGGGCCACAGGTGCCCTTGGGGTGCGTCCTCACCTGTGATTGTAGCAGGAAACCCTCATCTCCTCGGATGAGTGGGGAGGCAAGAGGTGCGACATGTACCTGGGCACAGAGAGAGTGAGCCAGATGGGCACAACCCAGATCCACCGTCAGCTCCACTGACGTTCATGGAGACCTTCAGAGAAGCTCAGGGAGAACAGCCATTGCGATCCAGCACAATCCCTGCTGTCGGGGGGACATTAGCATACTATCTGCAGCATCGGGGTGTCGACAGAAGACAGACAGCCCCCTCCAGCTAGGACAGTCAGGAGGGAGTTTAACATGGCACCACAGGGACAGGGAGGACCAGCTGGATGCCGGTATCCTGAGCAAGCACTGGCCGGGCCTCACTCTGCCTGTATTGGGAGGGGACAGGGCTCCAGGGCAGTACCAGCAACCCCTGACCTTACCCTCCTCTGGGCCCTGGCCAGGACTCCCCACTGCCAGGGGAGGACCAGCAGGAGAGGGAGCTGGTGAGGGGGATAGTGGGTCTCTAGCACAGGCCCCACCCAGCTGGAGCCAAAGGAGAGGCTGTCAAGGAGGCCTTCCTGCAGGTGGTGACCTGTGATTTGAGGCACAAAGATGCGCTGGAGTCAGGGGTTGCTGGAGGCAAAGGAGCTCCATCTGTGAAAACACCAGGCATCAAGGCCAGTCACCTGGGGGACAAGCCTGGAGCTCTGACAGGCTGATCTGCCAGGCAGGTGGGCATGGTGGACGCCGGGGCTGGACAGAGACTCAGAAGGGATCAGCCCTGTCCAACTTTTTGTGACCCCATGGACTGTAGCCTCTGTCCATGGAATTCTCCAGGGAAGAACACTAGAGTGGGTAGCCATTCCCTTCTCCACGGGAATCAAACCCAAGTCTCCCACGTTGCAGGCAGGTTCTTTACCGGTTAACCAACAGGGAAGCCCCAGATGGGGGTCAGCAATTCTAAATATTAATAGAAGCAAACGTCTAACACAGGGCAGCTGAGGGCCCAACCCTTACTGTAGATGATTCCCAGAGGAAGTAATCCATAAAAAATGTAGAGAATGGCCTGAGATAATAATTGCTACTTTCTTTTAACTTCAGAAACAATCGCTTCAGTCTTAAAGCTCCCACACGGAGCCGCCCCCCGCCGCGCTCCACCTCTCAGTTCCCTCCCTTTTCATTTTCTGGGAAAGGTCTGTCATTCTACCGTCTGCTTCCAGCCTGACTTACTTGTCCTGTGTTCGACTAGACAACTTTCCATCTAGTCTAACACTTACCAGTAGAAGCCCACCAGGGCCCAAGCTCCTCACAAGTGGTCTTAAAACATTTTAAAACAATGTATTCTTCTCCCTTCTCAAAGGAGAGATTCTTAAAAGGGTTTCTTAAAAAACTTCCCTGGCAGTCCAGTGATTAAGACTCCACCCTTCCACTTGAGGGGGCACAGGTTTGATCAACCTGGTCAGGGAACTGAGATCCTATATGCTGAGCAGCAAGGCCAAAACAATTTGTTTTTTAAGTGTTGACAGAAAATGCAGAACAGGAAGTGGGTGGGAAAGGCATCATGGAACATGGGCTTTGAGTGGGTCATGGCGGGGAGGGGTGGTGGGTCCGCTGTCCCTACCCCATGTGTTCTTGGATAAGCTGCTTGATTTCTGGCCTCTCTTTCCTCACCTGTAAAATGGGCAGAATAGCAGTCAGAACTCTGGGTGGCAGTGGAGGGTAATGAGGAGTTATGCCCACAGCCCCCAGCACAGTGACAGCTGTCAGCTCTTCTGTTGTCAGCAAATAGAAGCTGTTCCCGACAAGCTCGCCCTGAGCTTGGTGTATGTGTGTGTTTCTGAAATTACGGGTCTTGGGAAAATCTGGCCTGAATGGCATCATGTCCCCAGAAGGTTTGAAGAGTACATGTTGCCTCTCCCTCCCTGGGAGGATGTCACTGGGATGACCATCCTTCGCTGCCCCCACTGGGGACCGAAGCCCACAGGTTGGAGGCAGCGAGGCTGTCAGGAGCCCCTGCTGACTGGGTGCAGCCGTCAGCCTGCGTCAGCTGGGCCGGCCCGCTGGCTGCGGCGGGGACAGCAGCAGGAAAGTTTTCCATGTGTAGGCTTGAAGCGAAATGTAATTAGCCTTTATGTGCAGAACAAGGCTTCATTGATGAATACAGCTGGTCTTTGTTTTGTCCTGTCATTGAGAGTGGGAGGTAAAAGTGTTCTTCTTCATGTTTATTAATGCAAGATTCCTTAGACAAATGGCAAGCACAGTTTAATATTTGTTGGAACATCAGGGGGCTTGCCAAAACAGTTGTTGTGTAAGAGGATTGCAGGGTTTCAGATTATAACCGTTTCTGGGTTAAATAAATGAATTATTTCTCTGCTTGTTTTTTTGTTTTTTTTTTAAATGGAAAAAGTACCTCCTCCTCAGCTGGTCAGGCTATGTACAGATCTTCTACCTTCTCTTAGCAAATAGAGACTTAGCACCCCAGCTGACATTAACATGGAGATTCTAGCAATGTTGAGCAGGTTGGGTAAGATTTCAATGGCTCCCTGGGATGGCCTTGGAGGAAGGGAGACAGCTTCTCGGGCCCCAGGAGAGAGGTCTGGACAGCTCCCCCCACCCCCGACTCCACGCCTGTCCTGTGCAGCTGTTCACTTGTGGTTGGGCTTAGGTGACCACTGCCCATGGCGGGAGGAATGTTACCCTCCAGCCGAGATACCAACATTCTGGGCAAATCTGCAGGAAGTCCCATTTTCACTAAAGTCCACGGCCACCTCTTTGCTGTGTCCCCCAGAGTCCTGGTTGCAGAAGGAACTTCAGTTGTTAACACACACAGTCAGCTTGTTAAATTCCTCCTGACTTGTGGGTGGAGGCTCTGAGCCTCCGATGAAAGGAAATATTGAATCGCACTGAAATACTGCCTTTTTTTTTTTTTTCTATAGCTAATGTTAGTCTGAGGAGAATTTGCACCTCCCAACCTTTCCTGCCAGTAAAATTCATATTTCTTAAGGTTACTCATGTTGTATTTCTTGCCTATATGCTTTTTAGAAAGAACCACATTGCATGCACACATGCTTAAGCAGTTCATTACGAAAGAGACGCCTATGAAGAACTTCACTTGGGATCATTTTAGAGTGTTTTCTCTTTATCGTGTGTATACAACCAGTGTATAATTACAAAGTGCAATATGCTCTGAGAAAGCAGAAAACTTGCCCAGGTGAGCTTGACTTAGGGCTTTATTGAAATTGCTTATGGGAGCCTGTACTCCGCACCCACATTATGGAGGGAGGGGACTCCTGTGTCCCAGCAGTGGGCACAGGGGGACCTGAAATGTTTGAAAACATGAGGATGCCCAGGGTTGAAGACATGATTCTGCAGTTGATAAATGTAGCCAGTGTGCAGTCAAAGGCAAGGGGTCGAGCGCGTCCACACGTCCAGATCACTCTGGACTAAGTCATGATGCCTTCTTGCATGCTCCAGCAGTCATGGAGGATGTACCTGTTGCACTCATTTTATAGACAGGGAAACTGCCCTGGGAACATGGAATCAGGCCCCAAATCCAGACCTTTGGACTCAAAATCCAGTGTCCTTTGCACTTTCCCACCATGACCTGGAAAGTCTCTTTCTGTGCTGCCTTCAGAGAGCAGTGTTACCGACCTGCTGCTCACCAGGTGATGGGTCTTCTTGAAGGGTTTTCCATCTTCTCTCCCTCTCCACGAGCCCTGATGTATTTACCCTCACAGACTGATTTCCCTTTTATTTATTTATTTTTTTACAGTTCCACATGCAAGGCTCAGGAAACTGAGCCAGGTAGAGCCGAGTAGCCAGCATACTCCCATTAGACAGACTTTGCTTCCCCCAACTGAATTTGAAAAGACCACCTCAGTGTCCGGAAACAGAGTCTCCCTGCTGTACCTTTAAGAAGAATGTAACATTTTCTATTTCCTGGCTTTTTGATGAGTCATCAGTTTCCAGTACGAGTTGCTGTAATTATCCTGGTTAGATTAATTTCCCTAAAAATGGAGAAGCAGCTACTTTGATGGTTTCAAAGAGATAGACTTGAATAAAGAAACCCCTGTCCTTTAAACCTTAGAGAGAAATCAGACGTGCCAGGAACAAATGATGCTTTTTTTTCCCCTATACCTTATCTGCAAAAGGGTGTGTGCATTTTGCAGAATTCCTGTGATTTTTCCTCTCTAAGCATTTTGCTTCATACCTAAAGCTCCATGCCTGCATGAGTACCAAAGGACTTTCCTTGGCTTTTGCACTGACTGTATCTGTTTTGCCTTCTCTTCTTGTACAAGCAGTACAACCCTGATCTGAAGTTTTTTCCAGTCCGAGAACTGTGCAGAAAGAAGGGCCTGGCTTCCTATTCTCAAATCCAGGTAGAAAGTCCTCTCAGTGCTAAACATTCTTCACCTATTCCGTGGACTCTAGGCAGGTCTAAAAATTACATGGCATCAATGAGAACTGGCGCTGTTTACCTCCCTTCAGCTAATCTTAAAACACTGTGTTGAAACGCAGGCAATGTGTCAGGTGCTAGAACTACAGAGTAAAGAGGGCAAGGGGAGTTACGGGTGTGATATGCACACAGACACGAATCACACACTCTGTACATAAAAACACGTGCCACGCACGTGTACGTAGAGCTGTCCGGAATGTGTGTGTGTAAACATGCTTATGAGTATAGAGGTAGTAATGATACTCATCCAGCATTCTTCCAGGGGTATTGTAGAGAAAAGGATGCATAAGCTATCACCTGAGTTCGGCGTGCTTTTATAAAAAACTGGGGATTTTTCAGAGATCCTTGAAGTTTTCCTGATTCACTGTAAAGGACAGTCTTGGCGAAATCACAGTTGGAGGCTAAAGGAAACAGGTAAGGGGCTGTTAGAGAAGACATCCGTTTGTAGAAGATCAAAGCACATTTGATGAGCCACAAATTGGGCATCATAATGGGCGCCTTCCTGCCTGCAGAGCTCGAGGAAGAGGACGGGTGTGTCCCTGTGGACCACAGAGAGGTGGCCAACACCGCCTGATCTGCCTGAGTCCCTGCACCCCACCTCAGCTCGAGGAAGAGGACGGGTGTGTCCCTGTGGACCACA
This sequence comes from Bos taurus, assembly GCF_002263795.3. Taxonomy (NCBI): domain Eukaryota; kingdom Metazoa; phylum Chordata; class Mammalia; order Artiodactyla; family Bovidae; genus Bos; species Bos taurus. The sequence continues at coordinate 34,827,159 of NC_037352.1, read as the reverse complement.
GAGAGGTGGCCAACACCGCCTGATCCACCTCAGTCCCTGCACCCCACATGCCCGTTGGCATCACTGACACTGAGGGCTTTTGTTGAATGAATCACTCTGTGGGCGCCCTCACTGTTTAGACCAGTGGATTATGGAGGCCAAGGGACTAGTCCCGGCAGTGCTGAGAGCCCGACCAGCAAGGCCATGTGCTTTCTGGAAGGAAAAGCAAACTACAGAAGCTGTTGGCATTTGAGAAGAAAGCAGGAGCCACCTGAACCTCTGAAGTACGTCACAGAGATATGATAGCATAGTGGAAGCCGGTCTGGACCATTCACACAGCCTTCTGCCCTGAATGAAACTCCTCCCAAAGCCGCTTATTTCTGACCTCCACCCCACCCCCTACCCAGGAGTCCCTGGCTGCAGAGAGGACCCACAGCCATGCAGGTCATCATGACACTTAGCTTCCAATATGGAGGGAAGAAGGGCCCTGACCAGGCAAGGGCCCTTTAAAGGGAGAGGCAGGAAGTCGAGAAAGTGAGAAACCATCCTTCCCTGGAATTGCCCCAAATCAATGAAGGCTAATTCCTTTTATATAACATTTATGATTCTTAAAATTCATGAAACTCACACATGTTTATTGTATAAAATTTAGAAAATTCTAGTAGATTTTTAAAAATAGGTCATCACTCATTATCCCACAACACATGGATAACTGGGTTTTGTTGTTATGGTTTTTTGTTTCTTTGGTTCATTTCTGGCTGTACTGGGTCTTTGTTGCAACTCAAGGGCTCTCTAATTATGGCACTTAGGCTTCGTTCCTCTGAGGCCTGTGGGATCTTAGTTCCCCATCCAGGGATCCAACCCACATCCCCTGCATTGGCAGGCGGATTCTTAACCACTGGACCACCAGGGAAGTCCCCAGATAACTGTTTTAACATTTTGGCATATTTTATTCCAATCTTTTTTCTATATGGTACTCTATTTTTTTTCTTTTACTGTTCACGAATGGTATCAGACTGGTACAAGGTTTTCATTTCTAGGTGGTGGTTGTTTTCTACTTGGCATGTAAATATGTCTTTCTTGTCATTACCTGTTATTCAGAAACGTGATACATGCTGCATGACATCCCATCAGTAGACATCCCAGGAGACTGTCACCCATTGAGTTCCCTCTTGTTTGGGGGCCTGATTTGTCACGTTGCCCTCATTGCTGTGCAGGTTGTAACTAGGAAGCTTCACACTTGCTCTGTCTTTTGGAGCCTTTACGTTCTGCCAGAGGCTATGGCATCATCAGACCAGAATTCTCTGAGGACCCCGTTACCAGGCCACTGTCTGGTGACACTTACAGATGCCCCAGCCTCCCCTTGATTGGTGCACAGTGGAAGGTGCTGGGCCCAGAGTCGGGAGATCCTGGGTCAGGTCTCAGCTCTGTCACCCGGTCTGAGCTCTGTCACCCGGGCAGCAGCAGTGTCCTCAGTAGCAGAACAGGAAGATTGGACCAGAGCTCAGGCAGACTTGAAGGGCCTGCCCGTTTCTCAGCTCCTTGAACTTGATCACCCAACTCCTTCCCCAAAGCTGGGCTCTCCGTCCTCCCCGAGCTGGCCCTGTGCAGCCTGTCTGTCGGGTGGCCTTCAGGGAAAGGGCTCCCCAGGACGTGGGGGGCAGCATGAGGGTCAGGGGAAGAGCCCGGGTCTCAAAGTCATTCCAGAGTTTGATTCCTGGTGCTGTGAGTACAGAAACCCTGGGCAGGGCTCTCAGTTTCTTTACTCTGGCCTTAGTTTCCTCCTGAGTAAAGGGAGGCCTGGCGCATCATCTGCACACACGCCATCAGCAAATGGCTACCAGACACCCTGCCTGGCCCATTTGCAAAATGTTGGTTCACTTCCCGCACCACCGGTCTCTTCCAACCCTAAGGAACCCAGCATCTTCCATGTTTGACTTGTGAAAATCAGGCCAGTCCATCTGCATCACAAGACCCCTGTATTTGCAGCTGCAGGTGTTGGGTAAAGTGCCCTGTTTTCGTGTTGTATCATCATCCTAAGAGACTGAATTTAAAATCTTAACTAGTTCCCCTTGGGTGCTGCTAACACTGGCGGCAAAAAGTTCTGAGTTCAGATGATTGAGGGGCCGTTAGTGCCTTTAACCTCTGGAGGTTAATAACCACAGAATAACTGCCTTCCAAAATCCACACGCCACGTGTGTGTGGAACCCACCTTCTAAAGCAAGAACAGTGTGGTTCCCTCCAGCCACACGTCAGAGGCAACTCCGAGAGTTCAGCAGAGACCTGTTTCCACGTGGCCTGGAGAATTTGGGGGCCCCTGGGCTGATATAAAACAAATTAAGAGAGGTGCCAAGCATCTGGGCCTAAGCACAGACGTCTGGGGCTCCTGTTCTGGGATATCGTTAAAAGAAACTTTGGGGAACCAGCCTTCAGAATGAGAAGTTTCCTTTAGGAAACCGAGGGAGAGCCAGATAATTGAACTCATTGATTTCCTTCACGGCTTGTTTGCCCTTTCATTCTCTTCCTGAGGTGCTGTTTGTTGAGGAATGTCTCCAATTGCCAGAAAGACAGTGGGGTGTCTCGTATTCCCCCCTCCGCCCCCGCCAGCTCTCCTTTCAGCCAGAGCTGAGCTCTGAGGCGAGCCTGCAGTATGAATTTTTAATGCAGAACTTTATGGCATCGCTCTGGCAGCCTGGCCGCATTGCTCTCCTGAGCTTTGAGATTTCATGCTCTGCTGAACAGAGCAGAGACTCAGGGCCTTCAGCATCAGTGAGGATTAACCCCCACGTGACTGCACGTATGCCCTCCGATTTCCCTAAAGGTAAAGTTGGGAGAAAATATTAAAATTATGTGGTGTTTGGAATGTTATCCACAGAGCCTGGATGCAGAAACAGAGCATAATCTTGAAATTTCATAGGAAAACATATATTTTTAGCTTTTCATTTATCTTTCTTTTAAAATTTGCCTATTTTTATTTTGATGCATTTGTGTGGTCTTTCTACCCTAAAAAAAAAAAAAAAAAAAAGCGCCAATATATAGAATTTATGCAACATAAAGATTATTAGATCCTTCCGTTTTCCATGGAAAGCCCCCGGGTACTTAGAAACTTAGGATTTGTTGTCGATAAGGGGGAAAGGACAAGTTATGTGAAGTAGGTAATTCTGTGTGTAGGCATATGGTTGATTGGCCTTTTCTTCTGATAGCCTTCTAGTATTTTTCAAAGTTTCCAAATTAAAGGGGGGAAATTTTTAGAAGTTGTCTATGAAAATGACTTGAGCTTAAATGAGTTGGGGAAGGAATGGAGCCTTCGATCAGTGGTGCCAGAATAGCTGGCTAACACTCAGAGGATGAGAGATGAGGCAGAGCCCTGTGCAGAGTCAAGCCTCAACGTTTTAAATATTTACATATGAAAAACAAAGTCATAAAAACACTAGGAGAAATTTTAGATGGATATTTATATAATGTGAGGGTGGGAAAAAAATCTTTCAAAGCATTATGCCAAAGGTAGAACTCACAAAGAAAATTTCACAGCTTGCTGATGATTGATGAATGACTGGTAGATCAAGTGGCAAGAGTATTTGCATTGTGTATGACAGGGAAAGAGAGTCTGTGTGTGTGTGTGTATGTGTGTGTGTGTGCACGCATATATATATAAGCACACTTCATTGGTGCCATTTTCCAAAAGTATTTGCTTTTCCTTCATGTCTGTGTGTCACAAGCTGGTGATTCTCACAGTATTTCAGACTTTTTCACTGTTATTATATTTGTCGTGGTGAGGTTGCCATTGCAAAAGTATTACAACTCACCGAAGGCTGAGGTGATGATTAGTGTTTTTTAGTATTAAATTTTTTTTAATTAAGGTATGTACATTTTTTTTAAGACATAATGCTATTGCACACGTAATAGACTACAGTCTAGTGTAAACAGAACTTTTATATACACTGAGAAACCTAAAAATTGACATGACTAACTTTATGGGGACTTGCTTTATGGAGGTAGTCTGGAACCAAGCCAGCACTATCTCCAAGGTATGCCTGTATATATAAAGAACCCTTAGAAATCAATAAGAAAAGATTTAATACCCAAAGAGAAAGCTCCATCTCCTTACTAGACATAGGCCTCTCAGACTCAAGCAAACTCATGATCCCTCCTGACTTCCTTCTTGCCTGCAGGCAGCTTCCCTTCCATTTTTCCCCTCCCTGGAGCATATTCGGTCCTCCCTCGTTGCAGAGATGAAGGTTCCTCCTTGACCCTGCTGTCTGACCGTATTAGCTCCCCCTCCTTGAGGCCTTCTGCACTCCTCCTGTCTTTGTCTCCGCTGTCACTCCAGTAACGGGGCTCTTTTCACCTCTTGTCTTTCCTTCTTCAGTCCCTCCCTAGCAAATCTCCCCGCTGCCAATCCTCCAAGTATCTGTAAGAGTATCTTTCCAAAATATAAATCTGATTCTGTTTGTATGGCTCGTCCTTAAAATCTTTCCATGGCTTTTTAAAATTCTATATATTTTTTTAGTTGAAGGATAGTTTCAGATGTGCAACATAGTGATTGAATATTTTTATAGTTTGTATGTACCATACAAAGTTATTACAATACTATTGACTATATCATTAACTGTACCGAAAGTGCTGTACATGACATTCTTGTGACCCATTAATTTTATAGCTGGTAGTTTGTACCTCTCTGTCCCTGCTTCACCTAGTTCACCAGTCCACCCACCTACTTCCCCTCTGGCAGCCGCTATTTTATTCTCTGTATCTGGAGTCTGCTTCTGTTTTGTTATATTTATTCATTCCACATACAGGTGAAAACACATGGCTCTTTCTTGCCTCCACTGAAAACTGATGCCATAGCGTCCGGGATGCCTCGTGACACAGCTCTGCCTTCATAGCCTCATTTCACACCGACTCTAAACCCCACCCCCACCCCGTAGAATTGCGGGCCTTTCCCCTGATCACCAGTTCCCACATCCCACTGCGCTGTTACAAGCCTTTTTCCACAAGCACATCGCCTGCCCCTCCACGCCTCATTCCTGCACCCACACTTATCTGCACCAGCCTCTGCGAGCATGTGAGGAGGGTTCTGGTCTCTCCTATTCCGTGGAGAGAATTTGGGGGTCTTGAATTTGTATCCAGAACGTAAACATCTTAATTTTCACTAAATCTGACTGCAGTGTAGCATTTCCTTCCATTGCAAATCAACAACTCAGAACAAGAACAGGTCTGTGGCTTTCTTGCAAGCAGAAATCCTAGTAATTTCACATCACATCACAGTCCTCGTAGATACCTTGAATACTGTTTAGATCCATGACTGCTTCTAAATGTCAGTAATTTGGGGGGTTTCTAATTAATTTATTTACTTTTGGCTGCTTTGCGTCTTAGTTTCCGCAAACAAGATCTTTCATTGCAGCGTGCAGGCTTAGTTGCCCTGTGCCATGCGGGATCTTAGTTCCCCAACCAGGGGTCGAACCCACATCCTGTCTTTTGGAAGGTGGATTCTTAACCACTGGACCACCAGGGAAGTCCCCAAAATGTCGGTAGTCCTTAGACCCGTTACTAGATCAGGAGACCACTGGGACAAAGGGTGTGCTGTATCAAGGTTCCTTAGCGTGTCCTTTGCAGGGGGAAGAACCCCTTTGGTACAGCAGCGCCAGGTGCTGCGGGCTCTCTCCCCTCCCCCGGCCCCAGTGTCAGAGGTGGGTGTACTCGGAGCTGTGTTTGGCCTGGGGAGCTCACGCTACTTGTCTCAGACCTTCTGTGCTCGATCCAGGAGATAAAGCATGGGCTGCAACAGTTCCACCACCTCTCCACCATGCTATGTGGATGCTCGTAGATGCTTGACTTGATATTTGTTAGGACAAAACTCAGCACTTGCCCATTGGCTGGTTTACTCCCCATATGTTTCCTTATCACCCATGATCATGAATGTGGCTAATATTCTGGATCCTAACTACTCACCCACATTGATCATTACTTCTACCTATTAATTGATCTTCTCTTGAGTTTTGGTGATTTCATTGTCCAGAAGTAATATAAATATATGAGCTAGATCCCATCAAATTTGTCATTAATCATTTTTAACATGATTTCAATAATTGAAAATTATTATTTCCTTCCCAATCCATTTCTTTATTATTTTTTATGATTTATTGTATCTTTAACTTGTCGGAATGTATTATAGCCTATGAGGTAAGGTATGTGTCTGTTTATTATTCTTCATACCGATTCTCAGCTTGCCCAATAATTCCTTCCTTCAGTATTTAACGTTGGACAAATCAGATGTAAATAATTACATATGTCTCTGGATTGCTGTCTGAAATTTCTTTCTATTGATCCAACTTTTCATTCTTATAAGTACCCAACTGTTTTAATAATGTTTCATTTTCTGTCTTGATAGCTACAATAAGTTTACTGCTATTGGGGTCACCTAAGTTTTCTATATGCATCTTGACATTTTACTGAGTTTTATAAATCAACTTGGAAGCTAAACTTATATTTATTTCTCTTTAACACAACTGCACATAAGAAATGTCATCATTAGCTTTCTTTGTCACTAGCATTTTGTAATTTGATTTTCTATAGATGAATTTATGCCATGTTATTTTAATTCCCACATGTTTAATATTTATATCCCTGTTGTAGATGAAATCATTTATTTCATTTTCTAGATATTTATTACTGGTACATAGAAGTGTCATTTTTTGTCTTTATCAAAAAACACGGGGCTTTGCTGAATTCTTGGGTCATGGGTTCTCTGCTGTTTTGCTCCAATGAATCCTTTTGGACAAGCATGTAGCCATATTACCTATAAGTAGTGAAAGGAGATCCAACCAGTCCACTCTGAAGGAGATCAGCCCTGGGTGTTCTTTGGAAGGAATGATGCTAAAGCTGAAACTCCAGTACTTTGGCCACCTCAAGCGAAGAGTTGACTCATTGGAAAAGACTCTGATGCTGGAGGGATTGGGGTCAGGAGGAAAAGGGGACGACAGAGGATGAGATGGCTGGATGGCATCACTGACTCGATGGACGTGAGTCTGAGTGAACTCCGGGAGTTGGTGATGGACAGGGAAGCCTGGCATGCTGTGATTCTTGGGGTCGCAGAGAGTCGGACACGACTGAGCAACTGAACTGAACTGAACTGAGTAAATTTGTGTGCTTTTCTGATAACCAGAATACCTGATTCTCCTCTTTCATTCCTGTTTTTTAAAAGGAGCATCTCTCTTATCTGTCTGTGGAGAGCAGTGGAGGCTCTTGGTTTAAATGTCTGTCCTGTTTGAGACCCCGCACTCTTGTGATTCCCATTTAAATTAGCTTTGACCTGGCTTTCAGATTCCATGTGACTGGAACCCTTCCTCTGTGTCATTTGGTGTGGTTCATTTTCTAGTAGGAAAATACTTCTATATATTGTGTTTCTTTCCATTTTTATATTGCATATTTTATGGATTGTCTTACTTTGTGATTTAAGACAAGTTCAAGCTTGTGTTTTATTATTTGCTACACCTCTAAGTATGACTTCTTTCTCTGTTATTTTGCTACATATAGTATTGGCTAGTGTGGCTTTAAAACCTTACCCTAGCCTTTTGAAAAAGTCTAGTTAATCTTTTCCTCTTTTGAGGTATGATTCTATTGCATTTTTTTAGGCTTGGGGTTTTCTTCCAATACATATTTTATTTCTATAGGTGAATTTGGCCTGGTAACATTTACCAGTATAACTCTTACCTTACATTTTTCTTTATTCTTAATACTCTCCTCCCCCCGCCCCCGCCAATTCATGTCATCTCTGTCATAAACTTTCTGATCTATTTAAGGAAGATGGACCACAGAGCATAATTGACTCTCTGAATGTCCTGGGTCCTCCAGGTGAGCCCTGCTCCAGATCCCCTCTTTTTACTGAAATTCAGTGTCAAATGCAGAACTATTGAACCCTTTGGAAACCTTTTAAAAGCCACATATTTATTTTAAATTCTCTTACCATACTGCACTGCTATTACATTATATGTCAAGCATAGCAGCAAGTTATACTTCACTACATTAGCCTCTCCTCCTTCTGCAGTGAGACCCAATCCTTCATAGAATACACTGAACCTACACATTCCGGCTGGTGATTTCCTTAAAGTTGTTTCGATTTTCCAAGGACCATGGGCTTCCCTGGTGGCTCAGACAGTAAACAATCTGCCTGCAATGCGGGAAACCTGGGTTCGATCCCTGGATTGGGAAGATCCCCTGGAGAAGGGAATGGCTGCCAATTCCAGTACTCTTGCCTGGAGAATCCCATGGACAGAGGAGCCTGGCGGGCTACAGCCCACTGGGTTGGAAAGAGTCGGACACAACTGAGCGACTAACACTTTAACTTCTGAGGATCTCCTCCTGCCTTCACAAAGCACCTGCTGCTCAGCGGGATTATCAACTACAGTGATAAGAATCCTTTATTCTCTGGCACATGGTAAATATTTTTGCACAAACTTGAGGCTTGCAAGCTAGGTACATCCTAAGGCACAAACATAGATACATTCTTATCATCACATTGTTTAACTTTTACTAAACTCAGAAATATACTTTCCAGGTATCCAGTGTCCTTGCTTATGGTTAAACCCAGGGAGTGCCCTACTCTGTCATTTGGAAAGCTGACTGGATCCAGTTTCCTGCCCAGAATCCCAGAGACATTATACATCAGTGGTCACTGCACATAGCTGAGCTGTAAGGCAGTTATTTGCTGACTGTGTCTTCCCAACAGAGGGCCCTCGGGGTTCTATCCACTGAAGTTTTCCAACCAACCATGAATGTACGGAAGAGGGTTTGGCTTGTCCAATAACAATCCCTTCCAAATTGTGAATTCTCTAATAAAACCAGGAAGGTCATTTGTTTGTTTAACTTCAAATTTTCTTCATACTGACCTCCAAAAAGTATTCCAGGTGCCTTTAATACCAGGTACAGAATCAGTGAAGCTCTTAGATTAAAACCTGGGAATTCGAGCTTAGAGTTCCATGGGAAAGATGCCTCTTTAAGACTTGGATTTGAATTAAAGCTCAACAACTCAGTAACCTGACATGACTAAGACATTCCCCACATAGGACTTTCTGAGTTCAGTGTTACTGTGACGCCCTGATGTACTGTTTGCTTGGCAACGAGGAAAAACTTTATGTTGCAATTAACCTTGCTATTTTTTTCCCTTATGTCTAAGTATCGTGAACTTCCTTTGTGGTATTTTAGTGATTAGACAGGATGGAGGGTGTTCTTAAAGATTCATGGCCAAACCCGATGATGTCAGACCAAAGGGAAGGGACGGTCTTCATGGGGCCAGCAAGTCTGGCCCCGTCTGAATTGTTTGTCTAACACTTCACAAGTAGAAGAGGAACCACTGAATTATTCATTTTCAAGTTGCCCTAAAAAAAGGCACTTACGCTGCCGAATTGCAGACTCTCGGTGCCAGCGAGAGGAAGAGGAAGGATGCTGTCTTTCCTTGGGACAGGCCACTGCCGTCGGCTGCCTGATTCTCCAGTTTCACTTCCCGACCCTGTGGGGTGAAGGAGACAAACCACCAGCTGCCTTAAGTGCAGGGCAGTTAAGGGGGTGGGGGCCATGGACAGAAGCTACCAGGGCCTCCGAAGCCACAGGTGAGCCAAGTGCTGGATTGATGGGGGGAGACCAGTGAAGGGGAGGCTCTGCAAGCAGCTCTGAAGGGCAGGAGGTGTGGTCAGAAGGCACCGGGGTGTAGAAGTGATCCGGAGGACAGCCCAGGGCCTTGAGGTGGGCCCAAGAAGTCCCAGGAAGTCGTCTCAGCCTTGGACTTGGAGGGGAAGGAAGCAGAGCGTAATAACTAGAATGCACCTGGAGAGGTTTCCTTATTCTGAGTTTTAACTTCTCTGCCACCAAACCTTCTCTTAACAATTCCTACCACATAGTACTTAGGAGAGAAAGGGGGTAATTAGAATCCCTCACATTCCCGCATAAACCCAGGGTTCTTATCCTAGACTGCTGCTTTCTGTGACCTTGAGCTTCTTGGTCACCACTCACGCCCCCGCCCTCAGTTTCCCCACCTGTGAAATCCAAGCAGCATCCTCCTGTCCACCTGCAGCGGTGGCAAGTCCCCTGTGCCCTCGGGAGATGGTACGATGCACAGGATCAGGGGCACCTGTCAGCCCAAGGCAGAGTGCTTACAGGTCAAGCCAACAGGGAAAAGAAAACGAAATCTGAAAGGAGGCTCTGAAAGTGCGAAAGCTCACATGGGGCAGGCCATGCTCCACCACCAAAAAGACCTATTTCTTAAATATCTGGAGGAAAGCAGCAGCACCCTGGGTCCACAGTCCTACTGGCCATGTCCTCTGCCCAAGACTCCCCCAACCAGCCAGCTCCCGGGGGACCCAGCGCTCAGGGTGGCGGCCTCGGGTCCCTCCAGATCCCGCGTGGAGGCGGCTGCTGGGAGCCTCTTTCCTGGAGGGAGGAAGGTTGGGATTCCTGTGTCCCCTCCAGAATCCACTTACTCTGTATCAAAGAGAGATACTCATGGATGATTTTTCAATCACGTTCTCCTTGCAAAAGTGTGCCTTTCATACACGTCGTTTTTCCTTCCCTTTGATGAGTTAACTGACATACTAAGAGGTTAACTGACGTGACTAAAACTAGCAAAGTACTCCTCATCTGTGTTCTTTCCCAGGGGCCACTCTGTAGCATCCTGCTTATCTCTGCACGGGTCTTCTGATCACCTCATTTCTGTGCCAACAGTGGTCAACAGCCTACATACCGACTTTATAGTTGAAAAGTTATAATGGAGAGACACTAAACTACTGTGATGGTCTATGCTTTTTTAATCACCTTATAATTTTGTTTGTTTGTTTGCTTGTTATTATGTTCAGTTTCTGACATACGATAGAGGACAGAACCCCTAGTGCCTACTGGACAATTCCAGCCGTGCTTTCCTGGCCCACCTGTCCTTACTGCCATTTTATCTTGAAGCTCCTTCCAGAATCCTTAGAGCCTCACATTCAGGACTCTTATTCTTTAATATAACCACTATACCATTATCATAGGTGGTGCAGTTGTAAAGAATCCTTCTGCCAGTGCAGGAGATGCAAGAGATGCAGGTTCAATCCTTGGGTCAGGAAGATCTCCTGGAGGAGGAAATGGCAACCCACTCCAGTGTTCTTGTCTGGAGAATTCCATGGACAGAAGAGCCTGGCAGGCTGCAGTCCGTGAGGCCACAAAGAGTCAACACACAACTGAGCAACTGAGCATGCACACTATTATCACATCAGAAGTTAACTTCTTTATATCATCAATACTTCAATTTCTAATTACCCCTAAACATCATACATGAAATTTTTTAAATTGTTTTGACTCAGGATCCAAATTCAGACCCACACATTGCAATTGGTTGTTATATCTTTTAAGTCTCATTCGTTTTTATTGAGCCATCTCTTTTTCTTTTCCTTTCAACCTGTTTGAAAGAGAAACCAGCTTACTTGCCCTGAAGAGTTTCCCACAGTCTCTCTCTTGTTTCCCCAGATGTAGTTTAGCTTGTTCCTCTGTCCTCTTATCCCTGCAAGTTTGTAGTTGAACCCAGAGGTCTGATCAGATTTAGACTGGAGTTCAGGGGCAAAACCTACTTCCTAGGCAGTTGTGATTATAATCTGTTGTCTTGGGTGTTGAAAATTAGCTGTGACCAGAAAAGAAAGATTCTGATTTTCATGAACAACAATAATAATGAGTGTGTGCGTGGGTTTACGAAGTTTTCTTTTTACCCTCCATCAATATTCTTATTTCGTCCTTGTGCCAATTACTTTGGCAAAGGCCACGCTATTCCTCCCAGGCAGATGACTGTCACGCTCCCAGATCTGCCCAAGGTCAAAGGACCAGGAGGCAGTGGGAGGGAGTCTGGCCTGTCTACCTGCCATGCCAGCCACATTCTGGTGACTCCAGCCCAAGGTGTCGTCACTCCATCCTACTTGTGACCCCTGCACTTGATTTAAGGGAAGAAAAGGATTTTCACACCAGACTGCTCCTCATAGCTTTTAGAGCAACAGTTTTAGAGAACGTGAGAGAAATGGCAAGAGGCATCTGAAGTTAATCCAGATGCTTATCCCAAGACGCTTCCATGACCTCAGGAGCAGCAGTCTCGTGAGTTAATTCTCCAGCCATGGCTGTCCCCGGTGCCCTACCCTGCGAGGACTGAACCTGGGTGATGGTCCCAGGCGGTTTCTGATCACATCGGACTGTACTTCAGGGAGTGGCTCAGATTAAACTAAAGGAGGATTTATTTAAATTATTTTGTGTAAGCAAGTCAGTTGAATCGTAGGGCCAGAAGGGAAATTTCCTTCCCATTTGGTATTGATGAGGCTTCACCAAAATTGATTTTAATCATTACTTGTATCACTGACATTTAAACATAACAGTCATCAGAAGGAACAAATTGTGGTTAATTTCTGAACAAGCAGAGGTGACCTTTTGGCCATTTAACTGTCTCTTGATACAGTTTTATTTGCAACAAGAGTAAAAACCACTATTTCCCGAGGGTCTGACGTAGCGGTCAAGCTCTACAACTGTTTCTCTGCCCAAACCTCGACTTGATCAGAGAGGGAGGGTCCACTCTGGGGTGACACGTTTGACTGGGGGCTTGGGGGCTTGAATGGATGCCAGGTAGTTTCACCCCAAAGCAGAGGCGGCTTAACCCGGGTGGAAAATGAGAGACAGGACCCATCATACAGCTGGGGGTTGTCAAGAAAACCCCTCCACAAAGGACGCTTTCTCCTCCCACCCCCCCCAGCCAATCCGTGTCGAGTCCTGTTTGTACCCAGCTCTGTGGGCCCCGGGAGGGACGGGGAGCAACAGGGAAATGAGCCAACAGCCCTGCCCTCTGGCAACTCACGCTCCCATGAACCCGGGTCTTTAGATACTTTTTCTTCCAGGGAGAGTGTTTGCCTCCTCTTTCAAGGGCTACAAAAAGTGGTCAGAAAAACTAAGTATTTTCCTTCTGCCGAAACAACTTACAGACTCTTTCCTTGAAAGTCATATTTACAACTTGGCTAAACAGCCCTCCACTTTCTGCTGTTTAGAATCCCAGCCAGTGAGTTGTTGCCTGTCACATGCAGGGTGGACTCGAGGAAGTGAAGGCGTCGTAGGTCCGCGTCATTCATCAGCCAGGATTTAGGGAGTGCTTGCTGTGTTCTCTGGGATCATGGCCGTGAATAAACAAGCCATCAGTATCTGAACGAGGTACTCAGAGGCAGAAATAAGTGCAATAAAAATAAATGAGCAGATGACGAGGAGCAGGGCTGCCAGGAGACCCTCAGAAGACAGTGGGCCCTTGAGCCAAGGCCTAGATGGCGACAGCAGCAGCATGTGGAGCTCAGCAGCGGGGACAGCCATGCGGACAAGCATGGTGGCTCTCAGGAACAGAATAAGGCTAGAGAACCCACAAGAGCATTTGTCGATTGAGCCACAAAAGGAAATGTGCACAGAATGCATGTCACTCGCAGACTAAAGCCTCAACCCCACCTCAGCGGCGCTGAGGGAGCAGTTGTGCACTTGGGCCTCTTTGTCTGGACAGCTGGACAAGCGGGAAATGAAACTGGAAAAGGAGCCGAGGTGTTGATGAGAGGTGAGCTCCCCCAGGGGTCCTGGCCCAGAGGACACTGGGAGGGAGGGAGCTGGGGAGCAGCCCGCTGAGCCTGTTGCGCTGCCTAAGGCAGACTGGCTGTGAACTCTGCCCTGGGAGCGAGAGGCAGCCAGGGGCTCTCCTGCCAGGCAACATGTTGAGACCAATGGGTGGAATGTGGGCTCAGGTTTTTTGAAAATAATATCGTCAAATCTGTGATGGCTCACTCTGTCTACAAAAAGAAGGAAATGCTTTCAAAGTACTTTGTATGACTTTACCTGACAAAGAGGAGACAAAAGAAATGAGAAGCCAGTCTCACTTATAAATATTTATGGGGAAAAATACTCAATAAAATATTAGCAAATAGAACTCAGGAGTGTGTTAAGTGCATAATATCCACAACCAAATGGGGGGCAAGTGACTGTCAGTATAATTTACCATTTCAGCGAGTCAGAGGAGAAGAACCTTCTAATTAGCTTCATAAATGCTTAAAAGGTACTTAATAAAATCAGTGTCCTTCTTTTATTAAAAAGCCTTAATAAAATATGAACAGTTGGCTATCGCATTAACAAAATACAAACACATGTATTTAAAGCCCAAAATGAGCAAAGCGTTTGATGGTACACCATTGGAGGCCTCACCTGTGATGTCAGCCACCATCTGACATTAGGCAAGGGTCCCCACTGTCACCCTAGCTATGTGTCTGGGGTCTGCTGTCATGAGGGAAAGAAATAGGAGGCGTAGAAGGGGCAGGAAGAGGCTGGCCTCGTGACGTGGTTGGGGTGGTTGCCATGGAAACACACGCTTAACAGACTCCCACCCCATGTGGTCTGGTTCAGTCTGGTTGTGCCTCCCTCTGCCTGCTGTTCTCTGCCTCCTTCAGGTTGCAGACCAGAGGTCCTCTCCTCCAAGAGCCTCTCTCCTCCTGTTTGCAAAGCTCGCTGTCCCTCCTTCTGGGCTGTCCCTGGACCCAAATTCCCTGGTGTCTTCACTCCCCTGCGCCCACCTGAGCAGGCAGTAACAGGGTCTCCCGTCTTTGAACTCCTGGGATGTACGGCATCTGTCCTTGTGGTCCCAGTAAGGTGAATGTCAGTGCCCTGTGCACTGCCAACCTGTGATGTTTGTTTCCCCATCGGATGTGGCACATAGTAGGTGCTCTGTAAGCATCACTGAGGGCAAGCTGCCCCAACTCCACTCACACCCCTGGGCCTCAGGCTGGTGCCGCCTTCTTCCTGTGCAGCCTTGCCCTGCCTGTCACACTGGACTCAGACCAGCCTTTCCTCTCCTGAGACCAAGTCCCACCTGCGTGCCCATGTGCAGGCGGAAGAGGCCCTTTTTCTGAGGACCCTCAACCCCCATTAAGGCGATTCTAGCCCTATAGACAAGACATCTCCTTATCCCTGGCCCTCTGGCTCCTCCTCCTCCTTGTTTTCCCACCAGTTCTTATTGCACGCGGTCCAGCAACCCTGCTTCTGGGCTCCTCTGCCCCTTTGTGCTGGGAGCCAGATCTGGAGACTGACCCACCTTCCTGATGGGCCAGGTGGCAGACATAGCATCCAGTGGGTGGGGCAAGCATTCACTTTACCAAGCATACTGGAACTTACTTAACCAGCATACTTGTTTTTAAAACAGGGAGAATGGATCTTTAGATATTTCTTCCTCTTTTGTTTTTCTTTTATTGTTTTGTTTTTTTGACTGCGTCACACCCCCACCAGGGATCGAACCGTGCTCTCTGCAGTGAAAGCAAAGGATCCTACCCCCTAGACTGCCAGGGAAGTCCCAGATATTTCTTCTTTTGATGCCTAAGAACTTTACAATCTAGAATTGAGGCTCTTGACCTGGGTCCAAGAAAATACACTGACCTTTGAAGTTCGCCCCGGATGCTTTTTCAACTGCCTTGTAGATTTACTTTGCTTAAATAGCTCCTGAAGTTGCAGGCTTGTTTGGGATTGAAATATGCTCCACCCTTGCCCCTGTGCCATCCCTCAGCACTCGGGAGACTAGTGTGAAAGGAAACACAGGGTTTCCATCGTGCATACGATTTCCCTACCGTCAGCCTTGACTGTGTCCTTTCAAGTTCCTCATAAAAAATCATGTGCCAGCCCAGAGACTACCCTGGAATGATCTGTGGGGAACCGATTGAATGAAACTGCATATTCCAGGCCAGGCTGAAATGATCCGCAGTCTGAAGCCAGAGCAAGCACAATGCTGCTCTGGTTAATGGTTCAGTGAAAGCTGTTTTGTCAGCTCGTAAAAAGGTGAGAGAACGTAATCTTTATAATAAATAGTTTTGCTGAGCAAACAATAACGTGCAGTTATTATGGACTTTGGAAAATAAATGATTTTAGGCTAACGTCAGGCTCCAGTTCCAACCCACTGACGTGGTATTTGAGCCTGCGAAACAAAAAGAAAGAAAAACCCCCTCGGGATATTGTTGACTGCCTGCTATGAGAGCACATGCCATCTAATTCATAACTATACTTTTCAGATAACATTTCTAGTTGCTTTTTTAACCCCTGGACACTTTCATGTTACTTATTGAGGACAGTTTGTCTGGTAGGATTCATGTTGTTGGGGAGGGACGGGGGCAGCAGCAGCTTGGCGAGGAGTGGGTTGTATGGACTCTGCGGCAGACAAGTTATAAGATTCGACCAGCACTGACAAGTCTGCCAGCACTTCCCAAGGGCTGCACTTCATGTCTCCAGGAGTCCTGATCACATTTTGGTACCCAGTGGGTTGTGTTTTTCATCTCACCTTTTAAAAAGCATGCCCGCTTGGGAAGGTGCATCACTGAGCCTACAGACTCCTATAGTAATCATCTGAACTTTTCCTCGCCCACTGCATCTCTGGTTCCTACCACTGTCTCCTGTGACTCTGGTCCCATCTAGCCCCCCTGGGCCCTGCTGTCTTCAGGGGAGCTGGTGTTGAATTCCCTGGCCCTGGAACAGCAGGGCTCAGTGTTGGCATTATCATCTGAAAGCTCTGGAAATACGAGACTTGCTGTCATAATGAAAGGTAAGGGCCATACTTGTTATCACATTCAATATTTTGGTCAGTTTAGCAGTTGCCTAGTAACCAAAGTTAAACTGACGAGAAGATGGAAAAACTTGAAATTCATTTCCAGGGATTGCTGCAGAATGCCAAAAAGACACCTTCCTGTTTAAATGTGGCTAATTTTTTTTTTTAATCAGTGACTTGAAATCTTTCAGAGCTGATACATTGTTTTCTGGGTATTAGGTATTGTAATGACCAAACAAAACCATTCACCTAGGAGGCACTCAGGCCCACCCCGGCCCCTAAATCTGGCTGGATCTGGACATCACTTCCCAGACCCTCCAGGTCCCAGCTTTGCCGACCCAGCCTCTATGTGAAGCCAGATCTCTAAGAATACCTCTCTTTTCTAGCCCAGGCCTGTGTCTGACCTTGTCCTGACCCCATGGCCAATGGCAGTGGCCAGTCAAGAAGTGAAGGGTGGATTAAAAATAAGTGAGTGTCGGTCCCCAGACAGTCACACTTCACCCTTAATCTCCAGAACAGAAGTTGGGCCATTTTACCAGGGGGATCACTTCCTCCTGATGCTGAGAATTAAAGGCAAAGCCCTGGGAATTTCCTGGAGGTCCAGTGGTTAGGACTTCAAGCTTCCACTGCAGGAGGCATAGGTTCGATCCCTAGTCAGAGAACTAAGATCCTGCAAGCCGCACAGCATGGAGCAAGGAAGGAAGGAATGAAAGAAAGAAAAAGAAGGAAAGAAAGCAAGGTGCAGCTCTGGCCAAAGAGTTTTCCTGGTGGAAAGGCGCTATCAGCTTACTCTGGAGACCTAGGGTCATTCCCTGCCTTTCCTTCCTTCACTCAGCAAAATGCATTGAACAGTGCTGTGTGTCTTTTTTTGATTCATCCTGAGAAATACACAGCAGGTCTGCCTCTCTATGCTCCCCACCTCCCTGTGTACACTGCCAGGCAGAGTAGCTGGTAACCCCAGGAAAAACAAGGCCCCAGAGGAGGACACCCATCTCTGGAAGGCAGTCAGATGGGCCCGTCATATGAAATAAGTGCAAAAAATACACTCGAGGAAACATAAAGCAAAACCAAGGAATAATTTAATAATGAAGGGAGTGGGAATGACAGGTATGAGAGACAGAAAAACTAAACCAAGGAAGCGGAGAAGAGATGGATCCCAGGCTGAGCACAAGTACAGGGGATCAAGCTGAAGAGCTGTCCAGAGGGGCAGGAGAAGATCAGGACACAGCAAATGGAGGGAAAGTTTGGACAACGTGACAGGCGGAAGTAGGTGTGCCGACAGTAGCCAGGTAATGGGAGAGCCACACTGAGCAGAAGACTATCTAAATAACGGAGATAACTTAGCCAGAATTAAAGAGGAAGGGGCTCGTGGAAGATACAACAGGAGAAATTCAGGAAACCCTCCCTGAGGCCGGTGCTCAGGATCTCTGCTCTCCCAGCCCCGGCCGTTCCCCATCCACCTGCTGGGTCCTGCAGCCACCAGCTCCCCAACGTGCTCCAGAGAGAAGGGAGACAGGGCCCCTGGAGGTCTTATTTCAGGTGCTCAGTAGCCAAGCGTTTCTGTCTGCCTCTTGTAAACGCAGCCCCGGCAGACTTTATAGGACCCACATCTGCCCGCACCTGTCCTGTGGCCAGGGAGCTTGTAGGTGTCTTGAAACATTCATGGACCAAGTGAGTGAGTGTCCAAATGATACCAGCAGCTGTTCCAAATGATACCAGCAGCTGGCGGGCTGGGTGGGTGGCTGCGTGGATCTGGACTTGGTGAATAACTGATTTAAGTTCAAAGCTGCATTTAAAAGTAGTGATTTGCCTTAGGAGAAGGTTGTTAACTTTTTATTGTCTCGCATACACAATGAAGTTTGTGCTCCATCAGCAGGTTGTCTAGACAGTTTTCGGTTCTGACCATCAAGTCCCCTTTTCTGTCACTAGCAGATCTTAACACTTTCCATGATGGTTTTACCCTCCGGAGTCACGGCAGTTTCTCTCTGATACCCTGAAGGTTTCCTTTTGAAATGGTGCAAGGAGATGTTTCACAATTGAAGCCACCCCAAGCCTACCCCCAGCCCCCAGCATTTCCCTGCGGGGCCCCAGTTTGAGTGTTTGTCTTAGAGACACTGCCTCCTTCACCAAGTTGTCCTAAAAATAGCTTCATTTAACCAGGCCATTTGATGAGGTGTTTCAGACTTTTCTCTGATGAGTCTGTAAGCAGGATACTGTTTCAAACAGATACCACAGTCTGTGAACCTGATCACCAGGCGTCTGTTACCTTGTTCAGGCTGACGAGAGTTGATGAAATTGCCTGGAATCGCAGGGCACACCTAAAGGTTGGGAAAGCCTCAGGGCCTCAGGAGGGAACACACGATGCAGCAAATAGCGAAAACAGACCGGCCAGAGCCTGAGTAGCTCATCCCACTCTCTGTATTAAGGGTAGGTGGTTAGGACCAGAGAATGAGGGTGGGTGGTTAGGACTAGAGAAGCAGGTTTGGGGAACAGAAGAACCCTGGAGTCAGCCTGTCTGGGCGCCCCGACCTGCCCCAGTGGGTAGACTGGCCGACCAGCCCATCACTGGAGGGACCAACTGCATTCAGGACCCTGATCAAAAGCTTAACACCAAGTCCTGTGCCAGCAGGGATGAGGGTGGAGGAGACAGACACTGGTGGGGAGACTGTGCTGCCTCCTGAGATGGAGCCACTGGCAGGGTTGGGGGAGGGGTGGAAGTAGGAGACGAGGTTCCCAGAGGTGGAGGGTGACGGGACAGGCAGTATAGGTCCAGGCTACATAGGGGTCCATATGTGGTGAGACAGATTGGAGCGGAGGTCTGTGGATGGGGGCCAAGAGCCTCGACGCAGAAGGACAGCCAAGGGAGTCCAGCAGGCAAGCCGTCCAGCGGGGAGGGGTGGGCCTGAGTCCTGCAGGTGGCAGAGCCAGCTCAGGTCCGCACAGGGCGTAGAATGAAGCAGCCGCAGCCGGAGGAGGTCTGTGCTGTAATGTCCCATCCCCTCTTTCACAGGGGTACTGAACCTCTCACAGGTAGCAGTCTTGACCTTGACCTCCTCGCTGGGGCCACCGTTGGGACCGGTCTGGGGCAGCGACTACCCTGGGAGTTCTGTTCAAACCTGCCACAGACTTTTGGAATTGTCCTTCTCAGTAGAACTCTGAGCATGGTTCCTCTCTCTCTCATGATGTTGTATGTTGGAAGCATATATATGCCTTCAAATTACTCAGGAAAGGACTTTCAGAACAGGAGGAAAAAAAAAAAAAAAAGCACCTGGTAACTCCCTGCGTGTGAGCAGGCTTGGAGGTGGGGTGTGACAGTGACTCAGCTGGTTCATGGTGCAGACAGCAGAGCCTCCCATCCTGCATCCCCAGCCTCTCCCCACCTCCCCTACCTGTCCATGGTTCTCTCAGTCCTGGCAAACTTCTACTCATCCTTCAAAACCCAGTTCACACATCACCTCCTCTGAAACCTTCCTGATTCCCTCCCCCAAGGAGAATCCAGCTCTGACTCCTCTGTTTTTCCAGAGCTCTCTGTTCAGAGCTCTGTTCAGGGCTCTCTTGGCAGGAGGCACTGTCTCCCCAAGGAGACTGGGTGCCCCTCAAGAGCACACCAGCTCTTTCCCTCGACGTAAGCCCACCTCCTCCCAGCAGGCATCCGTGTCCCCTCGCAGGTCTGCAGGCCTCCCGCCCCGACACTGGCCTGGCCTGCGTGCCCATGGGCCATGCTGCCAAGTTGGGAACAGTGGTGGCCCCTGAGCCTGCCTCGCCCATCGACTAACCTGCTCTCTCCCTCTCACCTCCCCAGGGCCGACGAAATTGAAATGATCATGACGGACCTTGAAAGAGCAAACCAGGTAGGATGTTTGATGGCTTCAGACATAAAATCACAAGAGCATAGCCCTTTCGGTCCTCACGGAAGAGGCTTCTCTCTAAGTCAGGTTGATGCTTTTTCTGATGCCACGAGGTATACATAAGCAGTCCCAGGTGTGATTTCCTTGCGAAAGTCTCTGATACGGTCCCTGCATCCCAGGCACCCCGTGGTGATGCTTTTTCTTTTCCTTCATCCATCTCTTAAGTCTCTACACTGCTCCCGTGACAGCTGTTATGCAGCAGAGTTTATACCAACATGTTAACCCTGCAGCAAAGTCTGTGCCTCCACCTTCTAATGGGTTGAGCCACTTGCTCTGGAGAAGGCTTCCAGCCAAGGGGCCCTCTCATCTGATTCTTAGTCGTCACATTGCTTTGTGGAAAGTACCCCCAGCACTGTGTCCCACACAGAATAGGCACACAGTATCCTCTAAACGGGGCTCCCAGGTGGTGGTAATAGTAAAGAACCCGCCTGCCAGTGCAGGAGACATAAGAGACACAGGTTCAGTCCCTGGGTCGGGAAGATCCCCTGGAGGAGGACATGGCAACCCACTCCAATGTTCTTGCCTGGAGAATCCAGTGGGCAGAGGAGCCTGATGGGCTACAGTCCATGGCGTCACAAAGACTCAGACACAACTGAAGACTTGGCACGCACACATCCCGGGGCTGTAAATACGGAGCTGCCACCCTGCCGAGCCCAGCCCCTCCTCAAGAACTCTGCAGAAGAGGAAAACATTTTGCTTCAGCAAATGGTGCTACTGCTTTGAAAAGGAAGGGGTCTCCCCCTTTTATTTTATTTTATTCTAGTCTATTTTTTAGTGGAGAGAAGCAGCCAGAGCTGGGTTAGGTTTCTCAGCCCCAGAAGACCACATGTGGGTGGTAGTGGCCTCTCCCCATTTAGTTCTACAGCCGGGCCACCCCACACACAGGGAAGCTCAGGGTAGCCCCAAGAGGATGAAAATCCTTCTCGAATCTGCAGTCTCAGCTCTCTGCCTTTTGAGGGTCCCACAGCGTGACTGCCTCCTGGCTGGCATTCCTAACCCCTTGGCAGACATTCAGGAAAGAGCGTCCCTGTTTGATCTTTAGCTCATGAAAATACTCTGAACTCTGACTGAAATGTGAAAGTCAGTTTATGCAGGAGAACGGTCATAGGTCGTCCGGGTTCCTTTCTTCTTTCTGAGGGTCCTAGGCCTGATCCATGTGGGGTGCTCAGTAGAGACGCCTGGACTGCATCACCCCAGGTAGCGTCTTTAAAGTAATTCAATTAAATGTATTTACTTACTGGCCATACTACATATCATGTGAGATCTTAGTTCCCTGACCAGGGATCGAACCCCTGTTCCCTGCATTAGAAGTGCAGGGTTTTAAGCACTAGACTGCCAGGGAAGTCCCAGTAGCATGTTTGTATGGCAACTTTGTGGTCACAAGAAGAGCTGACCATTCTTGAGTAACTTTTCTTGTGCCTGGCTCTGTTCCGAGCACTTCACATGAACCGAGCCCCTTAAACCTCACAGGTTTCCACCAAGATCAGTGTAGTTATGACTCCCATTTTACAAATAAGCAAACTGAGGTCAGCAGCCGGTCAGTTGCAGAGTCAGGCCTGGAACCTACACTCTTCACCACACTCAGAAACAGGGCTGGAGTCCAAGGGCTCATTTTGCCTTTCTTTCAAATTCCCAAAAACACCCATTCCGCTCCCTGCCCTAAAGCACTACTTCTGCTCCAGTTCACAAAGGTGCCTAAGCATTTATTTACCTTAATTTACTATAAACTAATTTACTTTGGCCCCTTTGTTCTTATTCAAGTAGCACACTGCTCAACTTTCCAGAGACCATATTTGTTAAGCTTCCCTGTCACAGGACTGTCATTCGCATTTCTCAAATTTCCACCCATCCACTCTCTCCCCCTGGCCAATCCTGGGCCAGCCACCCCTTCTGAAGGCACTCTGGGCTAAGCTCTGGTTTGTTAGATAACCCGATTCTGTGCATGTCAAGCGCTCAGGTTCCAATTAGTCTGCAGGTACTAAGCATATTTGGCAGAGGTGACGCTTTTCTCAAAATGCCTAAGGCCCTGGGTGGCTATGGGTCCTTGGAGATGCCAGGCAGGACCCTGCAGAAGGTGCTGCTTCCAAGGCGGCAGTTTGCTCAGGTCCCCACTCGGTACTTCCTGGCTGTGTGGCCTTGGATAAGTCTCTTCACTGATTATATTTCTTTAAAAAAGAAAAGAAAAAGATGAACTTTGCAGACCTTATGCCAAGGAAAATTAATCCAGTCACACAAAAAAAGAAAACAAATACTATGTGATTCCTCCTCTATGAGGTCCCTGCTGCTGCCGCTGCGAAGTCACTTCAGTCGTGTCCGACTCTGCGACCCCACAGACGGCAGCCCACCAGGCTCCCCCGTCCCTGGGATTCTCCAGGCAAGAACACTGGAGTGGGTTGCCATTTCCTTCTCCAATGCATAAAGTGAAAAGTGAAGGTGAAGTCGCTCAGTCGTGTCCAACTCTTAGCGATCCCATGGACTGAAGCCTACCAGGCTCCTCCGTCCATGGGATTTTCCAGAGTACTGGAGTGGGGTGCCGTTGCCTTCTCTGATATGAGGTCCCTACAGTCATCAAATTCATAGAGACAGTAGAAGGGTGGGTATCAGGGGCTGGGGGAATGGGGAATTATAGTATTTAATAGGGTCAGGCTTTCAGTTCTGCAAGATAAAAAGTTTTAGAGATGGTTGCCCGACAGTGCAAATATGCTTAACACTACTATAAAATCCATACTTAAAAATGATTAAGATGGTGTATTATATGTGATTGTATTTTACCATAATTTAATTTTTTTAATTTAAAAAAGAAACTTGTTAATGTTCGAGAGAGGAGGAAGGGAGGGAACGATAGCAAGTGCAGGCAGTCCTCAGAGAGATTTCGGGTTCAAGGCCGCCGCAGCAGAGCAGGTATCACAGTGCAAGTCGCTCAAATGTTTCAGCTTCCCAGTACATGTAAACGTTATGTTTATGCTACACTGCAAGTCTGTTAAGTGTGCAATAGCAGTATGTCTGAACAAACAATGAACATACATACCTTAATTTTATTTTTTTATTTTTATTTTTTTTCATACCTTAATTTTAAAAGAAAGCTATTGGAAAAACACTGCCAGTGGACTTGCTCCAACACAGCGTTGCCACCAACCTTCAATTTGTAAAAAGCAATGTTTGGAAAGCACAGTAAAGAGAAGCATGATAAAAGGAGGTCTGCCTGCACTTCCTTTGCAGGATTATTTGTAGAATTAGAGGCAAAATGCCCGGAAGTGGGGGGCTTCCTGCATGGCTCAGTGGCAAAAGAATCTGCTTGCCAGTGCAGGAGGCGTGGGTTCTATCCCTGAAGTCAGGAAGATTCCCCTGGATGGGGGGATGTCAACCTATTCCATCCAGTATTCTTGCCTGGGAAATGTCATGGACAGAGGAGCCTGGCAGATTACAGTCCATGGGGTCACAAAGAAATGGACATGGGCAGCATGCATGCACACATGCCTGGAAGTGAGTGCCTTAATTCATGCTCTGTAGTTGCTAACATAGTCAGGTTCACAGGGAGAATTCCAAAGTCCCACCCTAGGGAAGTACCAGCACGGTGAGGGTATGCGGAGGTATAGGAGAGCCTAACCAGCCACTCAGGGCGAGTTCATAGCCGGATGTGGCTGCCAAAGGAGATTAATGCAACCTCAGGCTGCATTAATAGAAATAGTCTCTGGAATGAAGGAGGTGATGATTCAGCACCCATCTGTAGCAATTAGTCCTTGCTCAGGGAATTGTCATTTGTCCTAGAAACCTGGGAGGAATGCAGGCATTCAGGGAGTGCTTTCAGGGTCCACTCCATGGCCAGGATGGGGAAGGGACCCACACAGGAGGGAAACCAGGAGGTTTGGGGACATCTTTATTCTTTGGGGAGCAGAGAAAGAAAACAGAGGGACTTGACACATGGGGAACTTGGGATGTTAAGAGATTAGAAAGGGGAAGGCCTAGGGTGGTGGTTGTGGATTCTGGCCTTGCAGCTCTCCAGGACTGGCCGTGGAAGGGGTTGGGCTTTGTCATGGCTGAGGGCAGAGGCTAATGGGAGGGAGCTCCCCTCATCCCATGCAAAGAAGCTTGTTCTCAGCAGTGAGTCACCAGAGGCGCCTGGAGCTGCCTTCTAAAGGAGTGAGCTCCCCGTCGACAGAGCTATGTGAGCAGATATGGGCCAGACCTCGCTGAGTGTGTGAGGTGGAGGATCCAGACACAGAGCAAACAGAAAGTGCTTGGACTCGATGACTCAGCGGGTGGACAAGGGTGACTCAACGAGGAGAAAAACTTCCCGGGTAGAGAGGGAGGAGGGCACCCAGGAAGGCAAGGAAGCACTCAAGGGTTCCAGGCTGTTCCAAAAAGCCACTCTGGGGACGTGGGCCCAGAGGAGGGGGTCCAGCCGGGTTTAGGGTGTCCTGAGAACAGTGGAGCGGCACAGGCAGGAGTGAGACGCCGGATTTGAGTTCTAGAGGGATTGCTGTGGTACGCATTAGAAGCGGAGGGGAGTGAAAGGACCGGAAGCCAGGAGAGCAGTGAGCAGCTGCTGAGATGGATCAGGGCAGGGATGTGCGGGCGGCTCGGCCCCCCAGTGACAAGGCAGAGGCGGAAGCGGGCGGGAGGAGGGGCACCGGGAGCTGCACCAGGGCGGGCACAGCCAGACATCTGGTTCCATGGCTTTCCTATCAGGGGAGAGCCCCAGGAGGAGCAATTTACTAGTTCATTGGCATATAACATTATTTTTGCACTGGGTTTATAGTCAAAACATTCTACTGAGACCTGAAGCTCTATTTTATAGCTAAAGTACTTCTGTTTCTAGTGAAGAAAAGTGGAAGAGAATCAGCACCAGGCGATTAGGAGCTGGGTTTATTTACACCTATTTGTTCAACTTTGAGATGTTTGTATTAATACCATCTTTACTGGTGATTATTAAGGTTCAGAGGGGCTTCCCAGGTGGCTCAGCAATAAAGAATCCACCTGCAGTGCAGGAGATGCGGGTTTGATCCCTGGGTTGGGAAGATCCCCTGGAGAAGGAAACGGCAACCCACCCCAGTATGCTTGCCTGGGAAGTTCCATGGACAGAGGAGCCTGGCAGGCTACAGTCCAAGGGGTCACAAAGAGTCAGACATGACTTACAGACTAAAAACAACAACAGAAAGTTCAGAGCTTTGGGGGCAGGAGGAGGTAGGGAAATTTGCTCTTCTGGCTTTTCTGAAATCATGACTCAGCAGTCAGTGGACTGTGACAGTCTAAGTTTATGGGAGTGGAGTGGTGTTGGAGGAGGTCCAGCTTTCAGCCTGGCTGACCCTTGAGAGGAGAAATTCAAATCAATATCCATCGAATCCCCCAGAAACACAGGCAGGGAGCCTGAACGGGACTGTAGCCACTGAACGGGGCCAGCTTGGGACACATGGCAATTAATCTCTCTGTGGACTTTTCTGACCTTCCTCCAACAGTGTCACTGAAGCAGGGCCGCCTCTGGCCCTAGCTGTGCCCCACAGCACTGGGTGGTGCTGCTGTGGAAGGGTGACCTGAAATTAGCTGTGTGCTTTCCAGAGCGATGGCATCTGTTCCCTTGGAAAGTCGATCGCTGGTCTTTGTAGTCTTGCTCCCCTTTCTCTTCCTCAAGAGTCCAGGCCCTGGAGGGAAGCAGGTCGAGGGGTCATCCTTGAGGAGACCTTGCCTTCTCCCAGAAATGGTCCAAATGTGTTATTTGTACTCGAGGAATATGGTGGCCAGGAGAACATCCCCCGAAGATGTCCAAATCCCAACCTCCACAACCTGCAAGTATGTTCATTTACTTGCAGAGCAGAGTCAAGCCTGTTAATCTGCTGACCTTGAGGTGTGAGAGTCCCTGGGATTATACAGGTGGGCCCTCCGTAGTCCCCAGCGTTTTCAGAGGCAGAGAGGGAGGCAGAGGGGTCAGAGTAAGGGGATGCGAGAATTCGATTGGCCACTGCGGGTGCTGAAGGCCACAGTGAGGAAGGGGCCACAAGCCAAGGAATGCGGGCATCCTCTACGAGCTGGAAACAGCCAGAACACAGATCCTCCCCCGGAGGTTCAGGAAGAACCCAGCCCTGCCAGCACCTTGAACTTACCCCAGTGAGCCCAGTAGCAGATGCCTGACCTCAGAACTGTGACGTGACCAACCTGTGGGACATAATAAACTCAATGTGTGGGAGTTTACTCCAGCAGCCTTCGGAAAGTCCTGCAGGGGGGACAGCCTTCCCTCAGGCCACGTTCCCAGCCATTCCCGTGGCTGCCACATCACTGGAGGGATTTGCTCAGCTCTGGTGTCCCTAAGCCTGGGGCCAGTTTGAGCAGGAGGCTAGATCAGAGACACACCACCTCCAGCACCACCATCAACCATATAAAACCAGTGACCTCAAGGCCACACCTTAAGCGGGTAAATGGGAAAGCCTGGCCAACAGGGGAGGTGGGGAGGATTCCCTCATGTTCCAGCCTTGTTTCTGAGGGAGAAGGAAATATACCCCTTGAGAGAACTCGGGAGCACAGCCACCCTGCCCTGGGCCCGGGGCTCATGTTCCACACTGGGCCAAGACCGGTGTCGCCCGCCCCCGCCTCAGGTTGCAGCTGCCCGAGCCAGTGTCATATGTGCGGAATCCTCACTGCCCTGTGCTGGCTCGACTAACAGAATTCTTGAAACAAAGTGCCCACAACAAATAAAGTGTTCTGGCTTCCTGGTCACAGACGGCGGAAGGGAGCTAGAGTTTCACCTGAAGACGAGCTTTGGTCTCTAGTAATTTTCCCCTGAAACTTTTTAAGATTTTAAATTTTAAAAAACTGTCCTCATTTTAAAGGTAAGGAAAGAATAAATGCCACCTGAGGCAGCCCATGCCAGGAGGCCAAAATAATAGTACTCAGCCTTCCTCACTGGACACCTCTCACCCCGTGGTGGGTGCCGTTAGGCACCCGGCTTGCGTTATCCCCCTGGTCCCCAGTCATCCTGCGGGGCAGCCCTGTCTATCTCTATGGACAGGGTTACTACCACAATGCACAGCAAAACCCTCCTTCATTCACATGATCCCCGCCCCCTGCCCACCCCCGTTTACTTTCCCTGTGCTTCCAGCATTTGCCCTCACTTCTCAGAAAAGGGCAGAGAGTAAGAAACAGCCAGCAGATCTCTCAGGAGGGCAGCCCAGGCTTGGCCAGGCTCTGTCCTCACCGTGGGGGGCTATTGAATCACATTCACAGTGCCGCCAGCTCGGGAGCCCAGCCTTGGCCCCAGCCCTGCCTCTTCAGGGAGGACGAGAAGGCCACTGTCAGTGGGGACAAGGAGCTATGTGTCTCCCGCACCCACGGCCCCGTGTCTCACGTGCACATCAGAAACCAGCCCCAAAGCCCACCCCCTCTCATTGTTGGTTCCGGTTCGAAAAAGGAAGCTTCATCTGGTTGAACTGTGGTCGTGGGGTGAACGGGCAACCCCGGAAACAAGTGATGTCAAGGAGCCAACCCAGCACAGCACCCCTTCCTTCTACTTCAGCTGCTAACGGTGGGGCTACATCTACAGCTACAGAGGCTCACTCACCGCAGCAGCTCCTGGCCTCCACTCTCTCCTCCACCGGCTCTGGGGCCTGTTTTGATTTCCAGTTGTTCTGCTTTGTGCAGGATTAGCCGCAGAGCCATGGAGATTTTATGCCCAAAAGTGTAACTGATGAGACAGACAAGAGTAAACTTTTCAGTGTGAGCGCGGGTTCAGTCGTGTCCGACTCTTTGCAACCCCATGGACTGTAGCCCGCCAGGCTCCTCTGTCCATGGAATTCTCCAGGCAAGAAGACCGGAGTGGGTGCCATTTCCTCCTCCAAAACCTTCTCAGGAACTTGACTTGAGTGTTAGAAAACACATGCCATGGCCCATCTGGAAACAAGCTCAGGGGGAATCTTTTTCACCAGAGGGGAGACTTTCCTGCAGTTATCGTCACCCACGAGCCCCGCTCCCCCACCCCCACCACCAGCATCTTGGCCACACCGGTCACATTGCTGCCTTTCCTGACACAGGCGCCTCAAGACATTTTGCAGCAGAGGGTGGGAGGCGGCTGCTCAAGCACAGACAGGCCTGGCCAGGCGCCGTGGGAATTAGATGGAGTGCAATTCCAAGAGCTCCTGGAGCAGCATGGCAGGCAGCCTCCAGCACCACCCTGGGTGGGAGTAGCCGCTGTTAGAAATACCCTAATTTGTCTGGATGCCGAGCAGACTGGGCCACACTGCCCTCGCAGGACCACTCGAGGCTGCCAAACCCCATCCTCATACATCTAGACAGGTCGGCGAGTACTGGGCAGGATAACTTTGTACTTCTCTTTTCAAAAATTATTTCTTAGCAATTAGTAGGTACACACTGTCACACCACGAAATAAAACACACGAAATAGCCTTACTCAGCCAGGCTCTTCTCGTTCATCTTGTCTATGAGCAGAAAGTACGACTGGTAGAAAGAAGCAGCGATCACACCTCAGACCATGTGCCCGGCATCAATTAGCGACTGCTTCCCACCTGTCTTTGCGTCTTGTCTCAGTCATAACTGTCAAATCGGGATAAGCCCATCAACAAAGCACTCTGGACAAGTGTACTTCCAGGCGTTAATCCTTGAAAAGTCCCTGGGAGGGAAAGAGTGTTCCCATTTTACAGATGGGAAGGTGGAGGCTTGGTGAGCTAAACTATGTAACCTGTCCTCATCCCTTGATCCCAAAGGCCCAGCTCCTGCCCACTGCACCACGGTGCCCTCTTAGGTGACAAGCATGGGAGTGACTGTTCTCGCCAGCCAGTGGGACATCGTGGTTAGCTATCCAGGGCACTGGTGTCCTTGTCCAAGAATTACAGCAAATGACAGAAGCGTCCACTTGTTTCTCCTGCAGCCTCCTCCCTGCAGGCGCCTCTGTTCATCCTCACCCCCCAAGCAATGCCTCGTTGGCCTGGCTGGCTGGAAATGACCAGCCTCCGTGTTAGAAAGCTTAGTTGGGTGAAGGGTTAAATACGTTGAAATAAGCCTGGTCCTCACAAAAGAAGTGGCATTTACACCCCGTCCGTTTATGGAAATACTTGCTAGAGGAAAACAACCACAACATTGTGCGTGTTTTCAGGAGGAGAATGGCCAGAGTGTCTTTAATTCACTGTTTACCCGTGAGAATTACTCCCAGGAGTAATCCTGCAATAAAATCTTCTTGGTCTATGAGAATAGAAAGAAATTGAATCAAAAGACTCCATTTCCACTTGTATTTATTCAGTCTGGGAAATTCAGTGGGCCGGAGCACTAGTATCAGCAGGGGATTCCTTGCTCCTAGCGTTAAATTACTGTCATAATCGCTCAATTATTTCTTCCTTGTACTGTTTAAAATAAAAATCCATCACATTCTCTGTGTTTTTTTTTTTTTCCTAGCATTTATTAGGTTGAGTGTTTAGGAAAATCAATTATAGTCAGTCAGGCATGAATTGATGAATGTTCTTGTAATAATTGTCAGTTGTTAAACCGAATGTACTTTCTCTTTCCACCCTTTTCATTTCCTTCAGAGGGCAGAGGTGGCTCAAAGAGAGGCAGAGACCTTGAGGGAGCAGCTCTCGTCGGCCAACCACTCTCTCCAGCTGGCCTCCCAGATCCAGAAGGCGCCGGACGTGGTGGGTAGCCCAGCCCCGCGGGGACTCACCTCTGTGTTACAGCCACTTTCTCCTTTGGCTTTAGAGCATCCCTTTGGCGGGGATAATATTTGAAATGGTCCCGCTGTCTCGGTGGAGTATGCTTGTGACAGCCTGGGGGTGGAAACTGAGTCAGAGAAGGAGCTTTCCTGGTGGTGTGTCAGTGCTCGTGGTCAGGGTGACGCCGCCCGGTGGGGAGCCCGCAGAGAGCATCTTCCTGGTTATGCTGGTTGCGGGTTGTGGGGTGGGGGGGTGCTCCCAAGCTGAAGGCTTAACACTGCAACACTGCACAGGAAGCTTGGACATTTGGTCTTCTTCTGGACATGTGTTTCCAGAGTGAAAAACGCTTCATCATGGGGGTGGGCGGAGAAAGCAATGGCACCCCACTCCAGTACTCTTGCCTGGAAAATCCCATGGATGGAGGAGCCTAGTGGGCTGCAGTCCATGGGGTCGCTAAGAGTCGGACACGACTGAGCGACTCCACTTTTACTTTTCACGTTCATGCATTGGAGAAGGAAATGGCAACCCACTCCAGTGTTCTTGCCTGGAGAATCCCAGGGACAGGGGAGCCTGGTGGGCTGCCGTTTATGGGGTCGCACAGAGTCGGACACGACTGAAGTGACTTAGCAGCAGCAGCAGCAGCAGCATGGGGGTCGGGGTGGGGAACAGGGGAGGTGATCACACAGCAACCCACTCTGAGTTTGTGTGATAGTCCGGACCTCGCCCAATGTGCGAGCGATCCCAAGGAGCCAGGCACACGCCTCTCAGTTCTCTGCCTCTTGATTTTCCTAAGATTAATGGAATCTGCTTTTGGCTGGAACTTTCCCAGCTCAATCAGGGCAACTTTGAACTGTCAGATTCCAGACTCTTCAGTGCTGTGGGGCGACCACGGACCCTGGAGCCAAACCCCTGGGTTCCAACCCCAGCTCTGCCATTTATCTGCTGTGTGACTTGGGGCAAATGGCTTAACCTCCCTGAGTCTCATTGGTACCATCCATAAAATGGGTTTTCACACGGATTCTGGAAATTACTCTGAGTAAGGCCAGTCCTGCCACATAATCCGTCATCTGACAGACAACCTTAGTGGCGAGTCTTCTGTGGTCAGCATCAGTGCTCTGGTCCAGGAGCCCCGGTTTCCAAGCCAGCTCCATCACTATTTCACGTCCAGTGATGTAAACTCAGGTGGTAACACTTACCAGGCCTGAGTTTCCTGGCATGCGGAGTAAGGAGGAAGTGATCCTGAGGACCTCTCAGCTTTGACGGCCTGTGATGGGTGAATCACACTTGTCGGAGTCCTTTTATTTATTTAGTTTTTCTTAAGTGTTTTTTTTTCTGACTTAGACTAGTTTTAAAGTTTTCATTGACTTTCTTACAACATTGCTTCTGTTGTTGTTTTTTTTTGTTTTTTTTTTTTTTTTGCTTCTGTTGTTTTTATGTTCTGGTTTTTTGGCCACAAGGCATGTGGGATCTTAGGTCGCCAACCAAGGATTGAACCCACGCCCTCTGCACTGGGAGGCAAAGTCTTAGCCCCTGGACCACCAGGGAAGCCCCTGTCCTTTTACTTAACAGACAGTTGGAGAGCCCTTGCTGTGAGCCGGGACCCGCAGTGGATACTGGGAGAGCCAGGAGGGACGAGCGAGGCCCTCCCCAGAGAGAGGACGATCCAGTGGGAGACGTCCTGCTGTAAAAAGGTGACACATCACTCTGACAGCATCTCTGCCACCCAGCCCATGAAGGGCATTGTCATTTCTTTATATAGATGAGGAAATGGAAGCTCCCTAGACGTAAACCCCTTGTCCCAGAATGTTCGGCCCCAGTGTCCAAGCCAGGGCTCGAGCGGGGGCCACCTCCGCCCCAGACCAGAGCTTTAAAATTATTCCCCAGGAACAGATCCAAAGCAAAGCTTTAGTGTGAGGACCCCTTGTAAGACGAGATTTTTGTGTTCTTTCTTTAAGTTCACATTTAACTAAAACATGACTTAAGCGTTTCAGGATACAGAGAAAAGTTTTCCATTTAAGGCACCATCACAGCCTTTGTACTTAATGGACTCTGGTATTAATTTTGTCCAAAACGTCCTCTCGTCCAAGTTCACCTGGATGGGACCCAGCCCCACGGCCATGGCGGGAGGAGCTGTCGAGGATGGCGTCTACACGGCTTCTCATGGCTTCTGTGGTCGCTTGGGGTCCTTGAGAGAAGGCCATGCATCCTGTGTCCACATGGGGCTCCTGAGCTACAAGTTGTGATTGAGAGGGTTTCTGGCACCGTCCTGGACTGTAGCAACCAAAACATTTCGGAAGGAAATGAGTGTTTGTGCAGGTAGAGTAAGTTGTGGATCCTCGGGGTGCTTAAACACTTCATCATCGGCTAAGTGCAGTGTTTACATGGCACTGCTTCAGTCTCCCACTAGCAACCCTGCCAGGGCTCCCCTCGGGGGTGCGTTCCCACGTAGCTCGGCAGCTCCAGCCCCAGCCAGTCGGGGAGCGAATGAGCAAACATAGGAAACCGGGCCAGCGGCACAAGTCTGTTAGGCTTGGCTGGCAGAACCCAGCAGAGAAACAGTCGAGGCTATAGATCCAGCAAAAGCCAAAGATCCCGGGCCACTGGGGTCTTAGTGGAATCGCCAAATCCAGAAGGCGCTGCTTCGCCCGCATGAGGGGCCGTGCGGGGCTCCTAACGGTTATCTTATTTCTACCTCATGACGCCGCGGTCGTTAGAGGAGTTAGTTGCCTTCATTTGGTACGTGAGGAAACAGGCTCAGAAGAGTTAAGTCATCTGCCCAAGGTCACACAGCTAGAAAATGACCAAGTTGGAATGTGAGCCCAAGGTTGTCTTGCTCCAAAGTCCACCCCTTCTTCCATCCTTCCACCCTGGCTTCGTGCACACTCAAGGAGACAGGAGATATGCAGGCTCTTTGGCAAGTATTTACAGGAAAATATTAGTTCGGGGCTCTGATGCCCCACACCAGGCTGTCTTGAACCTAAACGCCTGTCCATCAGGTGAACGTACTGGGTGGAGTCCGCCTACGTTGGCCACTTGGCATTGGCAGGAATAGCAGGTTGGTGAGGAGGAAGGGAAACTGAGCCTCCCGGTCCCTTGGCCCTCCCCAGAGAGGTCAGCCTAGACTCCAAGCATTTGCCTTGCAGGCTGGGGTCCCGGCCCACCATCACCACACGTCAGGTTTCCCGCATATTGAGTAACACTCTTGTATCTTTTTCATATTTCACCTGAAGATGGCTGCAGGGTAGCAGAGATCATTATCTGGCTTCTTCTGTCCAGTCTTGGTGTTCTGGTCTCTGTGGGAGGATTTATGTGACCTGCGAGAGTCCACACAAGCAGGTTGGCAGGCAGGCAGACAGTTCCAAGGGACAAACTTTAACAGGTGCTCCCTCAGCCAATTCTGCTTCTGCATTCATTCTCCCCATTGAAAACACACCCCCCACCCCTAAGTCCCAGCACCCAGAGGGACACAGGCCCTTATATATGAAGCCTGGAGCCTGGGCAAGTCCCCCAAGACAGACTCCCGGGACCCCATGCTGGTGCTCACAGGGGCCTGTTGTCAAGCTGAGGGAAGTCAGTTTATGTCCTTCCACGGTTTGTCCGAGCCAGGGTCCTGACCCTGGACCCCATCCGTGTCACTGGGAAGTCCCTGGGCCCTACCCCAGGCCCCTGAACCACAGCCACCAGGGCAGGGCCTAGACCCCGTGTGTTTGTTAAACCCCTCAAGGGATTTGGGGTTTCCTGGCGGCTTAGTGGTAAAAAATCTGCCTGCAGTGCAGGAGATGAGGGTTCAATCCCTGGGTCAGGAACATACCCTGGAGAAAGAAATGGCAACCCGCTCCAGTATTCTTGCCTGGAGAATCCCATGAACCAAAGAGCCTGATGGGCTACAGTCCATAAGGTCACAAAGAGTCGGACACGATTAGCGATTAAACAACCAAGGGATTTGGGTGTGGCTAAGTCAAGGCCTAGACAGACACGAGGGAGGCAGTGGTCCTGGTCCCCTGAGTCCACGCTTCTCAGTAATAATCTCAACTGATTAATCTCAGTTATTACTGATTATTACTGAATTGCCAGATGCCAGCCTCCTGCAGTTTTCCACCCCTCCCCAACCCTGTCCACCATCTCCTTTGAGCTGGTGCCCACAGACCAGCGGGCCACCCTCTATCTCCCAGGTGTAGGCCTCTCCTCCACCCGCGGCCCCTGGTCCACGCCCAGGCCCCTGTCCGGCTCTCCCTCCATTTCCTGCTGTGTCTACACAATGGGACGACAGGATGCCCTTGTGCTGGAGATGGGAATGAGCGCGTTCAGGTGCAGAGGAGGGTGGTGTTTTCTATCCTAATTCCAAGGTCCCATTGCTTTAGGGTGTATTACCTCATCTCATCTCTCTCAGTTTATGTGAGACACGAATGATGTTTGCTATGTTACGAATAAGCACTCTCTGGCTGTTCCTGAATTAACTGGCATGCCTACATTCTTGTGGTCGACTTGTGGGCTAAGACAGGCTGGGCCCCAGGAGTTGAGTGGCCAGCCGTCCCCTGGGACAGTCCATCCCCTGCCCCCATCCTGGATCCAGGGCCACACTGAGAGCTGCTGTTTTTACACATGTCTTCTGAGCCCCTCGTCCCTGATGTGGTGACCTGCACTCACCCGTTGAAAACCCCAGATCATTTTCCGGTTTGTCTTACAGATTCTCTCCCTAAGAGCACTTTCACAGTCTCTATGGCTGCCATTCCTCATCCCTGGTAAATAAGTTCAATTAGATACCATGGCACAGCCTACCCCCACCATGAGGCCGACCTCCCTGTGTCACTGTCATCGCATCCCCCTGCTAAGTCCAGGCCCCCTGGCCACCCTCCCGAGTGGTCACTTTCAGGTACCAACAGACTCGGTCCTCTTCGAGGTGGCCTCTCAGCGTCGGTCGCCCCTTCCTCGTGCCCTGCTCCCTGCCTCTCCCACCCCGTCCCACCTGTGGCGTCCATGCCTGGAGACAGATCCCCCCCTTCTTCCCACGGGCTCACCCGTCCACCCACACCCTCCCTCCATCCGCAGGCCCCTCCACTGTCCTCACTGCCGGGAGGACCTCTCTGCAGGCTCCTAACTTCGGTCCCTGCCCATGTCTAAGGGCAGAGCTTCCTAAATTCTCTGTGGTTAAGGACACTTTTATTTGTTCTGTTTTGTTTCTAATTTCCAATCTGTTGCAGACTGTTTTACAAAAGACAATAAAAACGTCACAGCAAAATCAGATTGCTGTAAAAGTTTCTAAATGCTTATTCTCCATCTCTGTGCTTGTCTCACTGTGTACCAGCCACGGTTTATGAATTGGCACCAGTCCGTGGAGCACAGTCTGAACAGAACTGGTCTGGACAGCATGTGCCTCTTTAATAAGTTGGCGAGAGAATGCTCGCTGGGGCCCCAGGGCCACGGGCAGATCTGCCAGAAGTCAAGGGAAGTGAAGGGCTTACTTTACAACATCATGCAGACCAGAGACAGAGAAGGCAATGGCACCCCACTCCAGCACTCTTGCCTGGAAAATCCCATGGACGGAGGAGCCTGGTAGGCTGCAGTCCATGGGGTCGCTAAGAGTCGGACCCAACTGAGCGGACTCACTTTCACTTTTCACTTTCACTTTTCACTTTGATGCATTGGAGAAGGAAATGGCAACCCACTCCAGTGTTCTTGCCTGGAGAATCCCAGGGACAGCAGAGCCTGGTGGGCTGCCGTCTATGGGGTCGCAGAGAGTCGGACATGACTGAAGCGACTTAGCAGCAGCAGCAGCAGCAGACCAGAGACACTGCCCACAAAGCTTCACATTCTTACATGGTAAAGGCCTTAGTTTCCTGGGAGGGAGATAGGTAACATTATTTCCCTGGTGACCGGCTGTCCCCAGAAGTGAGAACCCTGTGACAGGCACATCACATGTGGGAGGGCGTGGCCGTCCCTGCTGACTGGTGCTGAAGCTGCCACAGTTTCCTGCCCCGGTTTAGGTCAGGCCATGGTGTGCAGCAGTGCATTTCCAGGGGCCGGGGTGATGGCGGGGATGGTGGCATTCTAGACCACAGTCTGAGCCACCCCTGGGTCTCTGCTGTCACGGGGACCAAGCCATCCTGCCCGCCCCATCCCGTCCCATCCTGCCCACCCCATCCCGCCGCATCAATCATGCCCAGAAGTTCTCCTCCCCACAGACAAGCTCCCAGAATTATGCAGGAGCTACAGTTACTTTTAAACCTGACAAAAGTACTGCTCTCCTGCTTGAGAAATGGAGTTATGGATTTGACTTTTAGAAAAGATCTTTTCCCTGTTTTGCATATTTTCTAAAATGGGCTAATTTGAGGAGTGGGGAGTAAGGTTTTTAA
The DNA here is from genome assembly GCF_002263795.3 of Bos taurus. NCBI lineage: Eukaryota > Metazoa > Chordata > Mammalia > Artiodactyla > Bovidae > Bos > Bos taurus. The sequence continues at coordinate 34,790,670 of NC_037352.1, read as the reverse complement.
AACAGCAATTATCGAAAGAATTCGTAAGCAAAAGAACCCCAAATAATGCATCTTCCACATCTTTTAGCTTTTTTTTTAAATGCCAACTCTGAGAATCAGCTTGTCAAATGATATCTCAGCTTCTAGATAATATAGTAATTAACCAAAAGGATATTGAATCTCATCCTGGTAGAAAAATCCGAATGCTGTGGAACATTCCAGAAGCTGTCCTCAGGACCTTCCCCTCTGGCATCCCCAGCCACCATCAGCAGGGTCGTTTCCATCACCTCCTTCAGGTCTTGGCTCAAAATTCACCATCTCAGTGAGGTTTCTCCTGACGTATTAACCCCAAATGCCCCGTCCCTGCTTCAGTTTTTTCATGGCATTTATCACCATCCGACACACTCCATGCTGCTAATAAGCGTATTTACGGCGTGTTGATAGCTCAGTTGGTAAAGAATCTGCGTGCAGTGCAGGAGATCCCGGTTCGATTCCTGGGTCGGGAAGATCCGCTGGCGAAGGGAAAGGCTACCCACTCTGGTATTCTGGCCTGGAGAATTCCATGGACTGTATAGCCCATGGGGTCGCAAAGAGTCGGACACAGCTGATTGACTTTCGCCTTCAGGCCCACCCTGCCCTGCCCCATGGGGACAGGACTTCTGTCCTTCTGTCCTCTTTCGTGTGCCTGGTACACGGTGGGTATTCAGTAAATGGTTGTTGAACAGACAAATCCAGGCAGCAGCTCCCAGGCAGGTGGGAGGGTGGCGGGAGCAGGGCGATGGGCAGGGTGGGTCCAAGCAGAGGCACAAGGTGCTGTTGTCTCATCCACGTCACCATGCACATCCTGCCCGCTGCCTGCTTTTCAACCTCAGCCGGCCACCGGCACCGCCGACCAACCCCACGCGCCCGTCCGAAGCCGGAGTGGTTTTGTCATCTCCTTTGTCCTCCGCAGGAGCAGGCCATAGAGGTGCTGACCCGCTCCAGCCTGGAAGCTGAGTTGGCCGCCAAGGAGCGGGAGATCGCCCAGCTGGTGGAGGATGTGCAGAGACTCCAGGCCAACCTCAGCAAGCTGCGCGAGAACTCAGCCAGTCAGATCTCCCAGCTCGAGCAGCAGCTGAGCGCCAAGAACAGCACCCTCAAGGTAAGGGCGCCAGAGGGCTGGGAGGGAACCGGGAGGCTGAGGAGGGCGGCACGCACATGTGCACACACCACCTCCCTCCGCACGTGGTCCCGGAGGACACAGGGCATCTGGTTCCCCACCAGCACCCTGAGCTCTTCAATAGACACTTCACAACACTGTGTAATGACCGTGGCAGGGTGCCTCACCTCAAAGCCATCTCGTTGTTGTCTGTAACGATGATGGTTAAAATTCCTTCTCCTTTATCTTAGTCAAGCTCCAGCCATCAGCCTGAGTCTCTCCCTCCAATGAGGACAGTAGAAGGAGGCATGAGGTTCCCCTGGACTCGCCTCCTTTCAGAAGCTCCATTAGGCTCTTGTTTGGAGGCTCCGTGTCCTGAGTGACAGCCGGGAAGGGAGCCTTGACCCCTGTGAGGTGGCCGGAAGCAGAGTCCTAAAGCCCAAGGCAGCGAGGCAAGACGGGCTTTGACCCGGGTGGCACGTCCCTGCCAGTCGGCCATCCCCTCATGTAGCTCATGGTAGAAACCCCCATCCTGGGGGCCCGCCCACCCACAGCGCCTCCTTGTCGTCCAAGGACTCAGAGGCTGTTGGTGCTGGGCCTGAGGCTGTGAGCTCACTGGCCTGGGCCAGAGTGCCGTCAGGGTGCGGGTGACATAGTAGTCCAGCTCTGCGGGCCTCCCCTGGCTCCTAGAGGAGGCTGCCGCAGGAGGACCCAGCCTTCCCTGTGCCCAAACGAAATGAACGCCAAGGGTTCACTGCCGGCAAGTCAGCACCAAGCCCTGGGGGCCCTGCTCCTGACCTGCAGGGCTGTTTTCTGACCCGCTGGCCTGTGCCAGAAGCCAGGGCCCAGAGCCCCACGATCTGCCCTTGATCTCCCACCCGCAGTCCTCAGCCGTCTAGCCAAAAACTACATCCTCTTGGGGCATCTTATACATATGTGTCCCAAATTCAGAACCCAGAACCTTCTACATTGTATTTTTTTAATTATACTTATTTAAGGTATGTCCAATCTGTTGAAGTTAGCATAATTTGGAGGTGGTCCTGGCACCCTAGACTCACACGTCAGAGCCAGCAAGGACTCCTCAGTGGGATCTTATTTGATGACGAAGAGACAGGACCGGTTAGGGCACAGTCACAAGCTCTGCCATCCACCCCCCCGTCTGCCTGCTAGGCCCCCCCATCTCCACTCAGCACCCATTCGTGACGGGCATGAATGGGTAAGCGACCGACGGCCAATTATAGTCCCTGTGCATGAAATAAAGTGGATCATAGTTAATTGTAAAAAAATTTCAGGAAAACTTTCTCTTATGTAAAATAATTCTAGAATGTGGTTAGGCCCCATTTTGATATTTTCTGAGTTTTTGTTTTTTTGTTTTTTTTTTTCCTTCTCAACTCATGACCATGTTTCTGAGGCAGCACTTAGTCTCCAGCAAGTCTGTCCTCCTGGCAGCTCGCTGGCCTGACCTCGCTGGGGCACCAGGGCAGCCACGGTTCACCCTCACTAGACCCTTCTTTGCCTCTTTGGGTTTCTCATCCACCGCCTGAGAAACTTCCCGGTGCCCAGGTCCCTCCAAGGACACGGTCTTGCCAGGACGGGGAGATGGTTGAGGCCAGGGAGCCTCAACCACGGCATTGAACTCGCTGGTGTTACGTGTTCTCTCATCAGCTTGCACAGCGAGTACCAGTGCCCGCTTTTTATTTCCAGATTCAACGTCATTCTCTCGTGTTAACAGCCATTTCTGACCCCAGAAGAGGCACAGCTATCAGATAATTCTCCTTCCCCTCCTTTGTTAACAGCTAAAGGGTGCGACTCAAGTCCATGATGTGTTTGACTACATGAGAGGGAGGCTGTAGACCCTACCGTTTTATTACAGAGCAATTTCTTCTGAATCAGTTAAGGTTTTAATGTTTGCCTTCACCAAAAATGAAACGCAGTTTCACAAATTAATGTTCTTTACCCGTATCTTGGGGGAATTCTTTAATACTGTGCAGTTAATGAAACAATTCGGCAATACTTCTTCCAAAATTATTACTCCCCTATCTTCATCTGATCTAATAATCAAAACATATCCTCTAGTAACAAGACTTCTCTGATTTTAATTATCTTAACCCCTGGTCGCCAGGAGCAAAGCTCTCCCTGATATCAGACCCACTCGTGGAAGGCGCCTGCCTTCCCCAAACGAGCGCGTCTGCCTTGCTCACCCAGAGGAATAAGGTTAATTGAATGAGATACTTCCCTGGGCTTTTTTTCCTTTCCTAATGTGTGCAATTTATAGTCTCCAATCTAAACTAAGCAGCAAAACAATTATTAGGAAACTATTTTATGAATGAGACCTGTCAAACCGACCCGATGCTTTAGCGACAGGGGTCTGGGGCCAGCCGTGGTGGCCACTGGAAGCAGCCAGGAGCCTCCCCTGACTTCCCGTTTCCTCCTCCCCCTCCTGCCACTACCAGCACCACTCCTCCTCCGTCCTTTCCTTCTTGGACCATGTAGACCTGCTTTGGGGGCTCGGGTTGGGATCGCTGGCCGAGGGCACCACAGCCTCCCGCTGTCTCGAGATCAGCCTCTCGGTGTGGTAGGTGGGTTTCACCATGGACACTGACCACGATCTCTGAGATAAATGGTGATGTGCTTGATGACGGTCTCACAGGGCAGAAGTGCAGCGGGCAAGCCTTGAGATTAGTATGTATTGAGCTTACTGGGGTCTTCTCCACCAGGACACCCTAGGATGCATGTGCTCTGTAATGAAACATGTTTGGGCACTAAGCAGTTTGCTTTCTCAAGCACCCTGACACGCCCCGTCTCTTTGCGACTGAATACTTTCTTCCCTTCGCCTCCATAACTGATTGACGGTCATGAGGATAAATTGCCGGTTGGATGTCTACCAGTCTCTCTCCTCACATTCTACTTTTTCAAGCCAAGGTCACCAGCACTATCCCAGTGCAGTGGTGCCTCCTCTAACCTTCAGACGTCGAAACAGACTCAGAAGCGGGAGACGTTTCTTCCTGTCTGATCTGACAAGTGCTTCAGCTCCATCCCACTTGTCAGGGATCATTCTGTACTCGTAATCAATGAAATAACCTGACCGCCATCATGAGGCTGCTGTCTCTGGTAACACCGCTCTGGGGTCTTCTGTTGGAACCCTTTAGTTGCCCAGGAAACACAGCTACCGATAGCTCCGATTTAAAACAGGTGTCTGTAAGAAAGACTCACTGAGGCCAGTCTCCCCTAGGGAGAAATAATATTTTCTACAGATGCTTTAAAGATCAGCAGTTCTCACTGGATGCATGGACCCATGTGTTAGAATCACATGAGGACCTTTTTCCAAACCACACAAGCCTCCCCAACCACACCGCTCACACCACCTCCCAAGGTTCTGTTGGGTCCTTTTGAGCCACTGTCTCCTTCGGGGTGAGGACGAAAAAAGACCAACAGCCACTTCTCTGCACTCGTTCAGCAACTTTAATTGTGGACACTCCCTCTTTAGTTACTTAAGTTCCCTCTCCGGCCATGTTTCCTCTGCACCAGGGCTGCCCTTGACCGCATTTTAACCAGCGTCTTATCACTGGCCCAGTGTGTGAAGCTCCAACATCCAGGTCCCACTGATGTTTACCAGGCTGGTGGGTGTGATAATGATCCATCCAGCCTGTGGCTGTAGAGGAGAGACCGGTACATGTCCCTCCACAGCCCCCGCTCACCCTGGATGGTACGAGTGATTCCTAACGTCAGGCACCCTAGCATCAGAGAGCCCAGGGGCCGAGCCTCCCTGAGCCTCATCCAGGCTGCATCTTGAAGGCACTGTGAGCACAGATTGAAGGAGAGGAAGCAGTGAGCCTTCCACAGGGAGGAGGGGCGAAGGTGGCCCCGGGCCAGGGCCGCAGCCATTGTGATGCCCCAGAGGGAGGAACTGGGGGACTTTGTGCTAGAGGCCTCGAGGCCCGACTCTGGATTGAGGTCATAAGTAAATCGCTGTAGACTGGTGGGCATTACTAGAAATGCTTTCAGAGCTAATTGCAGGACTCTACGATGAATCCTCTTAGACACAGGTACCCTTGGTCACTGGATGAGTGACTCTTGATATTCACCTGCAGACGGTCCCCAGCTTGTGGCCCACTTAGCCGACCTTGCAATGTCCAGTGGCTGAAATATCCAGCCAGGACCCATAAGGAGTCAGCTCCCGTCTCCTCTGTGCTGAGTCACAAGGATCGCAGCTCGAGGAAGCTGGAGATGACTTGTGATGGGGTTACCACGCAGGGGCTCCCCCTTTTCTGTCCAGAGCATGCTTCTCCAGCCGGCAGCAAGCCTCTAATGTTACGGTCACTCTCCCCACCCCCCGGCCTGAAGGGGGGCTGTCCCCTTTTGGTCTCACATCCCCAGCATCCTTGCAGAGCATGCGCAGCGCCCAACCAGGCATCTCTGGGCTTCTTGCCCAGGGATGAAAGATGAAGTTATACCAAGGGACAACTGTTGGTTTAGTCCTCCCCAGCACCTCCCCAGCATCAGCCAACCCTAAATTTACTTAACTGCCACCTCTCACCAAGGAGCAATGGAGACCTGGGGTGGAGGGGTGGGGTCACTGTTTAGGTGAAAAGGAGGGCACACTGCCTAGTTCAGCCCCCACAGAAACAGAGTCAACCTCAGACCTCTGCCCTGGGCCAGGGAGCCCAATCATACCCACTAGGTTCTGCCCAGGGGTCCACGTCAGGGTGAGGGGTCACACACCAATGCCCCTAACCTGACCTGTGGGTCCTCAGACAGCACTGCCAGAAGCCTGGCTCCCATCACCCCAGAGGGAAGAGACGGAGCCAGTGGTACACTGCAATGCAGTCGCCTCTCTGGCCCCGTCTGCTGCGTGGCAAAGAGGTGTGGCCTCCTCGACCCCTCGCTGTGTATCCCAGAGGACCAGGCCTCTCGAGGGTCTTTGCTTTAGTCTCTGTGCCAGAGACCCTTAAGTTGGCAGCCCTAGGCCCCATGTTATAACTTGACTAAGATAGATGTCTTTTATAAATTTAGTGCCTAATTTGCTGCACACCAAAATACTTTGCATTTGAAATTAAATTACCTCATTATTTGAGTCTTAGCCAGGGTTTTGAGAACTTCATATAGATAATGCTTCTAGCAATTCAAGGAACAGCTGATGAGCTCCTCCTAAGTTCTGGAGCCATTAAGCTCCAAAGCTCCAGAGCTCCTAAGCTCTGTAGAATTAAACATGAGTTCATGCATGCTAAGTCGCTTCAGTTATGTCCAACTCTTTGCGACCCTTTGGACTTCAGCCCGCTAGGCTCCTCTGTCCATGGGGTTCTCCAAGCAAGAATACTGGAGTGGGTTGCCATTCCCTTCTCCTGGGGATCTTTCTGACTCAGGGGTCAAACCCATGTCTCTTAAGTCTCCTGCATTGGCCAGTGGTTCTTCACCACTAGCACCGCCTGGGAAACCCTATAGTATTAAACGTACACGACCTATATTATAAGACGTGTGTGGGAGGGTCCCTTGCAGCTTGCACTTGTGCATCTGACATTTCCTCACCTCTGTCTTTTGCAAACCCATGTTCTCACCCGCCCCCTTCCCCAGAGGAGAAGTGTGAGGTCTGACAGGCTAAGCCCATCACCCAGGCTCCCACTCAGCCATTTAGGTCTGAGCTAGAAGCCCAGCTCCGCACTAGACCTTTCCTCCCCGCTCTGTATAAGGTCAGACCTTTCCTCCCTGTTCCATCCCACGAGCAACTTCTCAGGAAGGCAACCTGCTTCCCAGATTCTGCATTCACGGCACGAGATGTAGGGCTGCCGTTCTTGCCATTGGCGTTGAACAGCCAGAGCTGCTCGGGCATCTGTCCTCCTCCATGGATCTGCCCAGGGCAGCGGGGGCGCTGGGAGGTGGCAGACAGGGATGTGGAGAACCTCACATCCTGAGGATGTGGAGAGCCCCTGGCACGAGACCCACAGAGTGTCTTCAGAAACCGTCTAGTCATATTCAGGATGTTCTGTGCTGTTCTTAGTCACTCAGTTGTGTCTGACTCTGTGCGACCCCATGGACTGCAGCCCGCCAGGCTCCTCTGTCCATAGGATTCTCCAGGCAAGAATACCAGAGTGGATTGCCATGCCTTCCTCCAGGGGATCTTCCCAACCCTGGGATCTAACCCAGGTCTCCTGCATTGCAGGCAGGTTCTTTACCATCTGAGCCACCAGGAAAGCCCAAGAATACTGGAATGGGTAACCTATCCCTTCTTTAAGGGAACTTCCCAACCCAGGAATCAATCCCGGGTCTCTTGTGTTGCAGGCTACCAGGGAAGCCCATATTCAGGATCACCCCAGGGATAAAGTAGCAATAGCTGCCATAATAACTCACCACCATTACCGAGGGTGGTACCATGTGCTGAGCACCATGCTAGGCGCTCAGTATTATGGTGGCACTCTATCTGCAGGTTGCACATCCAGGGGTTTGCAGGGCCGAGTGCCCCACACTGTTCCGTGTAAAGGACTAGAGCGTCTGCGGACTTGGTACCTCAGAGGTCCCAGAACCAGTCCACCCTAGATGCCAAGTGACAACTGTCCCATTTAGTCCTCATGAAGTCCTGTGCCATGTGTGCCGTTACCCCCATCTTATAGATGAAGAAGCCGAGGGTTAGAGAAGTTAAGCATCTTGTCCAGGGTCATTCCTGCTCAGTGGCAGAGCCAGGACCTGGCTCGGGCCTATCGGGCCCCAGCCCACCAGTGCCTCACTGCCTCTGCACTTGCTTCAGGTATCCCACCAAGGCCTGCAGTGCAGAACCCATGTGTTTTGGGGGTTTTTCTTTTCCTTTCTCTGGACAAACAGACAGATGCTCTGCAGACATATTGAGATAATTAAATAAGATGGTGTGTGGGGTGTGGAGCCAGACCTGGGATCTGGCCCACAGTGCAACGAGCATAGCGAAGTCCAGGGGAACACTCTCCAGTGGAGGGACAGCCTGGAGCGCCTGCTTCCATCCAGGCAGCATGCTCTGCAACCAGACTTTCACGGCGCCCAGCAAAGAGTCTGGGGTCAAAGAACGGAGCTGAGGGCGCTCAGGCTTTTCTCCCCGAGTTGGGCCCCCACCGTGTGCCTCCCGCCCTGCTTATCTCCATCAGGAAAGGTCCTGAGGCAGCACCAGCCCCACCAGGCCCCCATCCAGGTATCTGCTCAACCGAGGTTTGCAAGCACTGTCCTGGGTGCTTCCTGACTACTCTGCCTCCAGATAAACAATAGAAATTTCAGTGGAAACTGCTTAGTTCTCTGTGGAAACTCATATTCAGCCAAACTGATTCCAGTCCTAAAACTTTCTGATCTGGGCCGGTCCCAGGTCTGCAGAGAGCCTGGAGACATGGCCTTGGACCCCCCACCAAGATCTGGCAGCCACAGTGGTCCCGCAGCGAAGGCCCCACAGTGCCAGCATCTACACCGGCTCCTTGTCTCCTGCCCCTTTGCTCAACCCTCAGAGGTCATTGCTGCTCCCATCTCATGGATGAGCCGCTGATCAACGTGCCCACAGGCCTCAGCTTGTGAGTGACAGAACTGACTCCGGGTTCCGAGCCATGCCAGGTCCGAAAGCTCCATGTCCACCCTTCTTCCTATCCGTCTCCTATTCTGTGAACTCGACCACGTTTTACATGTGCCCTGCATCCAGCAGCAGTGAGTCTCATCCTCTGAAGGTGCTTTGCGTCCCAGCAGCACTGGGTAATCTTGTAATAGGAAGGGTTTCCCCGCTGTTCGACCACAGGGAGGAGAATGAAAGAATCGCTCCTTCGTGAGCGGCTTCTGAGCATCTTTTGTTGGAAAACGAGCGCCTGCTACCTCCCGTTTGATTGTGAGGAGAAACCATCATAATAGAGAAAGTTGGCCAGAGGTCTGAAAAAGGAACGAGGGCAAAGCAATTCTCCACCATGGAAAATACAAACACAAGAAACCGCCCTCAAAGACCGCAGGACAAGATGGGCTAAAGGGGGCACGTGGGATTCCGGTGAGCATCGAAAGGCTGGTGGGCCACGTGGGAATCTTCTCCCCAAATTCTAGAATGTTCTGAGTCGGCTTTAAACTGTGATCATAGACGTGGCTGATCAAGCAGAGCCTGAAAGGTAACCGGAAGCCCTATAGATGGGAAGGGGCTGTTGATTCAAGGATGGAATTTGTTCACCCCAGGCTTGGAAAGACGGTAAATGGCCAGGACCCTCTGCTGGCTGAGTCTTTGTGTTTCAGGTCAAGCTGTCCTATTTGCCACAAAAAGCTTCTTTGGTTGGGAGAGAGGGGGATGAGGTTGCGGGTAAAGAACAAACTAGGCCAAACGCACCTTCATAGAAGGAAGCACCCTCTGCTCACCACTGTATGCCAAAGGCTCTTCCTGGCGAGAAGGCCCTGCAGGGCTCTGGATGAAATCAGCCACATGGGCTCACAGAGTTGAGTGGAGCACATCAGAGCATCCTCATACCCACGAAACTTATGGTCACACCCCTGGGCCTTGCCAAAGAGCCCCTGACCTCCTACCCAGTGGACCGTCTCTCCTCCTAAAACCCTGGAGTCTGGGGGAAGCCATCCAGAAATGCAAATGCATTTCCCCTGATACCTGATACCAACCCCAGTGACAAAGGAGCTGTGACTCTTATCAGCAGGGTCCTACCAGAGGTGTTGACAACTAACCGTCCTCATCAGCTGGCCTCGCGTAGTTTGTGAGAAGCCACACGCTGCTTTTAAAATGCCAGGACAGCATTTCTTCACCCAGTTTGCCATGTTGTGGGATTTCATACAAAGCAGCTTCTTCCTTGTTCTGTTCTGCACTTTTTTTAACTTTTTCCATCTATTTTCATTGAGTTTTGTTACAACCTCATGGTTGCCGTGTGTGTGTGTGTGTGTGTGTGTGTGTGTGTGTGTGTATGCACCCACTCAACTCCAGCCCCACAAGGGAAGGATAAGGGACAACTCCACAGTTGTCACCTTCCACTGTGCATGTCTAGGCTCCCTCAGGATGCCAGATGCTTCACAGGTGATGCAGTCAGTGAAGGGCCTTAGCCTTGGGCCTGTTGTGACCGGGTACCATAGACCAGGTGGTGTGAACAGCAGACCCTTACTTCTCACAGTTCTGAGGCTGGAAGTCCGAGGTCAAGGCAGTGGCATGTTTGGTGTCTGGGGGGCTCCCTTCCCTGTTCACAGACAGCATCTTCCCACTGTGACCTCACATGGCGGAAACGGCGAGGACACTCTCTGGGGTCTCTTTTAAGGCCCTGATTCCACCATGCCCCTCCATGACCTCATCACCTCCCCAAGGTCCCACCTCCCTAACACCATCATCACACTGGAGGTTAGCGTCTCAGCTTTTGAATTTGCTGAGAGGGACACCACATTCAGTCCATGGCTAAGCCCATCAGCCTGTTTCAGACACTACCACTAATAAAATCCCTCTCTGTTTTCAGCAACTGGAAGAAAAACTCAAGGGACAGGCTGACTATGAAGAGGTGAAGAAAGAGCTAAAGTAAGTGTGGAGATGCCAGCTCGGCCCTTTACAAGCCAGCGCTCCCTGGGGACATTTGCTAAGGAAGGCCTGTGCCAGCGAGGGGACAGCCCCAGGTCCTTGGCTGACCCCCCAGTACTGGGCCGAATCCTGGGGTGCCCAACATCGCAGGTGTCTGTACTCAGACCTGTGCCTGAATTCTCAGGCTCTTTATAAGGCTCTGTGCATAGAAACTGTCAGCATGCACGGAATCAATATGCCTTTATGGGAAATATAAAATATGAGCTTATTTTTAGCTGCAAGCTCCCAAAACAGAAGGAGAACAGAGCAAGGTAGCCTTTTCCAGCCGAGAGCGCACACCTCCCCGGCCACACCTCCACCCGAGATGCAGCAGCTGAAAGCGTGTCCTCCTTCAGTCCTGACACCCACGCTCTCATGCCTAGAAGTTCCCTCTCCAGGCCCCACCGCCCAGCCTGAGCCTCCCGCCATCTCAGACTCCGCTCCCCGAGCTGCCCTGGGCCCACCTGGAGCCCTCACCTCAGAATCTCACCTGGCCTCTCTCGCCCCCACCCCCATGGCCAGGTTACCAAACACTGCAGAGGAGTACCTGCAGGCCCGGGTCCTCTCCCCTGCCGTTGGCCAGGTCTGCTTCCCGGGGGCCCTGCCACGCCTTCGGGCACCCTTCTGCCCCCAGCTGTGCCCTGACACCCCCCACCAGCAGACCCCCTGGTGCCCTGCCTGATGGAGGCAGCTCCTGCCTTTGCCTCGAGGTGACTCCCTCTGGTCTTGGCTTCTCCCCGCTGCCCCCACCACTCCAGACTGACCCCGCCACGCTGGTCCCTTCCTTCCTTCGCCTTCCAGCTCATCCATCAGCCCTTTTCTCTCTTGCTGATAGTTTTAATTTCTCCTTTTAAAATGAGCCAACACCTACTCACCATGCTGTTCTTTGGATTCTTAATTTTGTTCCCTTGAGTTCGCTGGGGGAAAAAAAAAAAGCCCACTGGAAGGCCTCTTTGACCTTCTCGACCCCTGGCGGGGTGACCCCGGTGGGGCGGGTCTCCCCTCACTTCTCTCCCCAAACATCCTCACCCCCACGTCGCAGACAGCCTTTGCGCACTTCCTTGAATGGCCCTTCGGCTCTCTGCACGTCCAGCTCCTCAAGCTCTGTCCCCTCCCCAACCCCATTTCTAGCTTAGGGAGGATATTTTTCACTTCTGTGCCCACCTCCCTATCCCTGTCCCTCCTCAAAAGAAATCATGTGTGCCCTCTCCTCGTGTGCACCCTCTCCCAGTGTGGAATCGGAAAAGCTGACATAGAGACCTTCTCTAGGCCCCCACCCTTCCCAGTCTGAGGCCCGTCCCACACGCCTTCTCCTCCGAGCTCACCTCCGTTTCCAGGAGCCAAGGCTTCTAGGCCCCTCCCTTCTGCTGTCTCCCGGCTCCACCTGCCCAGCCGCTCACTGGTTCTCAGTCCCTCCAAGAACAGAGCCCCCCAACACTCCTGCCGGCCCTTGTGTTACCTCTGCACATGCAGCCCCCCCCCCCAACAACGCAGGCGTCTCTGAGAGCCCCATTCAGGTGGCTTTTCTGTTAAAATGCGTCCCTGGCTTCCCACTTCCTGGTGATGCAAGCACCCTCTGGACATTCACTGGGGTCCCTTTCTGTCCTATCTCTCCCCCATCTCCCCGAGATTCCCCCACCACCACCCCCAACCCCAGACTCTAGAAAGCACCTTGCTCCTTTACAGCCCTTCTCAAACCCTGACAACTCGAGACAGACGCATCTCCTGCCCGGGTTTTCTCCTGCTCGTGCTACTAGAAGCACCTGCAGGGCTCCTGAGGCCGAGGAGTGGCTCTGACTCTGCACAGGCCAGGCACATAAGAGGCTGTCGGTAAATTTGTTGAATAAATGAAGAGACACAGTTTTTAGTATAAACTCAGACGCACTTAGTCTTTTCTTACATGATCCTAAAGAAGCTCACAGACAAGAATATAGTTGCAAACAACGTGACAGCCACTAAGAAAAGACAAGCTTGTCCAGACTGCTCGCCTCTCTCCTCGCAGCTGATGCAACACGGCCCAGGGTTCTTATTATTCTCAGTAGCTCATCGTAGAACAAAATTATGAGCTCCTCCTTGTTCCTGTTTTGTTAGTTTACACGACAGGAGCCACTATGAAGACACAACCGCAGGGAAACCAAGGGCGGTCGGCTCCTTACTGAACCTCTTGGGGGCCATAGCAGAGGGGGGTCCCCGGGGCCCTGGGCACTTTTCCACATGGTGCTCCCCGGATGGCACTGCCGCAGAGCTTAAAGAAGGGCCGAGGCTAGAGTCAGGGCTGGGAGAGCGCAGGTGGCCCAGTGCCTGGGATGGAAGCTGCCCTCTTTCTTGAGCGTGAGGGGAGCACCCTGGCTCCTTGGGGCCACGTGGACCCAAAGCAAGAATGTTCACGTGTGCCTCACTCTGCAAATAGCAGTCCTGGGCACCCCAGCTCACTCAGCTCTCAGACTTGTTGAAACAGGCCATGACCACAGTGGCTTCTGTGATAAGGAGGACAAAGGAGAAATGAGCCCAGTCGCCCACACCTTTGTTGTGGCTCCTTCCCATGCCTGGGGACCAGGACAGTCCCCTGCCGCCTGTGAGCCTTCTGGTCATGGGACCTCACTCTTGGCCAAATGCTGGGGCACAGGTTTATCTTCCTGACTTCCTTGTTAGAGCTTTTTCAGCCCCTCTCAGCTTTACAAATACATTCCACTTACAGCCGTGTTATGTCTGTGTTCAACTTAACTTTAAAATTATACTCCGAACAGACCTGGTGTGATTCCATATGGAGTGATTTACATGCTGGGCAAGAAACTTTCGCTGGCCAACTGCTAGTTGAATAGTTATTCCAGAGCCGCTATCGGATGATAAGGCTGCCAGCGAAGTTGTTAAAGTTGTCAGTTCCTCAGTTCCTGGAGCACAGGGAGCATTAGCAAGACTGCCCCCACCCCACCCGCCCGCCGCAGGTCCGAGCAGGGGTAACGGCTCTGTCTTGGTCTCCACAGCATCCTGAAGTCCATGGAGTTTGCGCCGGCCGAGGGAGCTGGGACGCAGGTACACGGTCTCCCTTTGCTTTTTGCGTGTGCGAGCATCATGTCACTGTTTCACCATCGAGGTTGTTCTCCTCGGGAACATTTCACCAAGTTAAACCAAATTATCTTTAAGTTAAAAGGGGCAAAAAGAGAAAAATCAGTGTTTTTCAAACTGGTTAACTGAGTTCTCCTGAACTTGCAATTTAACACAGGCAGGTACTGAGAAAGTGGGTACAAACACTCTCAGACTGTTACAGATCAGCCCCAAATGGACTGACTCAGGAATTTTTATTATCTACCGCCTCACATGGATGAGAAGCAAGATGGCAGTGGCACACGGTAACCCAGCAGCCAATTACAATCTTAAGTCATCACCTGACATCCCATTCCTGAGGCCCAGAAGGTAGCCAACCCTTGGCGGCTGGCACCAAAAACAGGTCACCTTTGCAGGTCTCTCTGACAGGTGTCAACCTGTCCCATTACTAAAGGAAGTGGAGGTCTAGACGCTCAGATCTGGGGACAGAAGAGAGAATAATTAGCTGTCTGCAAGCTGTGTGAGCCTAGAAAGAGAAAACTTCCTTCAACCGAAATGAGTTATTTCAGAAAGGAACTTGCATGTCCTCCACATGCATGGAGCATCCTTGGGAGGCTGGAGGCGGGTCAGATCAGAGCAGGGGCTATGGGGTCTGGCAGCCTACGGAGCCAGGTGGCAGCTGGCCCCGCGGTGAGCACAGCTCTGCCCTGTCTAGGACGCATCCAGGCCCCTGGAGGTGCTGCTGCTGGAGAAGAACCGCTCGCTGCAGTCCGAGAACGCCGCGCTGCGCATCTCCAACAGCGACCTGAGCGGTAGGTTGATAAGTTCTCGCGGCCGCTCGGCCCCCAGGGGTCGAGGAAGAGGAAGGCGAACCGTGAGTCTGGGCTGATGCATGGCGGGCGTCACTGGGCGATGGGCGATGAGAGCCTTGACTAACGAGTGTCCGTCTTCCTCCTCGTCCTCACCGCCCCCCTCCGCCCCCACCTGGCAGAGACCATCCAGGCGCGGCCGCAGGGCGTCTGCGGAGGGCAGGCAGGGCCGTGCTGCGGGGGGCGCCCCCCGCCGGCGCGCGCGCGCGTTCTGTGGCTTTTCTGGTCTCTTCCGAGTTGTGCGGCCTCTCCTGTGGTGTTTCCTGGGCTACTTCCAGGGCCGGGCCCTGCCGTTCCCGGCTCAGTGGAGCTTTTCTTCCTTTGTCAGGTTGTCCTTGGGAACGCCTCCCCCATCCTTAGCCTTTCTTTGCTCATCCCAAAATGGTGGCGTCACTGACGGCTTCAGGTTTTGGCAGCTGGTAAAGCGTTTAAGAGTGTCTCGGGCTCCGATGATATTACATTCTTAAAAATGTGCGTGCCTTCGATCGAGCGGACTCGGTGCGGTACATTCGCCTCAGAGCAAGTGGTGTGAGAATCCGTTGGTCCCAAAATGTCAGTGTTTGCTGCTCCTCAGGTGGGGCCCTTTCTGGTTATAGCTCGAATGCTGGCGGCCCGCTGAGAGGCCCGCGACCTGCCGACTCTTTACTGTGTGTGGTACCGGCTCCTTGTCAAGTTAGGAGTTTGAATCTCTGTCAAGGGGAAACTCTCCAGGCTGCAACGTACAAGAAAGGTGCAAACATGAAATGCATGTTGCTTGTTTCGGGGGGCCTCGTTTGGCTAATTTACAAATTCAATCGAAAAACAAACCAACACACCTCATTGGCCCTTGTTTTTTAAAAAAAATGCACTTTTTTTTTCCCTTTTGTGGGGCAAACTTTGCATCTTGGTCTTGGTTTTTTTTCCCTTTGGAATCCCCCATAATGCATTATGTTTGCCCTTCCTTGTAGGGTCAGCCAGGAGAAAAGGGAAAGACCAGCCTGAGAGTCGGCGTCCTGGACCTTTGCCGGCCTCCCCTCCTTCTCAGTTGCCCCGCAACACGGGGGAGCAGGCTTCCAATACTAATGGTACACACCAGTTCTCACCAGCGGGGTTAACGCAAGACTTTTTCAGCTCATCCCTGGCAAGCCCCAGCCTGCCCCTGGCTTCTACGGGAAAATTTGCACTAAACTCTCTCCTCCAACGACAGCTAATGCAGTCCTTCTACTCCAAGGCCATGCAGGAAGCAGGAAGCACAAGCATGATTTTTTCAACAGGTCCATACAGCACAAACTCCATATCTTCCCAAAGTCCATTACAACAAAGCCCAGATGTAAATGGCATGGCCCCATCTCCCAGCCAGTCAGAAAGTGCTGGGAGCGTCTCCGAGGGCGAGGAGATAGACACTGCAGAAATCGCCCGGCAGGTGAAAGAGCAGCTGATCAAGCACAATATCGGACAGCGCATTTTTGGACACTACGTCTTGGGACTGTCTCAGGGGTCCGTGAGCGAGATCCTGGCCCGGCCCAAGCCGTGGAACAAACTGACGGTGCGTGGCAAGGAGCCGTTTCACAAGATGAAGCAGTTCCTCTCAGACGAGCAGAACATCCTGGCTCTTCGCAGTATCCAAGGCAGACAAAGAGGTGAGCGACTCGGGGTCAGCACCCACATGTGAGCCTGGCACGGAGCTGCGTGTGTGCACGTGTGCATGTGTGATGATACGTGTGTGCCTCACATCAGGTACAGCTCACAGTCCTGCCATTTCCAGAGCTCAGGGCCCACAGGCACGAGCCCTTAGATTCGGGGGGCCCAGCCTCTGAAACTCACTCCGCACCTCACACAAGGTGGACTCGCTGTTCCAGCACCACATACTGGGTCGGAGGGAATTAACGCACGACGTCCTGATGCGTTTCGTGTCCAGCAGTCCTTTCGGCCTTGGGTGCTGGCCTCGGAAGGGGAGGGGCCCGTGGGTGCCACCCAGCCCTAGAGCAGCAGCAGCGGCCAGGGCAGGCCTATCATGGCGCTGGGTCCCCAAGGAGGGTGAGCCGACCACATGGGCCCCCTTCCTCCTCCCTGCACACAGGCCGGTGGCCTGTGATCAGCGCACTCCCCATGTGTTAAGTCCCATTAGTGACCTGTTCAGCATCATGAGCAAACATACCTGCCTTGAGTAAAATACATTAAAGTATTAAAACACCCTTTGTACCCCGACCCCCGTAAAAAGATAAAAAGCCCGTCCCATCCCTAAGTGCAGGAACTCCTTCCCTCTTTAACAAACAACAGGAGATCCTTCTGCCAAGTCAGCCCTGATAGAGAAAGGGAACTTATCAGACAGAAATACAGACTCAGAAAAGGGAGACATTTCCAATAGTGTCCGTTTGCACAGAGGACATTGAGCCTTTTACGGCGACGTTAACTGGAATCGACTGTCTTTGGATGATTAATGTGAGCTTTGTTCCGGGGCTGGTGGGCGATTCGCTGGGCAACAGAGCTCCCTCCATCTGACCCCCGCGGCGCTGGTGCCGCAGGCCGCCCCCCAGTTCTGTCCGATCCCCTCTGGCAGCAGAGCCATGGCCTCTGCAAGCTGGTCAGCCAGGGAAGGGCCTCTCAGAAGTTTCTAGTGACTCCCAAGCGGCACAGGAAGCCCTGAGCCCTCTCTGTAGCAACAGGCGGCTCAGATTTCATGTCACGCAGCCCATATCGTCAGCACCACCATCCCCCTGATTGTTTTGTTCTTACCACACTTGTTTTTCAACAGAGAATCCAGGCCAGAGCCTGAACAGACTCTTTCAGGAAGTACCGAAACGAAGAAATGGGTCTGAAGGTATGTCGCAGGCAGGTGTTTTTCTTTGCAGTTAGTAACCTAGGAAGCAGCATGCCCTTAGCTGTGTATTTGGGTTCAAACTATACAGTGTGATTCTGGCCTGGAACCTGATGGAAAAACAGAGCTAGTAAGTATAAAACAAAGCACGGGTTCAAGTTCACACGGCCCCTCCCTCCCCCCACCGTGGCCCTGCACTCTACCCAGTCCAGGAGGGGGCGGCACCCCTAAAAATCAGCCCCAAACTGCAAATCACGCCCCCCCTTCACATTCAAATTACAACTCTCCCCATGTTCTCAGAAGCAGGTGAAAGAATAACCCTTTGTTGCTCTGAAAAAAAATCAGGTGACTGAGTCAGATGAGATACTGCTGCTTCCTTGTCCCTTCCCCGAGCTCGGAAATCCGTCGAGGGTGCGACCGATCAGACAGGTTGTGGCCGGCTCTCTCGCCCACGGGTCCCAGCGAGCCAGGCCCCACTGCCCTCCTCGGAGCCGCAGCTTTAAGGGGGTTCTGTGCCAGTGGTTGGCTTGTTTTTAAATGGTTTGATGTGGCAGTTCATATTTAGTAAAGGTATCAACCAGTTAAAACATGTGGACAAAAAAAAAAAAAAAAACATGTGGACAGCTTCCGGGAAGCATCGAGGCCAGCCCCCAGGCCATAGTAGCTGCAGTGCATCTGGACACGTGGCTGCCCACCATGTGACCAGAAGACAGGGATTCTTGTCCTTTAGAAATGTCCTCAGGCTCCTCTCCTTGTTCAAGTGATAAGAGACCCGAAATTTTTAACTTAAGCCTCTTCCCTTTGTACATCCAAATGATGGCGGGAGGATTAGCCTCGACCCCTTGCTCCTTCTGCCCATTTTTTCCTCTCTGGCCTCAAGGACATGTACAGGGAGGGCCTTGAACATATCCCAAGCCAAAGCAGCTGCTGGAGTTGCTTTTAAATGACTCACACACACACAAAAAAAGCCTTGCCCTTTAATCCTTCATTTATATATAATTTTTATACACACACACACACTGAATTAAATGATTTGCTCTCCCTGGTCCCAACCCACGGGTGATATCCAGCTTGGATAGTGTCAGAGCTGGTCCCACTGGCCAAACACTGTTTGACACCAGGTGGAGTCAGCAGGAAGCCCTTCCTGCCCAGGGTCGCCGTACCTGCTGTGAAGTCACCCACACAGCAGGTACAGGTAAGCAGGAGGCCAGCCTGCCTCCTTGTCGTCGCCGGCCTCAACTCACCGGTAGCTGTTTTTCAGAATGCCATCTTTGTGCAGCACTACATTTTGTTCCAGGTGTGGGTTTGATGTCATCTGTGTGGTTTCTCCCTGCAGGTAACATCACCACTCGGATTCGAGCCTCCGAGACCGGGTCTGACGAAGCCATCAAGTCCATCCTGGAACAAGCCAAGAGGGAGCTGCAAGTCCAGAAAACCGGTATGGAGTCCAGGACTTCCGCCACTGCCTTCCACGCTTACGTCGTGAGCGTTCTGTTCGGCAGTAATTAACTTCGTTTAAAAAGAAATTGAATGTGTGTTTTCAGGCCTTTAGTACAGAGGGGAGCAGGTCTGTGTGATATGTGTTTTGCTAATACTTAGCATTCTAGATCATTCCTTACCCCTAGCCTAGAATATCCATGACTTAAATGAGCAAGTAATCTGTATCAGATTTCCTTTCTTAAACACAACACAGGAATCTGTTATTTGGTATACACTTGACCACACACTAGTGAAAAATAAACTCTTAACAACTGCTTTACAGAACAAATATTAGCAGGAAGGAGCAGGAAGTGTTAAAGGATGGGTGTCCCCACCTCTGTAGTCAGTCAGCCCTGGGAATCGGCCCTCAGAGCTCCCTGCGAGCTGCCTTGTCTAAGAGGAGGGAACACCAACATTTCAGCTTTTCTCTGGGTGAGCAATGATTGAGAGGCGCACCAGGCTGTGGATTCAGCTCAGAGCTTCCGCTAGAGGGGAAACCGAGCACCCGAGTTCTCCTCCTGAGGTTCAGCACAGACACGCACCTGCCCTGTGCCCCTGAAGCCTCTGCTCTGCCCAGTCCTGCCGGCAGGGACCATGGCGTGAGGCCCTACCAGGCCTGGCAGCAGGCAGCGTGACACCGAGCGCCCACCACCCCCTGGCCATGCTCCTGGGTTCCTGAGCTAGGGCCAGCCCACTGGCCCCCCTACCCCAGCCCTCCGCTTCCCCTTCCCCTTAGTGGCCACCCCAGAGTCACCCACCCAGAAGGTAATCTGAGCTAACAGAACCAGTGGGATTGGAATATAGCACACGAGAATTTTAAATTTAAAGTCATCCGGGGGACTTCCGTGGCGGTCCAGTAAGTGGGGCTTTGCCTTCCAATGCAGGGGGTACCGGATCAATCCCTGGTCAGGGAACTAAGATCGCATACACCTCATGGCCAAAATACCAAAACAAAGCAGAAATAATATTGTAACAAATTCAAAAAAGACACACAATAATAGCCCACATCAAATAATAATAATAATAAATCAAATAAATAAATAAAGTCATCTGGGAAAGAGGCCAGGATGGTGTGTCTCAGAGCGTTTGCACATGTTACATCCTCCGCCCCACCCCCACCCCCCATCGCACTCCTGATCGTAACTCCGTTCAGTCGGTGGGGCCACGGAGCAGTAGCTTTAGCCCTTCATCGCTAAATGGTTGCATGAACGGTTCACATTTCACGAGGCAGGAAATGCTCAGACCACAGCGCAGTGAGGTTGTCCCGAGTAACCTGCAATCCGTGACAGGTTAACTGAGAAGGACGTGGGTGGGAAAGCCCGTCCCCACTGGGAGGTGCGCTGTCGCCGCTGTCTCACCTGCACGTTTGCTCCACAGCAGAGCCGGCCCAGCCTTCCTCGGCATCCAGTGGCGGGAGCGCGGACGACGCCATCCGCTCCATCCTGCAGCAGGCCCGCCGGGAGATGGAGGCCCAGCAGGCCGCCCTCGAGCCCGCCTTAAAGCCCGCGCCGCCGTCCCAGACAGACATCACCCTCCTGACCCCCAAGCTGATACCCGCCTCGCCCATGTCGTCGGTGTCCAGTTACTCCCCTTTAGCCGTCTCCCTGAAGAAGCCCCCCTCGGCTCCCGACGCCAGCGCCCCTGCCCTGCCCAACCCACCAGCCCTGAAGAAGGAGTCCCAGGACGCGCCCGGGCCGGACCTCCCGGGGGCAGCCGACCCCACCACACAGGGGGTCTTGAGACACGTGAAGAGTGAGCTCGGCCGCGGCACCGTGTGGAAGGATCACTGGTGGAGCGCCGTCCAGCCCGAGAGGAAGAGCAGCGCTCCGCCCGAAGACCCCAAGGCCGAAGACGCCAGCAGCAGCAAAGAAAAAGGCAGCGGCGGGCAGACGCGGGCGGAGCGCAGCCAGCTCCAGGGCCCCTCCTCCTCCGAGTACTGGAAGGACTGGCCCAGCGCAGAGTCGCCCTACTCCCAGAGCTCAGAGCTGAGCCTGACCGGAGCCAGCCGCAGCGAGACGCCCCAGAACAGCCCACTGCCCTCCTCGCCCATCGTGCCCCTGTCGAAGCCCACCAAGCCCTCAGTCCCGCCGCTGACCCCCGAGCAGTACGAGATCTACATGTACCAGGAGGTGGACACCATCGAGCTCACCCGGCAGGTGAAGGAGAAGCTGGCCAAGAACGGCATCTGTCAGAGGATCTTCGGGGAGAAGGTACGAGGTGGGGGTTCCATTCGGGGGCCTGGGTCTTCCCATTTCCTTTCACTGATGAGGACCGGGGAGTGGGGATCTGTCTGGAGGATGTGGCCATCACCCACTTAATTAACCAAAGAGAACCGTGGCTCATCTACTCCCAAACTTGCAGGGAGACTGGCCAGTGAACGCTCCATTTGCTGCAGCCCCGCTGGAGGCCAGGTTCCCGGCAAGGCCCTCTCACCCTCTGCGGCCATTTAGACCTCTCATCATATATGAGGGGGTGGCAGTCACCATTTGGCAGATGAGGAAACCGAGGCTCAGGGAAGTTGACCACGTGCCCCAAGCTAGCAGATGACTAAGTCAAGCCCTGTCCCTGTGGCCGAGCGGAGCCCAGAGGCACCACCTCTGTAGACTGTTTTGGCCAAAAAGGATCTGATCACAGAGAGAGATGACCTGCCCAGAGAGAGCCAAAGGCACTTGGTAGAGACAGCAGTCAGAAGGTGCTAGGGTGTTGTCCGGCCAGAGGGGCAAAGCAACTTGCCCAGGGATGCACAGCTAGAGGTGGCACGGGCAGAGCTGTTCAGGGCCCAGGCTGTGCCCAGGACCGGCCCTGAAGGCCCTCATTTTCTATCGTCCTTCTTGGCTCATGAAAAGCCCAGTCTGTGGATGAGCTCCCAGACACTTTCTGTTCGGGGTGCTTCCTGGTCACTAAGATTCTGGTTAATGGGGATTTACCAGGCCTGCAAAATGTAAGATAAACATAATACTCCAGGATAGTCTT
Source organism: Bos taurus (assembly GCF_002263795.3). Classification (NCBI taxonomy): domain Eukaryota; kingdom Metazoa; phylum Chordata; class Mammalia; order Artiodactyla; family Bovidae; genus Bos; species Bos taurus. Next base: position 34,768,873 of record NC_037352.1, on the reverse strand, counting down.
AGATTAAATAACGACTGGCTAAGCAGAATGAGAAGCGCTCCAGTCCCATACAAGACAGTCTTCCTGAGGGGCACAGGGCTGGGTCAGCCCTGGCCTCCGAGAGGCCCGTGGGGGCCTCCTCCACCACCTTCCCAGGTCCTGCCTTGAGTTCAGTGTTTGCAATATACCGTGTCATGCATCCTTTCGATACAGTTGTGAACTCTTCATCACGATCTTGCAAAAGGTGATGGGGTGAATAGGAATGAGGATGAGAATTTAAAGTCCCTTGAAATTTCTAGTTCAGTGTTGTAAAAATATCATTTGAGAACATTTAAATAGACATTTGTGCTCATGCCTTAAATTTAGCAGAGACTTAATAGCATTGAACTTGTTTGGCCCATGAGCGCAGTTTATTCTGGAACTTGAGAACTTTTCAAAGAGTGATCGGATGCAGCCCCTAAATATCTCTGGGCTGCATCTGTGTCCTGTGGGGGGTGTTTGTGCCCATACATATGTATGGCCATATGTGAGCATAAGAAAAGTCGGGTATGTACGTGCAACTTGTCGACCGTCGGCACTGAGCTCCACTCCCAGGCTGGCTCCTCTGTCGCCACCAGCTCACCTCTGGGCCCCTACCATGGAGCGATGTGATCAGAGAGAGCCGACCTTTCTAAATGCCAAGCTGGCCCGGCGTCAGCACAGGAGACAGACGCCCGAGTCCCGCCAGCATCCGTTGCTCCTGGTTTATCTGAAGGGGTCCTTGGCCCCCAGCACCCTGGCCTTTCCTGGCGCCACCAGGCAAAGAGCAACGTGGTTTCAGTGCTTCCTCCTCGGGTTGTCAGGGCGACAACCCTGCAGGCTTGGCAGGATCAAGACCCTGGGGGGAGGGGGCCCCTCCCCTCCATTTGCCTGCCCCTCTCTCCCTAGGAGCTGAAAGCAGGGACCATGACTGTGGCTCCCTGTGCCAGGGCGTCAGCCCACCCATGACCTTGAAAAGCTTAGCCACCCCCCAACGCAGGCTGTCGCCACCCCCCAGGGGCCAGTTCTGTGCTCCGCCTGGGAGTGCTGTAGTGCCGTCCTGCCTGGCCATGCCCCCACACAGCGGTGCGTGTGACACTGAGGCCTCACACCAGACCCAGGCACTGAGCCCCCACACGGCCGTGCGTGTGACACTGAGGCCTCACACCAGACCCAGGCGCTGAGCCCCCACGTGTCCTTGGTTGCCGTTGCAGGTGCTAGGCCTGTCACAGGGCAGTGTCAGCGACATGCTGTCCCGGCCGAAGCCATGGAGCAAGCTGACCCAGAAAGGACGAGAACCCTTCATCCGGATGCAGCTCTGGCTGAACGGCGAGCTGGGCCAGGGCGTCCTGCCCGTCCAAGGGCAGCAGCAAGGGCCAGGTAGGGGCGGCCCCGCCCCCAGGCTGCTGTGGGGGGCGGGGAGGGGCGTCCACATGCGGCGGGGCTGAGACGCCTCTTTCCTCCACAACCTGTTGCCATGGGACTGACTCAGTTTTTAGGAAAGAGAAGATTGTGCCTAGCTGATTTTATAAGCAGCAGAAAATGAGTTACCAATTAAGAAAATGCTGTTTATACATAAATATAGGTAAAAGTCAAGTAGCTAAATCAGGGAATCGGGAAAGGAAATCAGCCAAAGGCACAGAATGAAGGCTCTCTCACGAGTGGCTGCTTCCACCGGCCCCCCAGCTGGGGGCCTCCTTGCCACCAATAGCACTTGGCCTGTCCACGTGGGTCCCTCCTGTTCTGCGCTCTGCACCCCTGTCAAGTCTGCCCCCTCCCGTAAGGAGTGAGGACCCTCCCTTGTGCCTTTGGGCCCTTATGCTGTCCCCCCTCAGCTGTGCTCAGGGTATTAAGAAACTTTAACCCCCAAGTTTGCTTCCTCATGTAACTGTCCCCCTTTCTCTCCTTTAGTCCTGCACTCCGTGACGTCACTACAAGACCCCCTGCAGCAGGGCTGCGTGAGCTCAGGTAATTAGCCACAGTTGGGGTTTGGATGATATATTTCCCTGCCTTTTGGTCTGTACTGGGGGGACTTGAAGGGTCGCTCGTCCTGGATCCAGTGAGCTGAAAACATGGTATTCTGTTGGCAAACTGGGTTCTTTGAGGTCATAGTTTCTAGTGGAGAAGCAGAGGGTTGACAGCTGAGTGCAGGTCCCTCCCACATCTTCTTACTCCTTGCTGTATTCTTTCATCAGTCTGTCACGTGAAGCCTTGCCTTCGGGGCTGGGGTGTGAGTCAGAGACAGATTCTGTGCTCAGGGGGCTTCCAGCCTTATAACAGGATATAGGGGACAAAGAATGGGCATTGCAGTTCTGGGCGTGATGCTCAGGAGAGTGGCATTGAGGTTGAGGTCCAGCCTGGGAGCAGGTGGTGGAGAGCCTGGAGCACCAGCCAAGGGGCTGGGGCTGCTTCTGACCGGCATCAGAGAGCCTCGAGGCCTGGTCTCTGAGGTCACATCACCGCCTTCCGGACTCCTGAACATGGCAGCCCCGGGCTGGCCCGCACACCGGGCTCCTGACCCCATGTGTTCCTGGCCTTCCTGGGCGTACACTTGTGCCAGCCTCTTCCCACCCAGCTCTCGGGAACAGCCAGTGTCATGAGCTGTTCCTCTTTCTTCCTTTCTTTATCTTTCTAAACATGTTGATTAGTCTCCATATCCCATTGATTCATTGAAAACACAAACAAAGCTAAGTGAGGAGCATGGAACCCGCCAGCCTGTTGGAAGTTTTACGAGGGAAAACACGTGTCATGAGGGGAACAGCTGGGCCGCAGCGGCCAATACCACTTCAAAATTCCAAACCCACGCACAGATGCAGCCGGAGTACACTGGGTTGCAGCTCAGTTCCCCACCAACATTTTCTTCTGTTTGGGGTGTTCCATCTTGAGGGGTGGAAGGCTGTGTCTAACCCAGGCTCTTGGCTTCCTTCGCTGCACCTCTGAAAGGAGCGGTTGGCCCTCTGAGAAGGATCAGGTGTACTTCCTCCTCCCTGCCTTTCTGGGTTGGCCAATCTAATTAGCAAGTGCTGGAGACCTTAACACAGCCCTGGCTCAAATTCAAGACACATTAGGGAAATAATGGACACAGTTGTTTGTGCTAAGAGTTTCCCGGACGTTTGCATGGAAAATTAGGCCTGCCTCTTGCTTGAACAGAAAGCCGGCCTCCTGTTAAACTCTCCAAGTATTTGCTGCCCCATCAGAGTCAGTACCCAACTTGGCAGAATCTGACGGTTTTTAGATCAAACTCCCTTGTTCCTAAATAAAACAAGAAATCGCCTACAGTTCCAGGTCGGTTATGATCGATGCCAAAACTTTCTCTGTGTCTAAACAAATTCTTCAAGAGTGGCTTTTTACTTTTTATTGTTATAGCAAGCCCTCGCTACTGTGCTGGAACATTCATATGACAGTCCCATTTCCAACATGGGAAAAACTCACAGGGCTCCTCAGAGGAACGTAAATGATGTTTGTAAGAGATCAAATTACTTTATAAAATAAAGTGATTTACACTTTTGGGGAGTCTGCAGATTGAAGGAGGGAGGGAGGGAGGAGGAGGCAGTGAGCCCCTGGGTAAAAGTGAGCGCTGTAGAACTTTCCCCTGGTTCCTGTGAAGAGGCGGCAGGCAGGCCTCTCCCTGTGCTCATCAGAGCAAGTTGGGCTTCTGCAAGGTGCTCAGTCGTGTCCGACTCTTTGTAACCCCTTGAACTGTATGTAGTTCACCAGACTCCTCTGTCCATGGGATTCTCCAGGCAAGAGTACTGGAGTGTGGGTTGCCATTTCCTTCTTCGAGCAAGATGGGAGGTAGACTGTGCTCTGTAGACTCGACACGCCCGCTGTGAGTCAGCAACCGGGAAGCCATCGGTAGAAATAATAATTATGGTGATTGTGGGGAAAAGTGGAAAAATGTTTCTGATATTCTAGGAAAATATAAAACTTTTTTAATACCATGATGGTGGCCAAGCAAAAATGCTTCTCTGGATCAGGAAAGACTAGAAAGTGCTTGTCAAAATAAAAAGAAAGATGACCAATATGACAAGATGAGGGTGGCAATTTTCCTTGTTTAAAATTTCTTTACTATCAGCCTTACCCTTTTAGGAGTGTTTCTAAAAATTAAAGTAGCTGTGCCTTTCAGGATGTGGAATTTAGATTTGAAAAACAGAATTCTCTTATAATGATGAGTGTTGACAAATCGTTGGAATGAATGGCTATTCAGTTCAGTTCAGTTGCTCAGTTGTGTCTGACTCTTTGCAACCCCATGGATGCCAGGCTTCCCTGCCCATCACCAACTCCCGGAGATTGCTCAAACTCATGTCCATCAAGTCAGTGATGCCATCCAACCATCTCATCCTCTGTCATCCCCTTCTCCTCCCACCTTCAATCTTTCCCAGCATCAGGGTCTTTTCCAATGAGTCAGTTCTTCGAATCAGATGGCCAAAGTATTGGAGCTTCAGCATCAGTCCTTCCAGTGAATATTCAGGACTGATTTCCTTTAGGATTGACTGCTTTGATCTCCTTGCTGTTCGGGACTCCAGGATCTTTGACAGCTTAAAAAAATCAGTGTCTCAGAGAAAGCTTTCAGCATGCTCCCACAAAGGCAGGGGAGTAATGCCTCTAGCCTAGGGTTTCTCCAGGGTTCTGATTCCCTGCTCTCACCATGGCTACCACAGAATCCTTCCAAAGAGGCCCCCAGACCCAGAAAGATGCTCTGTCCTCTGTGGTGGCTTCATGAGGCCTCTGCCTGAGCCAGCTCAGCGTGGTGGCAGCAGGTGGCCGCAGGAAGGTAATTCTACCCTTGGGTTAGTTCTGTTTCTGAATGTTGGTGAGAAACAGTCAGTGTCTGAGAATCCAGGCTGCCAAACTGGCCTGGCCACTGGTTTAGCCTCCCAGGTGTGGAAGGACTTTGGAAGACCTGTCTTCCGTCCATAGCCTTGTTCTAAGCAGAGATCCTGCGGATCTAATGCATGGCTCTGTGCTTAGTTACCATGGCGATGAGGTGCCCCAGGAGCAGAGGGCCTCACTCATCTCCACAGCGAACTGCCGACATAGGAATCGGTTTTCTGCACTAAGAATTCCTGTCTGTCTCTTTCCACCCATCCCCGTTACCCTCAGCATCTCCGTTTTTCTTAACGATGTCTCTGTCGAACTTGCTGATCAGTTCTATGATAAAAGGAGAGAAAAACTCAAGTTTCTGGTGCATCATCACTTGTCCTCTTGGCAGTTGTAATCATTTCTAAATGTCCCTTTGATGATTCAAGCATCGGGATGATGGCCTCAGACATTGGGGAAAGTTGATGCCATTTTCAGTGAGTGACCTCTGCTTATTTTGAAGAGTAAGGAGAACAGAAAGTTCCATGTTGATCATATGAGTAGCTTAAAAAGCAAAAACGTTTTTTAAAGGACCAGACTTCAGATCAGTTACCTGAACCTTTATTTCCCGGTAGTCTAGTTTTCTACACATTTTTTTTAATAGGTATTTATTTATTTGGCTGTGCCAGGCCTCAGTTGCAGAACTCAGAATCTACATTGTGGCATGTGGGATCTTAGTTTCCCCGACCAAGGATCGAACCTGGCCCCCTGCACTGGGAGCACAGAGTCTTAACCATTGGACCACCAGGGGAGTCCCTCAACGCACAATTTTTGGGTTGGCTTCTTTCAAAGTTCCCAGTGTTGGGTTGTCTTGATCTAATATGGCAAACCTATTTGAAGGCAGAGGTGCAGGTGGTCCTTGGGGAATGGTCCTCCATGTCTCCCTTTTGTTTTTCTCCAATCTCAGCTATCATCCATCGGCTGCCCTTGCCCTGCTTAGCAATAGCAATGCTCAAGGGAACCAAAGGGAACCCTCAGAGAAGGAGAAGGGAGGGGCCGAGGGAGACTTGTCTTCTCTGAGTGTGGCCTGCAGTCATTGCTTATCAGTTAGCAGGGTGTTTTTTTTAAAGGAGGAAAACCTGGAGCAGTGATGAAGGTGTGCCTGTGTACATATGTGTAGGCAGGTGTATAGGTACATAGTTAGATATGACTCCAATTGCATTTTTTCTTTAAAGCTCATTTCATATTCATGGTTCCTTGGTGTGATTAATCTTTTTGCCCCAAGGGAAAGGAAACAGGAGACAGCTCTTAAGAGGGGAGAAAGGAAGGGGAACAGATTTCCCTGGATGCAACTCAGTCCGTCATCACCTTACAGAGAACTGATAGGGAGGACTCACCCATGCGCTCAGCTTTAACTTTTCTTTCTTTTTTTTTTTTCAATTTTTATTGGAGTACAGTTGCTTTACAATGTTTTATTAGTTAATTAGTCACACATACGTATATCCTCTCTTTTTTTGGATTTCCTTCCCATTTATGTCACCACAGGGCATTGAGTAGAGTTCCCTGTACTATAGAGTAGGTTCTATTTTAAACATAGTACTGTATATGTTGTTGTTGTTCAGTCGCTAAGTCGTGTCTGACTCTGCAATCCCGTGGACTGCAGCATGCCAGGCTTCACTGTCCTTTACCATCTACCGGAGTTTGTTCAAGTTCATGTCCATTGAGTCAGTGATGCCATCTAACCACCTCATCCTCTGCCGCCCTCTTCTCCTTTTGCCTTCAGTCTTTCCCAGCATCAGGGTCTGTCATCTGCGTATATGTCAAACTAAATGTCCCTTGACAGAGGAGTGGACATACCCACGTACACGCACAAGCATGCATGTATGCACACAATGGAATATTACTCAGCCACAAAAGGAACAAACTTGCACCATTTGCAGAGACGTGGGTGGACCTAGAGGCTGCCATACAGAGTGAAGTGAGTCAGAGCGAGAAACATAAATATCCTGTATTAACGCATATATGTGCAGACTTTAAAAAATGGTACAGATGATTCTATTTGCAAAGCAGAAATAGAGACAGGGAGATAGAGAACAACTGTATCAGCTTTTGTAACTTGTTACTCTGGGAGCCCTTCCTAACTGCAGCTCACAAGCTTCCACACCCTCTTCTGATGGATTATTGCGAGCTGCACAAGGGATGGCTCAGTCTCCTCTGATTAATTATAAAACACCCAGCTTTTCCCCAGCGTGTCGGGTAGGAACTGCAGGTTCCAAGTCTCCACCCGTGGAGAATTCCATGGCTCCACATCGCTCTTCTGGCTCGGCAGAGCACCAGTTGCCTCTTGAGAAGACAGCAGCTGCATCCGTCTCTTAACGTGGGTGGTCTCATGCACGCCCCTCCCTGACGTGAGGCCACAGGGCTCCGTGCTGCATATGGCCCTACACAGACATGGCCCCCGATTAGGGACAGGCCAGCCTTCCTTTTTAATACACATAATGCCTTTTATTCAGTAACCATGACGTGGCCGGGAGAACATGTCCACAGTTTTAGTGCCTTTGATTTAGCAATAAGATCCTGCTGAAGCTTCCTCAAATAAGCCATTAGTTCCTCACTTTTAATGATTAAGTCAGGGTGGGGCATTTGAATAGCTCATTAATAAGAAAAGGAATGGCTCGTTGTACCCGCAGAAAATTCCATGGCACCATCTAAGGCAGGCAGAGCTCTTCGTTCAGTACCATCGACGAGATCTGATTTGATTCTTTCTTCTTTTATGGAAATAGATCAGTCGTAGTAACTGTTGGTACTGTCTGAAAAGAACTATTCTAACCCTCATTTGTTTTGAGTAGCTGAAAAGATTTGTATATCCATAACTGATTTATACATGGCCCTAGACCACAAATCGAAAACAAGAGAGAATTCTGAAAAGCCGCGTGTGAGCTGGAAAATGCCCCTCCCTCAGCAGGTGGCCGCTGCTCATCGTTAGTTCGGGGCTCAGCCTCTGCCTTCACTCACCCGCCGTGGACGTGGTGGCCAGAACCAAGTGCTCGTCCATTTCTTGGTTGTGCCCTGCATGAGGGTGTTTTAATATGACCAGGAGTGCCATGATAAAGGAATTCTCTAAGATCAGAAAAGACAGGTTTCTGCAGTCAGACACAGCCTACCTTACTGTCTTCTGTTGTCTGGTACATATGGGCACAGGCCTGGCGGGAGGGAGGCCCTTGGTGCTAAGGGAGCCCCAAGGAGGGGGCTGAGCTATGAAGGGGTCAGAGAGGAGAACATTCCAGGCCGAGACCTTTGCAAATACAAAGGTTCACTGATGGGCTAGGACATGGGGGAGAACCTTTGGGGTAAAAAAAGGGAAAATACTCGAAATCCCTACTTGTGGCTCAGCTGGTAAAGAATCCGCCTGCAACGTGGGAGACCTGGGTTCGATCCCTGGGTTGGGAAGATCCCCTGGAGAAGGGAAAGGCTACCCACTCCAGTATTCTGGCCTGGATAGTCCATGGGGTCACAAAGAGTCAGACATGACTGAACGACTCTGACTTTCACTTTCTGCTTCAGAGATGTTTTTTCTCTTAAAATAACAGAAGGAAAGTGGATTACGGAAGAATTTTGTGTTTTCTTTATGTACAATGCTGTTGCTGCCACCACCTTAAGGCTCATATAATAAGAACCCGCCCGAGTGTGACAGCAGGACAGGAGAGGGGCTCCTTGCTCCTGAGGTGACCTCGGTGACCTGTGTCCGTAGTGGCATTGGGATTTTCAGCCTGCTGCACCTTCCCCCTGTGGGCTTCCAGAGCGTGGAGAAGCAGGCTGAGACTCAGGACACTCATGAGTGTCTTGGAGGCAGGCAAGGCCGTAGCTGGGAGGCCACCTGGCCTGCAGGCTGCAGGGGAAGAGCTTCTCACAAGCTCCCCAGAAGCGTCACCCACTTCCCCGTGTCACCTCGGTGCCTGTGCTGCTCTTTGCTCACCTAGCCATTCTGAGCGTCTGTGGGATTCTTGGTGGCTCCTGGCCACATGATCCTGAAACAGCCTCCCTGCAGCATTAACCAGGAAGGCAGAGGGCGCTCGAGGGTGGGACAAGCCAAGCCTGGCCTCATCTGCCCTCCTCCCCTAGGGCATGCCACACCTGCAGGCCCCACACAGGCCTCCTGGAGAGGCAGCCACCAACCGAGACAGCCCAGTCCATGTTGCGTCTCAAAGCAGCAAATGTTGTCCTCAGGATCCCCGGGAAAGGCTGCTCCAGCACACATCAGCCCCCAAGGGTCTCTGTTCTCCCCCGAGTGGGATTCACCACTGTATCTCCATAAAAAGAGGACAGAATCAGAGAGATTCTGTTGTTGTTCAGTCATTCCAGTCACGTCTGACTCTTTGTGATCCCACGGACTGCAGCACACCAGGCTTCCCCCCTTCACCATCTCCCTGAGCTTGCTCAAACTCATATCCACTAAGTCAGTAATGCCATCCTACCATCTCATCCTCTGAGTAACCCAGAGTTAGAGATTTGACTTTTTTTTAATTTTTATTTATTTATTTTTATTTTTGGCCGTGCTGGGTCTTCTTTGCTGTGCAGGCTTTTCTCTAGTTGCAGCGAGTTGGGCCTACTTTCTAGTTGCACTGTGCGGGCTTCTCATTGCCATGGCTTCTCTAGTTGCCAAGTATAGGCTCTAGGGTGTGTGGGCTTCGGTACTTGCCACTCCCAGGCTCTAGGACAGGCTCAATAATTGTGGCAAACAGGCTTAGTTCCCCCAAGGCATGTGGGATCTTCCTGGATTAGGGATGGAACCTGTGTCTCCTGCATTGGCAGGCGGATTCTTTACCACTGAGCCACCAGGGAAGCCCTTGACTTTTTATTTATAGTTTATGGGTTGTTGTTTTGTTTTTTTTTTCCAATAAGTAAAATGCATCATGGCTACAAAACGCAGGATTTAAAAGAGCTTACACCCGTTTTAAAAAATAAGTCACCCTCCCACCCTCCTCCTCAAGCCCCCGGGCGCTCTCCCCAAAGGCACTTCTGCTGGTTTCCTGCAGAGAGCCTGTGTATCTAGATGTTTGCTGCACATAGAAGGGCACACACAGGACTCAAGGTGTGCCTTGCTTTTCTCACCTGGCAATAGATTGTAGAGACTCCCCCAGGCCGGCACATACAGAATTTCCTCCTCTTTTCCCTGATACAGGTAATTCCTATATCTGACCATACCATACCTTATTTAACCAATCACCAGTGAAAAATACTTAGATTGACTTTTAACAGCAGAACCTAAAACACGATCCTTCAGTGAGCAGCCTTAAGCACATGTGAGCTGCAAATTGACACAGAGGGCTCAGAGCTGACCGCCAAGGGCTCATCTTGTCTTGGCCCCTGAGCAGCTGTGTGGCCTTGGGCACGTGACTCGACCTCTCTGTGTCTCAGCCTCTCTGTGTCTCAGTTTTCTTTAAAATAGGAAACGTACCTATCTCCTAGACCACAAGGAGTTTTAAATCCATGTTTAAAACCCTCCAGAGCAGCAGCTGGCCCTGAGGAAGTGCTAGTTGAGTGCCTGCTTTCCTGCTGCTGCCCTTGAAACCACTGCCATTAGGTCATTTCACATGCATTAGGATAGCAAGGATAGCTATAAAATCATGCATGTGCACACCTGACATGTCAGGTTCCTGGCCTTAAAATAGGAAACAGATCCAGCACTCACTTCTTGGGTGGAGACTCAAGTGGGAGCATTGCTGGGCGGTAGCTAGCACAGAGGGTCAGCCAAGGGAGGACCTGCACGCAGCTCTCCAGCATCCTGGCCTCCCTGAAATGTTGACCATCCATCTGCCATTCCATGAGGTTGACCCAAAATCTTGAGCTTCAAGAGTTAAGGACTGCAGGTCATTGCTCAGGCCATCGGGGACAAACTCAGAGCCAGGCCATCGTATCTGGATGCACTCATCTGGGTGACTGTGGGCACAGGTGGCAGCCCCATCTCATTGGGCCTGGACCCTTGGCGCTGGCAGACACTAACTCCCCGTTAAGAGGAGGCCCCAGCAAGCCCTGGACACAGGCCTCTGGGCGCATCTCTTTTCTCTTCCCCTTAGACTTTCTTTGGAGAATGGAATTTACAGTACACTGGGCATTCAGTGCAAGAGGCAAAAGTAGGTCACAAGAGCAAATGAGGACTTCTGTTTTCAGTTTTGGTTCCAGAGAAGGAAGAAAAAGCTTAAATGTTTAAAAACCCTCAGGTAATTTTTTTAAAGGTGGTAAGACTACAGTGAAGAAACTCATATGTTTGCATCTTTGATGTGCCAAGGGCAGTGCTGATACCTTTAATCCCTAATCAGGGAGCAGAAATGATGCCCCCCCCCCCACCGTCTTTCAGATGCTCAGAGTGAGAAGCAGTTTGCCCCCATCAAGGAGGAGGTTGAAGAAGCACAAGCACTCTGAGGCCAGAGTCTTGCTGCCATGGGGGTGCCCAAGGACTCGGTCCCCCATGACAGGTGAAGGGTTGGTCCCTGAAATGACACTCAGGGAAGTCAAGGCCGCGTTCAAAACAAAGAACAAAACTGGGCTCAAATGATAAATGGGCAGATACTTAAAAATCAGATCCAAGATGAACAATTAACAGAAAGTCACATGCCTCAGTACCTAGGGCATCCCCTCGTGTTTCAGGCTGGGAGCTGGGCATAAAGGAGGGGAACCCAGCACCAAGTCAGTGGCAGAGTCAAAGCCAAGTTCATGAAGCTCTGCAACAGAAAGGGTGCAACCCATCTGACCTGTGATGCGGGTCCATGCCAATTTCAAGCCCCTTCCAGGCTAGATCTTAGGAAGACCCACATGGTGGCCCAGGTTCTTTCCTGAGCAAGGACAGCTTCATGCCCTCTTCCTGCCAGTGGCCTTCCGCCAGCCCAGAACCCTCAATCTTGCCCCTTGCAGACTGGCCTCTGGGCCACAGCCACACTCAGGAGCGAGAAGGGGGTCCCCGGGAGAACGCAGTGAGCCAGGCAGCTTCCGTCATCGGCTTCATCTCGATTTCGTGTCTTCCTCTTCCCTTCAGAACTGGATTCCTAAATATAGCCCGAGTCTGAATTGGCAGATGTTGGGTTTGTCCTTTACAAGAGGGCCAAAATTAGCTTGTCATTTGGCACCTAAATAAAGCAGCCAAACTGCCTTTGTACCAGCTTTGCAACAAGGAGAGACTGGAGTTGCCGCGTTTTATTTGATAAGGAGACTTTTCTGGGAAGCCGGAGCATCACCTCTGAAGCCAAGAGGCTGAGTCTGGAGGGACACGCCTTCCTCCAACTGGACCCTCTCACCCATGAATTACAGTCAGTTCGTTCCACATAGTGTAAATACCTTGTGAGACCGGAGGAGGAGGATCCATACTCCACAGAAATGGCACGTGGAGAGAACAGCCGTGGTGGCTCTCAGTTGGGGAGGGAAAGAGCAATCTGTCCGGAGTGCCTGGAGCTGGGTGAGCACAGGGGCTCCCCAGGGGCAGCAGAAAGATGTTATAATCAATTACCACATCATAACACTGATGTATGATAATTACTGAGTGTTTCTCCTGAGATAGTGCAGCATTTGGCTGGAATGCAGTTCTTTCATGGTCCACTGCCTGATTAATATGCAAATAATAGGCTGATTGCATGATGAATGCAGAAAATGAGTTCGCTGATAACGTGAGCACTGAAGCGGGAAGATGATAAATTACTTTTACTGACTGTCGTACATTTAAGTACCCTTTCTCAACAATTTCATCACAAATTAAGTAAAGCAGTATGGAGAGATTAGGAGGATGTGTAAAATAATGTACCTTAATAGCTTTCCTAATACCATCGCATGCAACGAAAATGTCACTCGGTTCTGCTCAGCACAGCCCAGGGCCTGTGGAGGGCCAGATCGGTGCACTCACCTGCATGTTGTTGGGGAGCCGAGAAGCAGCCCACCCCACCAGCACATTCCATATCAGCCAGGGATTCTCTAAGGAACATTCCATCACAGCGCAGACATTGTCTGCACGCCAGGCTGCCCGGCAGTGTTACTGAGAGGAGGCAGGCTGCTCTGGGGGCAAATCCTGGAGCCTCCCCACAGATGGGCACGCGGAGGCCTGCTGTCCACCAGGTGCCTCTGGGGGAAGGAAAGTTTCTGAGCTGCAGGCCTAAAAGACTCAGAAGGAAAACACAATCCAAAACCACCTCTCAGCTCCTCCAACTCTTAGAAACACAGAAAAATTAATTCCACCACCAGAATGGCGGTCTGAGCTGCCTCGCAGACAGTAGCACTACCGGCAGAGGACGGGCAGGTCTGCTCAAAGCCGTAAGGAGCCCCCGAGAAAGAGAGAAAACACATGCGCACAGGCACACACGCGCAGTGATTAATCTTTGATTACAGCAGAGCAATTTAACTAGACGGTTTGTTTTTTCCCATCTCAGTAATATATATTTAGACTGTTTGTATGACATACATTTTCTCTTAATGCACAGGGATGCATTGATAAGTGCTCATACACACAGCTGGTTTGGTAATAAGGTTATTGAAGGTAATTTGAAGGCATTATTTCTAAATCAGTATGGATCTCTGGAAAGCTGAGAACAGGGCGAGCACCGTGCCTCCCGAGGCAGGGCCAGCCACGTTGCCCGGGGTGGCTTCCGCGGCCTCGCCAGGCTGGTGGTTCACTACCAAGGTTTAATTGTAGCCGAAGGAAAGGTTTTGACTTTTAATATTCCCAAACTCTGCTTTGACACATGTATGTCCTTGAGGGCTCGTAAAAGATACACGAGAAAAATAATGGAAGTCTGGCAGGGGAGCAGATTTACCTGCAGTGCCCACAACCCCCAGGTGAGTGCTCAGGCCCACCTCACCTAGGCAGCTTCCCCGGCTGTGGCTGAAGTCAACTCAGAATTGCTAGGATCCTTCCCCCCTCCACCCAACACCGTGCGCTTTCCCAGCCTGGGGAGAGAAGAGGAGGGTAGGAAACCATTCTTCCCCTCCATGAGGAGGAGAGAGAAGCTCCTGGTGGCACAAGGCGGTGCTGATGGGAGGAGGCCCACAGACTCAGTTGCGGGCAGCCTCACCCGCTGCAACCTGCTGCAGCTAGCCGCCCAGGACGGCCCTCCCACCTCCGCCCTCGTGCGCTCACCTCCGTCGCTGACCTCCCACCACGTATCCATCGTCCCCTCCAGGGAAACACAGCCAGATCTGAGCTCAGCCTCTTCTCCCAGATATGTTCTCCACCCAGCCTTCCTTGTGAAAGCACCGCCACCGCCACCGTCACCTGAACAGGGGGCCTGGCAGCCCTCCTCACCCCCTCTCTCCTCACCCCCACTCCCAGATGCGCACACACATGCACAGAGTTTCTGGTTCTTAAACATCCAGACCCATCTCTCCAGACTGTATATCCGGCTGGGCCCCTGCCCTCCTTCGGATCCTTCCCTGGGACTAAAGTCCCACCTTCTCAGTGTGTGAATGTCCCTCCTGCACCCCCCCACCCCCACCATCTCTTTCTTGTTTGCTGTCCCCAGCCTCAGCATCAGCGTCATAGTGCTGTGAGCTGCCACCGCCCCCTGGACATCCCCCCCACCCGCCTCCTTTTCCTCGTCACATGTGTCTTTGTGACAGTGACCTCGTAATGATGTCTGCCTGGGTCACCACTGTCCCCCACCTTCTAGCACCCACCTGGCACTGACATGGTCCCTTTATTGAATGAAAGGTTCCCCCTGCTCCCCCCGCCACTCTTCAAGTGGCTTGAAAGTCAGGCTTGGGGAGGTAAGCTGCCACAAGTTAAATAGAAACTTTGCATTAAACAAGTTTTCTTTGTTAATAAGTAAACTTCTGGCTTTTAAGTCACTATAAGAGTTCCTTGCACATGCTCAGTTGCTCAGTTAGGTCCAACTGTTTGTGACCCCATGGACTGTAGCCCACCAGCCTCCTCTGTCCATGGAATTTTCCAGGCAAGAATACTGGAGTGGGTTGCCATTTCCTTCTCCAATGCATGAAAGTGAAAAGTGAAAGTAAAGTCGCTCAGTCATGTCTGACTCTTTTCGACCCCATGGACTGCAGCCTACCAGGCTCCATGAGATTTTCCAGGCAAGAGTACTGGGGTGGGTTGCCATTGCCTTCTCCGCAAGAGTTCCTTGCTGCTGCTGCTGCTAAGTCGCTTCAGTCGTGTCCGACTCTGTGCAACCCCATAGACGGCAGCCCACCAGGCCCCACTGTCCCTGGGATTCTCCAGGCAAGAACACTGGAGTGGGTTGCCATTTTCTCCTCCAGTGCATGAAAGTGAAAAGTGAAAGTGAAGTCACCCAGTCGTGTCCGACTCTTAGGCAGACTTAAAAAAATGTTCTCGCACCAGCACCTATTATCTCAGTTTTGCTATAGAAGCAGAGCAATTTGGTAGGTTTGCTGAGATATTCAGTGACTTAAGGCAGTGCCCAGGCGGGCTGAGGGCCAAAGAGTATTGCCAGCCCAGGGCCAGCGAGGGGTGCAGGTAGGGCCTGGCCGTGGGAGGGGTGTGCACTGACACTTGATGCCGTCTCTTTAGGAGTGGGCTTTCCCCAGGTCAGGAGGAAACCCACCCAGGCCCTTGAGGATGGGGCCTGTGTCAGTGAGACCCTCCCTTTACTCCTCTGCTGGCGTAAGGTACAGGCCCTTGGTGAGCAGGCTATTCTGTGGTGGGGCCACTTCACATGCTCTGATATGTCTTAGCGTGTTGTTGGGTTACTTCTGTTCCTTTCTTGATAGCCAGTATGCAGTGGCATGTTGGGGACAGGAGGTGCAAAAGCTCCCACATGGCTCTATGACAGCTATTAGTCTCCATTTTTTTTTTTTTTGGCCATGTCAGGTCTTAGTTGCAGCATACAGAATCTTTTGTGTTGTGGCACTCGGGATCTAGTTCCCTGACCAGGGATCGAACCAGGCCCCCTGCATTGGGAGTGCGGAGTCTTACCCACCGGACCACCAGGGATGTCCCTCTCCACGTATTTTGTTTCAAGCCCCTGCTACTCAATCCAAAGGTCACTCATACTCAAAAGCAGAAAACTCCACATGTTTACATGGGCCATGTCTAGTGGAGATGTGGCTGGAGAAATAGGTAGGGTCCTGATGGGCCACGAGCATCTGCCCAGAGACTCGGAGGCAGGGGCCATCAGTGCCGCCTCCCCCACCCCACCCCCAAGGCAAGGTCTGCTGCTCAGGGATGTCAGAGAGAGGGTCCCACGTCAGCCTATGACCCTGAAACACAGGAGGGCAGATCAGGCTGCCGTTCACCTTTGACACAGAGAAGCTCGTTATTTCTAAAGAGGGCTGTCAGCCATAAACCCTCAAGTCGAGGGTTCCTTTGGAGAGGAGCCACATGAACCTTGAGTGAGTCCTCACGTTTCAATTCGGGTTCCGTGTCCCCAGCACGATTCCACATCTGAACTCGGCCGGGAAGCGTTCTGGGCTGGTGGTCACCCTGCGGTGGCTTCTGAAGCTGTCACCACTGTCAGCTGGAAGGGCCCTGAAGCTGGGCAGGGTCCTCCTATGCCAAGGCTCCCATTGCCCCTCCGGCTCCGTCTCCACCCTGTGCCTCCCTGGCACCCCTCTTCCTCTGCTCTTTGATTTCTGCCCTCACTCAACCACGTTTCCATGCGCCAGGCCATGACCTTACTGCTCCCCCAACCTTCTCCTTCCCTCTCCCATCTTCCATACTTGTCTTTCTAGTCACTTGGAATTTCCTGGCTTGGCGCGGGCTCAAAGCCTAAACTATGGACATAATGAAAAGTGGTGCATCAGACCAGCCGCCAGTTAAATAATGTTTGGGTTCTTGTCAGAATGTCACAGAGTACCCTGTCATTTTGTTTCAGCAACTTGTCCTTCTGAATGCACAGTTCGCCTTATGGCATGCCAGCAGTAAAAATGTCACTTACAATAATTACTTTTTGGTGAAAATGCTTGCTGACTTCCTACCTTCAAGCTGTTTTTTACACAGTGGGGAGATAATAAGAAATGACTTTATCCTGACTGCTCAAATGAACACTAAATGGAATTTGGGTTATTATTACTGCAGATAGAGGGCTGGGTATGGAAATTTAAACAGTGGATCGTGTAAACTGCAGAGAGATTTGTCTCTGAAAATTATGGCGGGTGTGCATTTTCAATTGGCTTCCATTGAAAACTTAAGGCAGCTGTTGTTTGCCTGCTGTTTTTGGAATATAATATTTTTCATAATCCTTTTATAGTTCCTGAAAGCTCTGTGTATTTTAGGGGGCCTTGAGTCACTGTCTGTGCTTCCTGTATCTTACTATCCAGCCTTCTTTTCTGCAATATTCGAAAATTAATCTTGGAAAATTAACCTTCCCCCCAAAATTAATCCGTACAGATCACTTTTTAAATGTAACACCTTACTACTGGCGTCACAATTGGATTAGATGATCTGTGTAGCTGGGCTTTTAAGGCAAATTACCCATTTTCAGTTGCCCCGGTTCCACAGGCTGCAGACTCCTTGAAAACATGGTCTGTGTCTAATTTCTCTTACCCCTTGGAATTTACCTGATGGTCCAGTTGTTAGGACTTGGCACTTTCACTGCTGGGACCCCGGGTTCAATCCCCAGTCAGGGAAGTAACCTCCCGCAAGCTGTGTGGCTCGGCTAAAAGAAAACAAAAAAGTAAAAATAATATCTCTTATCCCTCTGCCAAGGAGAGTCTACAACACAAAGCAGGAGCTTTAAAAGCGTTGGCGTGGGCGAGTGAAGGAATGGATGAAGGCAGACAGGCTGTTATGACCTGCAGTGACTGACAGTGGAGGCTTCCCACTCCCAAGCGGGTCAGATCCTTGCTCCGCCTGAGTGACCTGGACCAAGTCACGCTGCCCATCGGACCCTCGGTTTCTGGGTGCAGGGTTTATATTCCCAGCACGGGAGCATCGTGAGAATTGAATGAGCCAGTGTGTAAATGCCCTTAGCCCCTGGCTGCATTCAGACGAGGTTCTAAAGATGTTCTGGTTCCCTTCCTTCATCCCAGAGGTGGGTGGGCTTTGGAGACCTTACCTTCATGTTTCCTGAGGTGAGGTCAGAAACATGGACACATGGAGTGTGGGTGAAGAAACCATATTTTGCAAGGCTGGCCCAGTCGCTCTGCCACTGACAGTCACACGAGTCCCAGGATCTGTGTGCGCTGGTCCCACCCTACAGTAGGGCTGTTTAGAACATGGAGGGCGTGACTCGTTCCTGGCTGTGTGGCTCTGGGCACGAGGTCATGTCTCTGTCCAGTGAGGCAGCTAGATGTGTCTGCCACTCCGTGTCAGGTCATGAGAACAGAAGCATCTATCTCTAGTTCATTCCCGGGAGCCTCCGCACAGGGAGGGCACGAGAAACGTTCGCTTGAGCAGTAACTCCTGTTACAGGCAGTGATAGAATCAGGTTTCTTTCTTTTTTTATTTACTTTTTAATGGGAGAATAATTGCTTTTCACTGTCGTGTTGGTTTCTTCTGTAAAACGTGAATCAGCTCTAAGTATATACACATATGTCCCCTCCCTCTTGAGCCTCTCTCCCACCCACCCTGATCCCACCCCTATGAGGTCATCGCAGAGCACCAACAGAATAGGGTTTCTTAACATCATGTTCCTCCTCATCCCAAGATACTCCTGTTGCAAAGCACCCCCTCTTGGAACTGCACCCCCACGCCCCGTGGTCCAGGTTACAACATGGGACCCATCTGTTCTTGCTCAGCCCTCTCAGCACGTCCACCCGGCCCTCAGCCCTGGTGACCTGATCTCCTGAACTTCTCCTGAATCTGCATCTGCCCATCCCCCGGCCCACCCTTCTGGGGCCCCATCCACACTCCCTGTCGGCCTCCCAGCCCCAGCTGTGCTGTCCATAAGTCCGTTCTCTGTACTGAAGCAGCAGTGACCTGGCTTACTTTCTTACTCTTTGATGTTAGGTCTATAATATTTCAAACACGAATCACAGAACAACCCAGCGAATGCCCATCACCCAACTTTAACCCTAACTTTTGATCATCATTCAGTCCTACCTTTTTAAAGTAAATGAAACATGCGCCTCTCCTAGCCTCATTCCTCCTGGAAGTCAGCTGTCGTCCGTCCTGAACATGCACCCTGTCTTGCCTGGATGTGACGTTATCCCCTCACCACGTGTCTGTACATGGTGCGTGCGGGCGCTCAGCCTGTGTACCAGCGTTGTCGTCTCTTTGGTTCCGCGCCTCAGTCTGTGGGCTCACCATTATGCTTTTGTGCCGTCCAGACCTCACTGCTAGAGGGTTTTCATGGTTTTTTTCGGTTTGGTTTGGTTTTTGTTTTGCTTTGTTTTTGGCCATGCCGCATGACTTGCGGGATCCTAGTTCTCCAGCCAAGGATGGAACCAGCGCCCTGGGCAGTGAAAGCCTGGAGTCCTCACCACTGGACGGCCAGGAAATTCCCTTCGCTGCTGTTTATAGCACATGGTGGATAGCAGGAATGTGCCCAGGCTCCCAACTGCACAAAAATTAAAACAGACACCTTAGCCAATTCCAAGGCCCGGCACAACCCAGCCCCTGGGGACCTCTCTAGGCCTCGTGTTCTCACTACACTCAATCTTACTGATGCCCCAAGCCCACCAGGTGTCTGGAACAATCTGTCTCCCTTCCTTGTCGCTGCTACTCCTCCCACCTTAGCTGGCTAATTCCTGCTCACGCCTGAAGTCCCTCTGAAGTTTTACCCTCCCGGGAGGCCTCTGCTCCCCCAGACATCAGTGTCCCCACCCCTTGCCATGTGCTGTGTCCCACTGGCCTGACTCAGCCGACTTGGGGAGTAAGTGAAAGAATGACGCAGTGATGCGTCTTCATCCATGCTTCCTGCTGGGACTCGGTCCTAAGTGAGTTGATACTGAAATGTAATCTACATACACTAAAACTCACTCTTCACTCATAGAAGTGTTCTATGCTCTCACTAATCAAGGTGTAGGATAATTCCATCATCCTCCCCAAATCCTCTCGTGACCCTCTGTGGTCAGCTCCAACCCTTGCTTGACTCCCAGCAACACTGATCTGGAGACTTCCCTGGTGGTCCAGTGGTTAAGACTCTGCCTCCACTGCAGGGGGCCCCAGGTTCGATCCCTGGTCAGGGAACTAAAATCCCACATACTACACAGTGTGGCCAAAAATAAATAAATATCTTTTAAAAATAGTAATCTCAGGTAACTTGGCATAAACCAAATTCCCAGTCATCTTAAAAAAAAAAACAAAAAACACTGATGTGTTGTTTTCTATCCCTGTAATTTTACCTTCTCTGGAATGTCATCTGAATGGCATCGCACAAGATGTAGCTGTTGTCTCTCTCACCAGCGTCGCAGTTATGTGCCAGGAACTGTAGAAGAAGCAGCAATAAGTCTTAAGGAGATTTACGTTGCATGCAGAGGACCTTTATGTAGACAAATATGTTCCAGTAACTACTCTATTTTTTAACATGAGATTCGGATTTACTTAGCACTGTGTGGCAGGTTCGTTCCTCACTACTACAACCCTGCCTGTATTTTTCAGATGAGGAAACCAAGATGTTCCAAGAACTTAGGAATCACATTCAAGCTGGCATCACAAGTTAGTGGAGGCAACCCCCATCCCACGTTCAGTACCTCAGTGCCAATCCCAGGGCTCCTCCGTTTGTGTGTGTGTGTGTGTGTTTGCCTTGCTTAAATTATCTTTAATTACAGAGAAGAGCACAAAACCCTGTTCTGTCAAAAAGTATCATTTTCATCAGAAAGCTCGATTTGGTAATTTTTGGAAAAGAAAAGCAGTATTTCTCCTCTGTTGACTATGTTTCTTCTCTCAAGATGCTGAGTCATCGGGCACTGGTCCTCCTGCCACTGAGGGTCCCCCCACCCCTGGCCCCCTCACCAGGGGGCGATGGGAACTGCTTGATGGATCTGATTTTGTGGTGCTGACCAAAAGTAGCTTTCTAGTCAAACAAATGACTTTGCAGTGTGATGTTCTGAGCATATGGATTCGTGGATGTGTCCAGGAGTCTGTTTCCTGTCACCTCTTGTCCCTTTCACTCCAAAAAAACTTGGGCCAAATTCTGCTTTCGGTGAACAGAGACTGTGGTGGCACCTGTGTGTGTTGGTGAGCAATTTAGACACAGACTAAATTGTGTTTAGACAACAGTTTAGACGCAGACTCAGAACAAAGGTGCAGACACCAGCCCAGTACATTCCAAGGCCCAGTGGGGTTTTGATCTTGGTTGGGGATGGGGGTTGCCCTTGTCTGCAGTCATGGTGGGGAGCACAGAGGGACACTGGTAACGTGCAGCACACACCTCTGGTCAGTTCTTCCAGGGAATTTTCCTGGCAAAAAATGCAGGAAGGCGAGTGGCTTTACTGAGGACACCTGAAAGAAAGAAACATGCCTCCACTCCAGCTATTCTGGGGACCCGCCGGCAGCCGAAAGAAAACCTGGGGCCGGTGCTTGGGAGGCGGCGCCGGGCGGCGTGTTCTCCAGGCAGCCGTTGTTCTGACCTTGCTGTGGGTTAAAGGACACCAACCTGAGAAGAAATCTGTTTATCATGTGGGGAATTCATGCCATCCTTGACAGTGTACAGTGAGCAAGATGGATGATCTGCCAAATTGGTCCCTCGCTTGGGTGAATCAGGGCAAATTTACAGTACAATTCCTCTGCTGCTTCAGATACAAAAATAACATTTTCCAGGTTTTATATCCAGTTGTACGATGACCTGGAGGTGAGCAGAGAGAAGAAATCCGATTTGTAGGGTTCAGATCGCCTTCAAGATTTATATGGACCGTTTCTGCCGTTTACCTCTGCCTCTTTCACATCCTTCACAAGCCAGTGTTTGGTTTTTTATTTTTAACCTGATTTTCCATGTTGAGCACACAGCTTTATGTGATGGTAGAACTCTGTACTGGTTGAAGACAATAGATGGGTTTATTGCAGTTGTTTCATTTGGGATTTTATCTTTCTAGGTATTTTTACAAAATATCTCTTGTACTTAGAATGCATTTTCCATCCTCTTGAATTCAGAATAGGTTGTTATCCTGGATATCATATGTCCAGTGAAGGACACTCCAGGTATATGATCTGTTAAAATTCAGTTATTCCAGGGATTTCCCACCGTGGTCCAGTGGTTGAGACTTTACCTCCCAATGTGGTGGGCAGGCGACGAGGCGGGGAGAGATGCAGGTTGGGGAGCTCGGATCCCACATGCCCCGAAAAAAAACCCCGAAACATAAAGCAGAAGCAATATTTTGACAAATTCAATAAAGACTTTTTTTTTTAATGGTCCACATTAAAAAAATAAAATCTTAAAAAAAAAGAAAGGGAATTCAGCTATTCCTTGGTATTACATTTTCTTTAGTCAGGTCACGGGTGTCTGGGGGTTGACGTGTGCTGGTATTCACTGCGTGGCCTGGCCTCACACACTGTTGTCTCTGGAGCCGTGGAGCCCACATGAAAGTGCCTGGCCTGCCCCTCACCCGTGATGCCGTGGGGTCTCACTGTGTGCCCATTCCTAGTGGGGAGGAGAGACTGCACCCAGACTCCAGCCAAAGGCAGGTTTTACCCTGTGGGTGGGACCGCAGCGCTCAGTCCCTTTGCATTTTCTCTGTATTTGGAAATTAGGAAGTGCGGAAGCCTTTATTCCTGGCATCCCCAAACTGGAATGGGTGTCAGGTTTTACAGGTAGTGCCAACAGAGGCCAGAAGGTACCACTCACCAACAGGGCATGGTGCCCTCCCACCCACCGGGCACCTCCAACAGGACAGCCCCTTCTGAAGAAAGGAGAGTGTGGGGACCTGACTACCCACACTGGCCCCGTCTCTTCCAGTCTCAGTGACCACCTGGTGTAGACAGACGAGAGCTGGGCTTTCAGAATCACATCCTGGGGTCTGACCGAGAGCTGGTGGGGGCTCCTCTTCCTTTGCTTCCCTCCATGGTCACCATGACACCCTCTGGGATCAGAGTGAGAACGGACCTGGGATCCCCACTCAACCCTAGGCCCCCAGAGGCCTGCCACCAAGGCCTTAGGTCTCTTCTTCAAGGGTCTTCATCATTGTGGTGACCACACATTGCAGACAGCCCTCATTTAAAATAATATGTCCATTCACTTTGTGCTGGAAATTATGGATAAAATAAATATGCAAATTATAATATAGCCAAGATGCTTCTGAATCATAGAATTAAGGGGTTCTGTGGGAAGGAAATCATGACAGTGATTAATAGGGCATACTTTTTTTAACAGAATGGCCTTTATTGAGTCTTCAGAAACGTACTGTTTAAACCCCTGCTTTTACTTCTTTCACTGTTATTATTTTTATTTTTTTAATACAGAAAATAAAAGGTTAATTCTCAGTCACAATTCATTTGGATCCACAGACTGCCATACTGTCTCCTTTTTATACAGACGTCTACTTAGTAATTCCTAGATAAGGAAAGGAGGTGCACGTGGGGAAAGACCGCCATCCTCAGCCCTGGGTTTCTGTGTGCTCTAATTCCAGAAAGCACTCCAAAGACCTCCGCCAGCTGCAGCCCTGCACCCGAGTCACCCATGAGCTCCAGCGAGTCAGTGAAGAGTCTGACTGAACTGGTCCAGCAGCCTTGCCCCCCCATCGAAACCAGTAAGGACAGCAAACCTCCAGAACCCAGCGACCCGCCCGCCTCAGACTCCCAGCCCGCCACCCCACTGCCTCTCTCCGGACACTCAGCGCTCAGCATTCAAGAGCTGGTGGCCATGTCTCCAGAGCTGGACACCTACGGCATCACCAAGAGGGTCAAGGAGGTGTTGACTGACAACAACCTCGGTAGGTTCCCTCCCCGGCTGCTGAGTCAAGAGGCGGCAAGCCGTTTCCTGTTGGGGGTTCTCAGGAGGAGTGGGTGGAAGGGGCCTCAGGCTGGGCCAGCCAAAGGGTTTAAACGTTCCCAGGCTACCTACAGGAACCTAAAACGTCCTACAGTTGTGAGCACCAAGGGTTCGTAAGGGTGTTAGAAGTCTAAGGTCAGCCCCAGCCCACGCCTGCACCCCCACTAGGACCTCTTGGAAAACAGGCATGCCAGTCAGAGTCAACCTGGGCAGTGCAGTCTGACCACCGATTGCCCAGAGGCACTGTAAATCCTGGGGAGTGAGGGGGTGCAGAGCAGGGAAGAGTCAGCATGAGCCCAGCAGCATCTGGTTGGTGTCTCTGACCCAAAGTGGGGGCCAAATTACCAAATTACAGATGAAGCAGGCAGCTTGGTCAAGACCCAGGCATCGTCTTAACCTTTGACCTGGGATCTTGGCATATTCATATTCATGTGTTAGTCTCTCAAAGTCGTAGTAGAATGTGTGTGTGTGTGCATTTTAAAGGCTGAGGGTTAGTAGCTTTCTTCACACTCTCAAATATATCTGTGACTTCCAAAATGACTGAGAGCCACTGCTATGAAACCTCTAAAAGCAATACACATAATTTTCTGAAAATAATCACTTGATTCCCCCCAACACCCCCATCCCAGTACAACAGGGTGGATCAAGCAAATAGTCACTAGCTGTTCATATATATCCCTTTCCTGAACATAACAAGCTCCTTGGAATGAAATGAGATTGACTTGCCAGATTAGAATTAAGTAAAATTTATTTAAAACAACCACAGCAACAGCAATAACAACAACAACAAATGGTAAGGGGGCTTCCCTGGTGGCCCAGTGGTTAAAAATCTGCCTTTCAGTGCAGGAGACATGGGTTCAGTTTCTCGTCAGGGAACTAAGATCCCACATGCGCCACAATGAAGACCCAGCGCAGCCAAACTTTTTTTAATCTTTTAATAAAAAATTAAAAATTTTTTTTAAAAATGGTAAGGACCTGGGATGTTTATAGGCTAAACTGAGAGTCTGAAAAGCAGAAAAACCACAGGTTTCCAAAATCAGTAAATGTTGGGGTTGGTAAAAATGTTAGGCTCAGTTAAAATGACTGATATCAAAAAAACTTATTTTCTCAAATCCAAAACTTTGCATGCAGTAAACTTTTACTTGGAATCCCACTTCTTACAAGGCAGTGCTCTATTAACTACCCTGTGAGCACAACTGGGGGTGTTTCCCTCTCACAGATGGAGGATGTGAGCCAAAGGGGGAATAAGCCAGTCATCAGGGTCACCCTCGGGCTTCCCAAGTGGCTCAGTGGTAACGAATATGCCTGCCAATGCAGGAGAATTGGGTTCGATCCCTGGGTCAGGAAGATTCCCTGGAGGAGGAAATGGCAATCCACTCCAGTATTCTTGCCTGGAAAATCCCACGGATAGAGGAGCCTGGCGGGCTACAGTCTGTGGGGTCGCAGAGTCGAACACGAGTGAGCTCGCACTCTGGGTCACCCCACACTGAGGGGCAGAGCCAGTGTCGCGGTCCGGAGGCTTCATGGTACCAGACGCCGGCCTCTGATCCCGGTCTCCACCTCCACTCGAAGTCCGGTGCCTTTCAGTCCTCCCGTCAGATCCTTCCAGTTGTGCCTGGTTCTCATTTGTGCCTTTCAAAGTGCTGGCCCCTCTTCACCTGCAACTGAATGGCTCTCAGAGAAGAGAAATCTTCCTTTCAAGCCTCTGATGAACACTGCAGACCTAACGCCACTGTGCTCTCCAGAGCGCAGTACCCTCTGATCAGCCCAGGGAGCAGGCTACTTGAACTGCAGGGACAGACTTCAGAGCTGGAAATGGCCTGCTTGTCAGGAAAATAAAGCTGAGGAGCTCTTTCTCCTTCTCTTCCCTGCTGTGACCTTGGGTCAAGTGGCCTGTTTTCTCAGCAAGACCTGATAACCTTGCTAATCGTGAAAGGAGCCAGTGCAGACGGCCCGGTTTGAGGCTCTGAAAGAGAGGTCGCCCCATGAGCTACTTAACCTCCCGAGCTCAGGTTTGGGATTAGCCACCTCTGATAGACGCAGCAGGTGTTGTGCGGGCCTTGGTTCATCCAAAACCCAAAGACTCTTTCTAGAGAAACCTTGTGCGTAAGCGGAACGTAAGAGGAGTACTGACTCCATCACCCACGGAGGTCGTGACAAGTCTGGTTGAGGAAGTGCTTCTAAGAAGTGCTTGCTTAGGACTTCCTCAGTGGTCCAACGGTTAAGACTCAGAGTTCCCAATGCAGGGGCATGGGTTAGATGACTGGTTGGAGATCTAAGATCCTGCATGCCACACAGCTTGGCAAAAAAAAAACAAAACCTGCTTTTGCTAAACCCAGGACTGGTAAGACTCTGGGTCTCGAACCCCCGTTTCTGATTGCACTCTGACACCTACTTGTCCTGCCAGCTCCCTGAGTCTCAGCGATGACATCTCTCTTGGTTCTGTTCTTTCTCCAGGTCAGCGCTTATTTGGGGAGACCATCCTGGGGCTCACCCAAGGCTCTGTCTCTGACCTCCTTGCTCGCCCCAAGCCCTGGCACAAGCTCAGTCTGAAGGGACGGGAGCCCTTTGTCCGGATGCAGCTGTGGCTGAATGACCCCAACAATGTGGAGAAGCTGATGGACATGAAACGGATGGAAAAGAAAGGTAACTTCCCGCCCCCGCCCCAGCCCGTTGCTTTCTCATTTATAAACCCACTGTTGCTGATGAGGGACACTGATCTTCACACTGAGCTGATGAAGGATACTGATCAGTGACCAAGGGGCTGTGTGGCAGGGTGCAGGATATTTTGACAGTCATCTGCAGATAAGTACCTAAAAGGACTGGAGAGATTTGTGTTTTTTCTGCCTCAAGACCTGAACCCAAAGACATTTAGCATCAGAGGGTACTTTGATAATTCCTCGGTCGCCCTGGCGGCCAGTGTAGCTCTCTCTTCGAGAGAGAGTAAGGCCACTTGGTGTTGGCTCTTTGGTTTTGCTGGGTGGGTGGGTATTGCGACATTTCATGGCACATGCACCATCATGGCAGGGCTTCCACATACTATCCTTTCGAAGAGATCGTTTAAAAATGCATTTGTAGGGCTTCCCTCATGGCTCAGAGGTAAAGAATCCACCTACCAATACTGGAGACAAGCATTCGATCTCTGATCTGGGATGATCCCACGTGCAGTGGAGCAACTAAGCCTGTACACCACAATGTTGAGCCTGTGCTCTAGAACCCGGGAGCCACAACTACTGAAACCCAAGCGCCCTAGAGCCTCTGCTCCGAAACAAGAGAAGCCACCACAATAGGAAGCTCGTGCACCTGGAGAGTAGCCCCCACTCACTGAAACTAGAGAAAGACGCCACAGCAGAAACAAAGACCCAGCACAGCCAGAAATAAATAAATAAAATTATTTTTTAAAAAAAGATTAGCACAAAGTATCCTATGAGAGCGTTATGAAGTTTACAGTAAGGAGCTTTCTTTTTTAATGCATTTATAAATAAGGCTAGCTCAGAGAAATTAGCTGTCTCCATGAAGGCCGCCTACCTGGAGGATGGCAGAGCAAGTCCCTGTAGAACAGACTTCTCTCTTGCTGTTATAGTCTCCAGGGCTATAGAGGGTATGGCCTCCCAGAGGGCTGAGAGCAGCTCCTTTCTCCAGACACATCGGAGCCCCCTCGATGCTGAGCGCAGGCTACAAATCCGAAGGGGTCTTCTTGGTGACAGAAAGGAACTCCTGCCCCATCTCGTGGCTCGCACTCCACATGCCGCCCCTCAAAAGAGACAGTCCTGGGTCGCCTGTAATGCTGCGAGCTCATTTGATGGCTGATAAACCCCTCAGGTGTGGAGAGTGGGCACCAGCTGCCGGTCTGGCCGCAGGAAGCTGTGACCCTGCCCATCAGTGTCTGCAGGGGACCTCACTAGAGAGTGGGGGTCACTACCACCCGTGGGACTGTGCCGGCCCCATGCCTAGCATGCCTGAGCTGGGCGATCGCGGGGGAACCCAGGCTCCTATCCCCTGAACTCACCTCCAGCTGAAGCACCACTGTCCTCACCAACCAGGAAAGGGCTCCAAGAAGACATGAGAATCTCTGATGCTGGCCCTGTGGAGCTGGGCTCCAAGAAGACACGAGAGCCTCTTGTGCCAGCTCTGTGGGGCTAGGCTCCAAGAAGATGCAAGAGCCTCTGGTGCCAGTCCTCATGTGACCATAGAGCCTGCAGTTCCTAAGTGCCTCCTGTCTCCAGACACTGTGCCGAGACTTCATTCAGCCCACATCACTCCATGTCCGGCATTATGAGACTTGCCTGATTTCAAGTTGGTATAAGCAAGAACCCAGACTCTTGAGAGCCCCTTGAACGGTAAGGAGATCAAACCAGTCAATTCTAAGGGAAATCAACCCGAATATTGATTAGAAGGACTAACGCTGAAGCTGAAGCTCCAATACTTTGGCCACCTGATGGGAAGAGCTGACTCATTAGAAAAGACCCTGATAATGGGAAAGATTGAAGGCAAGAGGAGAAGGGGATGACGGAGGATGAGAGGGGTAGATGGCATCACTGACATGAGTCTGAGCAAACTCTGGAAGATGGTGAAGGACAAGGAAGCCTGGCGTGCTGCAGTCTATGGAGTCACAAAAAGTCAGACATGACTGAGCGACTGAACAACAACAAAACTTGGGTTGTCAGGCTTCACAGCCGATGCTCTCAGATTGTTCTGCTGCCCTGTGCCAGCTATACCGGGACCACAAGCCTACACATCGGCTTCCATGCCAGCCAGGGCCATCCGGTGGACTCCTGCCCTACCTGCCCTCAATGGCCAACCAAGGCCCTGCCACAGGCTGCAGCCGTGGGCCAAGCTCCAGAGGCTTGGTGCTGTGTCACCCCCGCCCCCCAACAAAAACTTTTTCATTTTTTATCCTGGGAAATTGCAGACATAAATGTAGAGAGAATGGTATCATGAGTCCAGGATATCCATTTCACGGTTTTAGCAACTCACCAGTGCTTGCCTAGGAAGCTTTAAAGCTGTGTGCCCTCTGTCAGAAGGCAACACCCTCCCGACGGCCACCTCCTGAGCATGAGCCCTGGGCCCACCGCTCCCTGCTGTGCTTCTCCTTCTGGGCCAGCAGAGCAGGACCCAGGCACCCCCACACAGATCTCCGGGGGCCTCCTCAGCCACCACAGGTCCTGCACAGGCTCTCGGCGCCACCTTGTGTCACAGAAGAGTTACTGTTCCACTGGGCCCAGGCCCCTCTGCATCCCAAAGTCCCTAAGCAGCTGGGCCCCCGTCTCTCACCCTAGCAGGGCTGCTCACTGACCAGCCCCAGTGGGAGGCATCTGACCCCTCAGACACAACAGTGGGTGACCCTGTGCCCAGCACTTCCTGTGATTTCCATAGACTGTCGGTCACCCGCCCAACCCGAGGGGTCTGGCGGAACAGACCAGGCCCGTTTCTTTCTGGCCTCTGACTCTTATCACATTCATTTTGGGAGGAGATTTGTCTCTCCATTGTCTGAGTTCTAATCATAGAATGGCACCTTAAGTAACTCCCTAGCCTAAGTTCCTGCATCTGTAACATGAAGAGAATACTTTCCGGCTGTAAGGATTAGAATGTACCTAGTATAACAACCAGTACATAGAAGTGCTCAGTAATGAGAGTTATTCAAATAATTTGTATCGCTTTAAAATACGTGAAAATAAGTTGTGTCCCCGCCCCCCCGCCCTCGCCCCCGTCTAACCTAGATTAAATATTCTGCGCCAGGCGGTGCAAGCTGCAGGGTTCCCTTGGAAGCCCTGCTCCCTCCTCTTCCACGGAGCTCTGCTGCTTCTCCCTTTATCGCGATCTTTCATTGCTCTCCTTTCTTTCTTGTAAACCCCTCTCTCTGCTCTAGTCTGCCCTCTGCTTTCTGTTCCCTTCATGAGACAGCCCTGAACCAACCTGTTCACACAGTTCCAGCACATGCATGCACACACACACACAGCCTCAGCCAGCTGGAGGGCTGGGCCCCCATCCCTGAAGGTTACTGAGGGGCCCTGACAGTCCTCTGTGACACTGCAGACCCGAGTGTCAGTGCTGCTGAAGCTCCCAGGCTTCCTGTGGCGCCCGTGGACACAGCCCAGCCCTGCTCCTGCACCCTGACCAGGGGGTGGGGGCTCTGGCCACCATCTGGCCAGGTGGGATGGGCACAGGGCTGCCCAGAACACACTTAGGTCAACCTCAGTTCTGACACTTACTAGCCGTGTGACCTGCGGCGAATCACTGAACTTCTCTAGGCTTCAGCTTTCCCGTCTGTAGCTAGGGATGTCACTGGTCTCTCTCCCATAGCATAACTATGAAGACTAGATGACAGGTGTTAGCCGCTGTTGCTGCTGCTGACAGATACTGCTGTCCTGACCACTCCATGCTGTCTCAATTTAATAACACTTTTTCATATTCCACTGGGACTTCCCAGGTTGCACTAGTGGTAAAGAACCCGCCTGCCAATGCAGGAGACTTGGATTCGATCCCTGGGTTGGGAAGATCCCCTGGAGAAGGAAATGGCAACCCACTCCAGTATTCTTGCCTGGAAAATCCCATGGACAGAGGAGCCTGGCGGGCTGCAGTCCACAGGGTCCCAAAGTCGGACATAACTGAGCGCATACACATACATAAACTCATATCCCATCAGTTTTAAGAAGTTTTAAGGAGTTTTCAGACCATATTCCAAATTCACTAGAATGACCTCTATGGAGGATTCATCCAAACTGTTGAAACCCAAACAGTTCTTCACCGGAAGCATAGTGATTACTAACACGTAACCTCAGAGAGGGGCAGGCGAAGCACAGACAGCCCTGGTAGAGCAGATAACTCAAAATCCAGGAATCACCCCCATTTACCTTGCAGCCCACTCCGCACACCCTCAGGTGATAGTCGCACCCGAGTCCCTGAGCCTGCTGTCAGCCGGCTCCCCACCGCCCTCCTAACCCTTATTCCACAGTGAAGACACATGAACAGCGTATGTCCACCCCTCACCTCCCCGCAGCCGCTGTGCCTTCTGGGGTGGGCTGAGCGATCCCGAGCCCTGAGCTCTGCTCCAGCCACTCCTCCATTCCTGGGTCAGGCCCCACCTCCTCCAAGATCTGAAAGTCCTACAGGCTTTCTCAAAGCTCCTTCTCTTCTCCATCCCCCAACTTCTCACTCACTCCCCACATTTTTTCAAGACTATGGCCCATGGATCACTGCCTTCCTGCCTTCCTCCATGCCCACGTGCTGCCGCATCCAGGGGAATGTTATGACCCCTCTGACCTGTCCAGCACCCGAGCCACAAGTAGTTTGACCCCCTCAACCCTTGGTTCCCCAAATTTCATCATCACCCATAACTGCTCTGCCTCTCAAAGCTTAAATTCAGGTGCCTCCTCACTGATCTGCCCGTCTTTCCACGTTTGTCTGTTTATCCCAGTGGGCCCGGATGGCCTCCCGAGCTGGGATAATCCCTCCCAGGCTCCCCACCAGAAGCACACCCTCTCCTGCTCTCTCTCCTTCCTCAGACCCCCTGAACCCGCTGGCTGCAGCGCTCTATCACACAACTCTCCACTCTTCACCCTGCTGCAAACCCCGGCCTGGGGGCAGCGTTCTGCCTGTCTTCACACAGAATCATCCTTGGCACCTGGGACCCACAGGGGTTGGTGCCACCTCAGATCCATCTCTCCCGTTTCAGCAGGGTCCTCTGTGCTTCTCCCCGCCCCCACCATCCCTCCCCTCCACCCCCACCACCGTCTCTCTCCCACCTCTCTCCAAGACTCTGTTCCCAGCTCTTCAGAGCTGCCTTTCCTCCTGCCTTTGTACTTCATGAAGAAAACCAAGGCCATCAACTCTCCCCACCTCAGTCCCTATAAGTGTGTCTGAGTGTCTACCCCTGCATTTCCCTCCCTCCCGCCCACTCCTGGCCCATCTCACACACCTCACCTGGAGCACCAGCTGTCTGTCTCCTCCCCTCTCAGCTTGGAAACATCAGCTCCCTCTCGTCTTTAAAGGCCCACCGTCAGCCCTGGACTTCCCATCTAGAAGCCATCCTGTGTCTCACTTTTCCTTACAGTTTGGCTTCTTAGAAGAGTAACTCCTGCCCACTACCTCCATTTTCTCATCTCCTGTTCACTATTAACCCACTGCAGTCTGGGTTCTCCTCTCACAACTCCGCTATCTGCTCACCACGGTCTCCAGTTTCACCCTAATCACTTAGCACCAGGACATCCTGGATCCTTGTCAGACTTTGCTTTTTGTAGCACTGACTCGGGAACCCTCCCTCCCCACTCATCCCTTCCTCACCACCATCTCCTGGTTGGCCTCCCATCCCTCTGCATCCTTCACGGCTGCTGCCTCCTGCTTATCATCTGCATGTGAGTGTTTTCCAGGATTCCTTCTCCACCCTTCTCTGTCCGTCAGTGCGTCAGGGTCACTGACTTTACTACGAGTTCTATTCTAGTGGTTCCAGGTTCCGCTCTCCAGCTTAGACCATTCTTCTGAGCTTCACACCTGTCTTTCTAACTGCCTACAGACCATCTCATTGTGGATGACCCAGAGAGCCCTCAGACTCCACGTGTCCAAGATGACCCCTCATCTTCTCCCCTTAATCTGCTCCTCCCACAGTACCCAGTCCAGAGACACCAGTGCCCCCTTCACCTTCCACGCCTGAGGCCAGGGAGCCGTCCCCAGCTCCATCTGCTCTAGTCCCTCACTGAGTCGGTCCCCAAGCCCCATCAGTTCTGCCTCTCACAGTGAAACCATCCGTGTGCTTTTCTCCAACCCCGTCACCACTGCCTTCGTCTACATCTCTGTCCTCCTTCCCTCCCCACTGAGCATCTTCCCTCCAGTCCTTCCCCCTCCGTCCATTCTCCAAGCCACTGCCAGGTAGCCTTTCAGAAACAGAGAGCTCATCACCTCATTCCCTTTATTGAATCTTTGTGTCTCTTCCCCCTGCTTTCAAGGTAAAGTCCAAATTTGCAGCCTCCCCTGGCCACCCATCTCTCCAGCTTTAGGTCCAGCATCTCCACTCCCCCTCCCCCACACGCACACACCCACATGACACACTCTGACGGTGCTGTTTCCTACCTGTGTCTCTGCACACACTATTCCTGCTTTCTGGAGTGGCCTCCTGCCGTCTTCTATCTCACCCCAGTTTTTTTCTGCTTAATCCTTCTTTGTCCTTCAAGATTCAGTTCAAACATCATGTCCCCTGATTGCCTCCCCCGTGCCCTCCCCAGGCGGGGCTGAGTGCTCCCCCTCAGAGCCCGCCTCCATGGGGTGCCGTGTGCACCCCGCTGGGGTCATCTCTCTGTATACTTCTCAGTGTCCCCACTGAACCATGAGTCACGCAGGGACACACAGGGGCCTCCCCTTACAGCAGAGCAGGTCCTTGATGAGTGTGTGTTGAGTTTCAGAGTGATTCTAGTCCAAGTGTTCTGCGATGCTCTCAGAAGAGCAGGGAGCTGCCACGATCCACGCAGAAGTAACCAGGAGTGGATAGTGTGCCATGGAGCAGGGGTGTTGGGCGGCCTGGGCGGGTCTCCCCGCTGGGCCCGCCCCTCAGTCTGACATCTCTCCCTCCCTCAGCCTACATGAAGCGGCGGCACAGCTCGGTCAGCGACAGCCAGCCCTGTGAGCCCCCGTCCGTTGGCATCGACTACAGCCAGGGCGCCAGCCCCCAGCCCCAGCACCAGCTGAAGAAACCCCGAGTAGTGCTGGCCCCTGAAGAGAAAGAAGCTCTGAAACGAGCATATCAGCAAAAGCCATACCCGTCACCAAAAACCATCGAAGAACTCGCCACCCAGCTCAACTTGAAAACCAGCACTGTCATCAACTGGTTCCACAATTACAGGTATGGTCCTGCTCTCAGCTCAGTCAGTCACAGCTCTGCGAGAAAGCACATCCTGCCCTCAGGAAGAGACGAGCCATTCATTGCGCATGGGAGGGCATTCTGGGGGCTGAGAGCTTGGTATTCAGGTAGTTGGCTTTTTCTTCTTATTGGCATTTTAAACTCCCAAAGATGGAGAGTCATACAGGTAGAGACAATCTGTGTCTTCTGTAACCAGAAAAAGTCTCTTCTCAGTGCTCTCGTTTAAAAGGTAGAGTGTATGGGACTTCCCTGGCGGTCCAGTGGGTAAGACTCTGTGCTTTCAGTGCAGGGAGTGCAGGTTCAATTCCTGGTTGGGGAACTAAGACCCCACATGTTATGCAGCATGACCAAAAAAAAAAACAGTTGGAAAAAAAGGGGAGAGTGTAGTCATTCTTGGTTCCACAATAGTGAGCGTGTATCTAGGGATTTTCTTATGCTTTCTCAAGGTCTTTTCTAGTGGTGTTTTCCAAATTAGTTTGATTCATTTTGTAATTAAATAAACAAAGTAGTGTAAGACCCTTTCTTTGGGGAAAGTCATGAGTTCTTAAAGATTTATTGAGCATCTACTAGGTCCACAGACACTGAGCTACGGGTTTTAACTAGCACTGTATCACTTGATCCTCACAACTATATAAGATACAGTCCTGACCACATTTTATAGATGAGAACATAAAGCTCAGAGGGGTTAACTAACTTACCTGAGCAGGGAAAGGCCCAGCACACTCGTGCAAAAAAAGGGACAGGGTAAAATGTTTGGATTAGATAATGGAAATCCACTGACAGGTAATGAATTGTTGATCACCCGTATAACCAAGACTCCCTGCTGCTAGAAACGGAGAATTCTCAGTGGTCTGACGGAGAATCAGGCCCACTGAATGCCGTGTACATGGCCATCTCAGTCGCTGGTTCCTGTCAGAACATCATTTTCTCTCAGGCTCAACAGAACAGGGTAGGCGCTCCTGGGATACCAAGGTGACAGGTGCTCGTGAAGAGCCAGTGCAGGTCAGCAGCAGGCAGCAGACGATCACAGACAGCCAGGGGCCAGAGGGAGGAATTGTATCTCAAAGTGGCCCTGCCTTATCAGATAGGTTCTGCTGGAATTTCTGACAGGGCCCAACGAAACTTCCAGGTTCTGAACAAACTGGAAAATGCTTAAATATTAGATGGGAGCCAAAATAATGCCTTTATCACCAATGAAGGCTATGTTAACAGATATAGCTTAGTGTGAGAGCCAACTAGACCTACTGCTGCTACTGCTTAGTCGATTCAGTTGTGTCTGACTCTGTGCGACCCCATTGACTATACCCTGCCAGGCGCCTCTGTCCATGGGATTCTCCAGGCAAGAGTACTGGAGTGGGTTGCCATGATCTCCCCAAGGGGATCTTCCTAACCCAGGGATTGAACCCGGTTCTCCTGCATTGCAGGCAGATTCTTTACCACTGAGCCACTAGGGAAGCCCAATAGACCTGCTACCTGACTCTTAAAACCAGGCCAGTTTATCCATCAAGGCAGCCCTGGCCCCAGGCAGGCCTCACCATGTGTGGGCTGGCTCCCAAGAAGACAAAGAAAGTACATGAGCTGAGCACAACCAGCTTATTCACTCCTAAATTTACCGATCAGATAAAAACAGAAGCAGAGCGAGGTCAGCAGTTGCAAGAGTGGAGCTCCCTCTACACGGAAGGAAACTTCAAGAGCAGTAAACAAGTACAGTGAAGGCGAGTGAATGGAAACGTGGGCAGAGGTTCCCCAGAGCCTGTCCTTGCCAGGTGTTATGCAATCCTGTTTTCACTTTCCAGACACAGAGGTGCATTTGAATGTGCACTTTCAAGTCTTCTTCAAGTCACATCCAATTTAATGAAGTATCCTAACCCTGGACAGGAGGGGCATGAAGCTGTAGACTGCTGAAAATCTGGGTAAAGGAGCTGTCAGTCACACAAAACATCTCCAAAGCCATTTCTCCCCACCCTGCTGGGAGCCACCTTTTTCCCAGATCCCCCTGCAGGCCTCAGTTGAGAAGCAGTGACTGCCTCCTGGCCAGGGCACACGCTCTTCAGGTTTCCCAGCTGGCCTCCTGACCCCCATGGAAATGCCATCACATGATGGTCAGCTGGTCATTGTGGAGATGCCTGATTTGAGCATTTAAACAAATCCAACTATAGAGAAGGCGGAGATGGGAAGAAGAGCCATGGAACCTCAAAGCTTAGTCATGAGCTCAGATCCAGACCTAGAGTAGATGGATGCTCAATAAATGCCGTCAAATACACTCCACAACAAAGGAGGCTGGTAAGTCCAGTGGTAGAACCAAGGGCAGAGACCAGTCTCACCTGCAGAAATCTGGATGAATATCCTAGAAGAGGTATGATGTGTGCAGGGTATTGAAAGAACTGAACTAGAGAAGAATTTTATAAGTCACAGAATAGGTTGGATAAGAAGTGGCATCAGGTCACTAGGAATGGCATAAAGCCCAAAAAGAACTGAAGTCCCTCACCTAAGGCCACCCAAAGGAAAAGTGCAGAGATTCCAGCTGAGCCACAGCCCTCTCTCCACGGCTTCAGCTCTTCCCTTAAATGCTCAAGACAGACCAGCTCACCTGGTAGGTCCTATAGCACTTCACATAAGGATGAGCATACAGCAGCACTCAGCACACAGGCACTGAATGTGTTTGATTCCTAAACAAGAAAGCAGTTACTTTTTTTTTTTAATTTTATTTATTGTTTGTTTGTTTGGGGCTGGGCTGGGTCTTCGCTGTAGTTCGCGGGCTCTTTGTTGCTGTCTGTGGGCTTTCTCTAGTTGTGGTATGTGGTCTGTAGTGCGCCTGGGCTTCAGTAGTTGTGGCACAGGGGGTTGGTTGCCCTACAGCATATGAGATCTTAGTTCCTGGACCAGGGATCAAACCTGTGTCCACCTGCTTTGGCAGGCAGATTCTTAACCACTGGAGCACCAGGGAAATCCCTTCTTTTTTTTTCTTTCCAAGATACTTTTATTACTTGGTACTAAGAATTTTTTAATAAAGATTAGAAATATAGGAAAACCTAAAACCATCTAGTAAAAATAGCTATATTTGACTATATGAAAGCAGAAAACGACAGGATTGAAGATATCACAAAGTCCCAAAACAAACACAGCAGACTGGGAAAAAGTGAATATTTTACAATACATGTAATAAAGTGTTCCTCTGTCCATTTTTATAGGAATTGATTTTTAAAATCCTACTGAACAATTAGTAAAGAATATGAATAGGCATTTCATAGGAAAAGAGATAGGTACTGCTAATATATGAAAAAATGATCAATTAGATTAATAGTTTAGAAATCTAAAATAAAAACAACATTCCACTTTTTTGTTACCACTTGGCAAATCTTTGAACGTGTCCCAGTATCTGGTGAAGATGCAGAAAAGTGGCAGAAATATAGTATTTGTAGGGGAGTGGATTATTACTAATAATTTAGAAAGTGATTTTGCAGTTTCTATTAAAATTAAATAAGCACAGATCTTTTGGCCCAGCCATCTCACTTTTGAGATTTTTATCCTAGAGAAATAATACACCAATTTTTAAGGACTTGTGGTCAAAAAGGCAGTTTCTTAGGTTCTTTCCACAGGAGTTAAACAGAAGTTGATTTAGTTTTTTCTGCACCACTCGAACCCATAGGGAGTAAATGCTTGGGATTGATTTTTACCCCCATCAAAAAATAAACAAAACTTTACTTCCTCTTCTTTTACCCTAAGGCCATCAGAAGTATTCTAAGGTGACCATTTACCCAGGAACACCAGAACAACATAGCCCAGGCAGGACACCTGCCCTCCTGGAGAACAGGTCCACCCAGCAGAAGCTCTTCCAAGCCCTAAAAGCCACAGCATTTTGTCAGCCTTGCCTGACTTGTCTGAAAACCAGATTTGCTTCTGGGACCTGGTCTTTCTAGACCAAAAGATAATCTTCCTCAGGGACACAGAGACCAGTCTAGGCTGAGAAGGGTGACGCCTCTTATCTGCTAAGCGCGTAACATGTGCCAGTCCCTGAGCCAAGAACTTTATGGATGTTATTTCACATTTCCTCCCACCTGCGGTTGAATTCAGAGCTGCCAGCCCCATTTTACACGTCATACATGTAAATGTTTAAACGTCATACGTGTCATTCTAGCCAGTGAGGGTCACAGCCTCCATCCCAGGTCTTGGACATGAAGTTGTCCCTCCCGGTCCCTCAGCCCTTCTGTCTCAGCCTTAGCACTTACAACAAGGACTTTGTCATTCAAAAGGTAGCTGGGTGGTAAAAATAGAAAATTTTTTTCCTATTTTTTTGGTCTACTTTGTGTCCCATATTTAATATTTCATCATGGTGGTCCTGTGGTTAAGACCCCATCCTGCCACTGCAAGGGGGCGTGGGTTCTGTCCCTGACTGGGAAACTAAGATCCCACATGCCATGTGGCGTAACCAAAAAAAGAAGAAAACGACAACAAAAAAAACCAACATTTAGTCATAACATCTCTGCAAGGAAGACACTATTTTCCATACTTTTCTGATAAGAAAACTGAAGCACAGAAAGCTTAAGGAATTTGTCCAAGTTTTGTAGCTAGTAATGACAAGGCAAACCCAGGTTTGCCTGGTTCCGAAAAGCCTATGCTCTATTCTGAGCCAGGCTGCCCCTGGGATTCCAGTTAGTCCATGATGGACCTGTGGCCTGGATCAGACCAAACCCTTAGCTGCCCATCTAGCCTTCCCCAGCCAGGGTGGAATGGGATTGAGTGTTCACCCTAGTGGGTATTTTTTAGCTGTTAAGGGGCTTGAAGTCCAGCAAAGTGCAGGTTCATCCTCCTAGCAAGGAGGATAAGCATTTCCCCTTAGCAAAGTGCCCAGGGATCTGTTGATGGGAATTACCATTTCACAGGCTCCCAAAGTAGCCCCCAGGAAGGAGGAAAGTCTTCCATTACCTCCTGGGAACTTCTGGGGGGGCTTCAGGACCTCCCCCTGCAGCTTTGGCTCAGGGATCATCTTCAGGACAAGGGTCAAAGTTCACCCTTTGTATGGAGCAAAAAACCATGTAGCAGATAACCACGACCTGACTTGTGATATACTCGACTAAACTATAGCCGAATTCTCCCTGGCTCCAACCTCCCTACATCCAGCACAGAACCTGGCATACCGTGGGTTCTCAAAAAATGTCACCTTTATTGAATTACACACACTGCAGAAAATATCTTCACACATGCCTGACCCCAGGGCTTTCTGTAGGCTGTTTCTGCAAGACTCTGGACTTGGTGCTAATTTCCCTGAAGATGCTTTTCCACTGACAGTTGGCTCATGATCAGAGGTTTTTAGGAAGAAACACCTAGAGAGATTTCTGATCGAACCAAGTACTGTGAGCATGATAGGAAGAGAAATTCTGACACAAAACAAAAGATTTAACAAAAGCCCTTTCATGACATCACCAAGGGCTCCAAAATAGGGAAGGCCTGGGCCCTTCTGTAGCTGTTTCCTCCTAGTGAAGCACGCTTTCCATTGTAGGCTGAACTCAGCTTAATTAAAACATGGTGTCTGTGTTGGAGCACATATTTGATCTCCCTCCTGATTGGTCAAAAGTGACCCTTCCCTGGTTGTCTTTTAGAGGACGGAGTTAGTTGAAATTTAATCACACAAATTGATAGAATCCCACCTCAGCCTTGACCGGAGACTCTGACCTGTGGCTCAGAGCTCAACACTGAAGATTTTCACTTTGGGCACTGTCTAATAATTGGTTCTCTCTCAGGAGGTCCAGAGGGGGAGGCAGTGGTTACCATTCATACTTTATCTCCTTGTTTGAATTCATTCCGCCTTATGGCTGTACACCAAGCACCAGTGCTAGGTGTGGGTGTGCAAAGGACAGGGCCTTGCCGTGCCATTAATGTTGGCGGTCCATCCTAGTGAAGAGGAGACTGGCATTCCAACCAAAGGACAGGTTACTCAGAGGCCCCAAGCCTGGGAAACTTTCAGCTGGGAGGGTTGCCGGCTCCTGCCTGGGGAGAAT
The DNA here is from genome assembly GCF_002263795.3 of Bos taurus. Classification (NCBI taxonomy): domain Eukaryota; kingdom Metazoa; phylum Chordata; class Mammalia; order Artiodactyla; family Bovidae; genus Bos; species Bos taurus. Next base: position 34,729,412 of record NC_037352.1, on the reverse strand, counting down.
GGGGTGGCTGTAAAGAGGGGCTCTACTCTGGGGTCCGCAGGAGCCTGAGCGGCTGTCAGGCCGGTGGGAGTGAGATGTCGGGCAGTGGACGGAGATGGCAGGAGGCCTGGGCCGCGAGGGAAAGGACACAGGGAACCCGTGCACAGAGGTCCCCTGACGGCGCCCCCACTGCTTGTGTCTTGTAGGTCTCGGATCCGCAGAGAACTGTTCATTGAGGAGATTCAGGCCGGGAGCCAGGGCCAGGCGGGGGCCAGCGATTCGCCGTCGGCCCGGAGCGGCCGGGCCGCACCCAGCTCAGAAGGCGACAGCTGCGACGGCGTGGAGGCCGCCGAGGGCCCGGGCGCCGCGGACGCCGAAGAGTCGGGCGGCCCCGCGGCCGCCGCGAAGTCTCAGGGAGGGCCGGCCGAGGCGGCCGCGGCCCCGGAGGAGCGGGAGGAGGCGCCGCGGCCGGCGGAGAAGGCAGAGCCGCCGCCCTCGGGGACCCCGGTCCCGGACGCCGCCGCCGACGAAGGCCGGCCCCGGGCGCCGCCGCCGCCACCCGAGGGTCCCGCGGACGGCCCGGGGCCCGTGCCAAACCCCGCCGCCGCCGCCGCGCCCGCGGCCGGGGAGGACGCCGCTACCTCAGCCGCCCCGCCCGGCGAGGGCCCCTGCCGGGCCCGGGACGGCGCCGACAGGAGTTCCGCTTTGCCAAGCACCAGCGCGCCCGCGGCCGCCCGCAGACCCAGCTCGCTGCAGAGCCTCTTCGGCCTCCCGGAGGCGGCGGGCGCCAGGGACTCGCGAGACAACCCCTTGAGGAAGAAGAAGGCCGCGAACTTGAACAGCATAATCCACCGCCTGGAGAAGGCTGCCAGCCGCGAGGAGCCCATCGAATGGGAGTTCTGAGAGGGCGCCGCCCGCCCGCCCGTCGCGCCGCGCCGGGCCGAGTCTGGCCGGGCCGGGCCAAGCCTGACCGGGCCGGGCTGGGCCGAGTCGAACCGAGTCTGGCCGAGCTGGGTCGAACCGGGCCGGGCAGAGGGGCGGGCGCCGACTCAGCGGCCGGGACCGTGTTGCGCACTTAACCGCCCTGCGGGCCACAGGGCAAAATCGCCATAGGCCAAGGTGCATATAGAAAACAAAAGGAGCATTAAGCCCAATCTATGTCGTGTTTTCAAGGAAGAAAACGGAAATGTGTAGTCGAGCTTTTTTGTACCCTGAAGTGTTTTTTTTATTGCCCTAAGTGATTTCCACAGGTTCTGGAATAACTCTTACAGCTTTGCCTTGCGCCCTCCTCTTTTCGTGTGGGCTTTAAAAAAAAAAAAAATCAAACCCACATATTGAAAGGGGGCTTTTTATCTGCCATCTAATGGCTTCAGAGCGATAATACACTATTATCTTCTTAAACCAGGAAAAAAGGGGAGGGGGGGGATTTTTCAGAAAAAAAAATTTAAAAAAGAAAGTTTTTGTAGCTGTTCAGTTGCCACTAAGAGATTGCACAGTCAAACCGACTCTAAACACACTAGTTTGGATTCCTAAATATTTTCAAGTAAAGAATCTTCTCCTTTGAAACTTTGAATTAAAGTAAAACACATTTACTCCACATATTTTTTAACAAGAAAAGTCACATCAGGAAAATATCTGATTTTGTGGTAGCTGACGTAGTGTTTTCTTGTACGTGAATAGAATCCTGACATGTAGTGCACATTGATCCATAGCTTTAACTGACTCTGGGCTTTTGCTGACCAGGGTTTGTTTAATACACTCCATTCTAGGCCAAATCAGGACAAAAAGAAAAGATCCGAATCTAGGTATTTTATAATCTGCTTTTTAACCTCTAACCGCAGAGCACGCTGATCAGACCTCATATCTTGGAGGTGTAGGAGACAAGTTAGAACTGTAGCATGTACCCGTTCATTTTGTTTAATTTATGGTGTCTTATGTCTGTGTTAGTGCGTCTTGCACATGTGCGAGCGTTGAAAGAAAGGAGGAAAGTGTAGGCCGCGAAGGTCGCCGCAGGCAGATCTGGGGCCCCTCGGGCCCCTCACCCCTCGTAGGCAGCAGTCTTTCCGTGACACAGAAGGCACCACACCTCACACCACTCTCCCGGGCACCTGATGGACTGAGCCCCACCAGGGGACGCCACTCCCTGGGCCTGGGCAGGGCTCATGCGTGCGCCCAAGCACGCACATAACTCTCTCTCTGTCTCTCTATCTCTCCCTTTCTTCCCACCACAAGCACTGATGACTGTTGACGTCGTGGGAAGCCTCCTTCCTTCCCTGCAGAAGAGAGAACGTGGCAGTCTGGGCTCGGCTCCCACCCCCGTAGTCTCACACCAAAACGTTGATGCTCTTCACTTCCAGACCAGATCATTGGCCCTCCATTCATTTTGCCTCTTGGAACGTTCTTTTTATGCACAGTTTAGGGCAGTCTAAGTACAAATCAAAAGTCTAACTTGTCTCTGATTCCTCCTGTCGTCTATGTGTATATGCGTGAGAACAGAGGTGGATGAAAGTGTGCGTGTGTGCGTGTGTGCAATTTTATACGTCTGTGTATTTTCTTAAGTACCTGTGCACACATAGAGTGCATTACTGCCACCTTTTTTCAATAAGCTGTTTTATCAGTTATGGCTTCTACAAGTTTGCTAATTTAGACTCCTTTATTGCCATATCTTTAAACTAACAATAGATGATTTCGGTATATATATATATTTTTTTTTGCTTATTTATAGGTGCTGTATTTTATTATCTGATTGTTAGGAAGGGATGAAAGGGGCAAATATTCTTTAGAGAGATAGACTGCCGGCAGTATTGGGAATAATTTACAAGATGTAGTTGTCATACTGTATATTACTGATTGAAACCTTTTTGACCGTATTGTGTATCATTGAAACCTTTGTCTTAGGTCAACATCTTTGGATGACATTTTAATGGTGCATTCATTATTTCTTAAGTTTAATTAATATTACCTTTTTTTGATTTGGGGGGGTGGGAGGGAGTTCTAATTTTAAAGGTATGCTCCCGCTATTACACCTCAGTGTGCTTGTATTAATTAACTTGTAGGACTTTGACTGTAAGATGTGAAACCACATTTCTTGCATGACGTTTTAGAAATTATGTATTTCATTTACAGTCTTTTAACCTGCAACTGCAGCACTTAGTTCAAGTTTTTCACAAATTTAAGAGTCACTACACTAAAGACAATGCCTTTTCATGAAGAAGAAGTTTGCAGAAGGCTCTAGGAGGCTGGGAGGCAGGCCGTTTGTCTTTTGATGGTTTCATATCATTCTGAATTTAAAATCTGGTTCAGTGAGCAGAGAATTCAACACGGAGGAGCTTAAGGGGAAAATGGATTCCCATCTGGCTGAATCCAGGTGCGTTGAGAAGAGGGCGTTTGCATCCGTGACCCTCAGGACAGTGCGTAGCAGAGCCCCTGACAGTACTGTGGTGTCCTCTCCACAGAAACCTCAAGGAGGAATTTTGTCATCACGTGATGAGTCTCCAAATACCCAACTTTCAGTAGAACGAAAAGCAGGGCGTTAACAGGGAACGCCAGGGTAGTGTTTTCGATTTAAAGGCATGACTGTTATTTACTAAGGAGTTAAATCGAAGAAACTGATAAAAAGTATAAACCTGTCCATCCTTGTGGCCAAATAGTAACGTCTAAAACAGCCACTTTGGCTCTTCCAGGCAATTTAGTCATTTTTGTTGGTTTTGTTTCTTTTTTTAAAACTAGGTTATTGTTGATTTCCATTCTGTCTTTTTTTGCCAGACTTACATCTGGGTGCTCGATACAATCAGTTGGTTAAATTTTGCTTGCAGTTCCGTGTTTGTATTCTTTTTCTATTTATTTTTTTTTTAATTGCGATCCTAGTCTTAGATCTCTTGTGTTTAAGCTGTCACTGTAATACTTACAAGAGCTGCCACTAAATAACAGAAACCTGGGATGGGGTGTCCCCCTCCTCTTTGTGCCCCTCAGTCTGAGTCCAAGGGTTGACCTTTCATCTTGATAAGCAATATTCAAGTGCCTTGAACAGCATCCCCTCCATGGGCTTTACCTTCCGCTGGCTGGCGTTCCAAGCAGTAGCTCCCACAGGCAGCCGACCTCTTCCTCTTTCCGCTCCATCAGTTTAAAAAGCTGATTTGTACCTCTCCCCTGGGGAACACGGTTCCGTAGAAAACACTAACACTTAATTACAAGCTCCATTATACCATTTTAAATGGCTTCTTTTTGTTAATTGGAGGCAGTGTTCATAACTTAAGGTTTTTGCCATTACTTAGCTGGCTAAGTGGAGGCTCCGCATACAATCAGTGTTCAAGTTCAGCCTCTTGACCTTTGGTTCCTGCCCACATTCTCTTGGGTGTCTGAGGTAGAAGGGGCGTGGCTTCACTCCCATCTCCTGGCTCCCAGACAAGGCCTCTTCTCTTGAACTTCTGGATGAGTCTTGTGATTTCTGTCTAGCAGGTCGCCCTTCTTTAGGAAGGATTACCACAGCCATCTAACTCCATCTCGGTTTTCCTCGGAGCTTACCTGCCCGAAGAACATCGCGACACAAGGTAGCTTGTGGTCAGGAGACTGCGGAGGCATCCCCAGGATCTGCCAGGATCCTGACTTGTATGACTACTCCCAAGTCATGGCCACTATGTCTAGGCCAGTAACCAAGGCAGAAAGATAAGAGTTCATGGCCTCCCTGGGACAGTTTCCCTATACTTCCAAAGCACGAATGCCTCCCTGTTCATCTGTCTTCCTCCTTTGGGCATCTTTGTGTCTCCCTAAAAGCCAGATGTGCTGGTTGGTGGTCCAGATCCAGAGTGCAGCAGAGCTTTGGGTGAAGTGTTCCTCTGTGTTCCCTCTGGCTTTGAGAGACCCTCCCCAGCTGCCCTTAGCCCCAGGAGGAAGGAGACACCCGAATGCCTCCATACCCAGGGCTGCCACAGCCCCATGAGCAGACCAAGCAGAGGACAGGTTGTACGCAAGTTCTGGCATCTGCTACTGACCCTAAGATGATCACCCAGCAGTCATGCCCTAAGAGGTTGGGATGAGAGTCGCGGGACAGCTCTGTCCGCAGGCAGGTGCCTTCTCGCCTGAAGTTGGCCTGGATTTCTTTGTTCTCCCTGAACTCGTGTCCTGTCATGCACGGGCGATCGTTGAACTCTGTTGACTTTCTATGCAATGTTCTTCATTCCTCTGATGGTAGGAAAACAGACCTCCCTGAAAACAGCAGAGGAGCCAGTGGGGGCAACACTCCCGTCCTTCTGGGCTGAGCACACAGTGAAACAGTGTTGGTGATTTCCTAGATCTTGAGCTGGGGGACAACAGCCTTTGCCTTAAATGCACCACAGCAGACGCCTCTTGACAGGCCTATGAAAAACTAGAGTCTGCCCTGAGCCATCCCGGGCCGCTCCCCTCTGAGGCCAGTAAGCCAGCTGCTCAGGGGAGATGGAGCCAGGCAAGGTCCTGGCGACCGTGGTGGGCGGGCAGCCACTCCCCGTCAGGCTGCAAGTTGGCTCCCTCCCTGAATGTCCTCCCCTACCCCGGTGTCATCACACTCATTTGTCCCCTTCTACCTCATTAACCACGCTCCCACTGGACCTCCCCCCACACCCCTCAGAACCTCGAGGCAAGTGGGATCTGGGAAGAGAAAACCTAGAAGTGTGGCATCCATGAGTGTAGCTCAGCCTGGTGGGCAGGCAGCTTCCCTCTTGTGAGCACAACCCGGACAGACAGCTGTGCTCTGCGAGGCTCAGGGATCCTCCTCTTGGCCTCCACCTGCTCCTAACGCACTCACAGCTGTTTCCTCTGCAGGCAGGGGTGGCCTCGGGCCTCACAGGGCCTTGTCTCTGGCTCGCCTGCACGCTGCCCATTCCCGCTCAGCTGTTAAGATCTGTCAGAGCCGCTTCCCTCGCCCCAGGCTGCCCCTCCATGGCCACGTGTGGACACTTCACTTCCCCAGGATTCCCACCTGGCACTGGGGAGCTCTGTTGTCTCTGGCACCAGGAAGTTATAATCTCAGCCCTTCTGTGAGGTCTCCATGGGAAGTATCCAAGGACAGGAAAGGATTTGGCCTTCCCCAACCCACATGCCCAGTCTTCAGGCATGTGACCCCTTCTTCCCTGAAGAATAGGCCAGTTTCTGTGCTGTGCTGAAGAAAACCAGCTCCTAGGGCTGCTGGTTGGGTGTGGGTCCACCCAGTCTGGTGGCCAAAGTGCTCTCTTGGTGGGAGGAATTTGGACGCGCTTACTGGGAAGAGCTCACATTTAGAAATCCGCCCCCCTCCCTGGTGCTGCCGTTTCTTTGCGTCTTGATGGTGTTAGGGGAGCCTTTGTGAACCCCAAAGCAGAGCTCCTGCCCTAAGTGGCCAGGTGGTGGCCTGGGACTCCCAACACAGTGTGCATCTGTTTCCCTGTGCAGTGAATGTCAGTCCGACCAGTACATCTGCTCGCTAAGAGGATGGTCCAATTTGACAATGTTACTCCCATTCGGATTCTGTACTGCCTTTTGGTAGATGAAAACTACCAGGAAAAGAAGGGAAGGGAAGTTCCCAGTTAAAGTTCCCAAAAGATCGAGGCTGTGAGACGCATAGAGGTGTACAGAAAGCTGAGGCCAGAACGCTCTGGTGGTGGGGCGTGCAGATGGAGGCAGCAGAGGAGGGGGTGTAGGGAGCGAGGAGCTGAGCATACAATGAGCCCCACCCCAGAGCCTGCCCTTCCCCAGCAGCCTGGGAGCCTCATCCTTGGTCAGGGAAGAGGATGGAAATGTAGCTTCCCCACCCCCGCCCTGCCCCGCCCCACCATTGGTCCGTGATGGGAACTGTCCCTGCCTGCCCAGGCCTTGCCACCGCCCTTCCAACGCCACCTCCCCTCCAAAGAGACTGTGTCCCTGCCGTCAGTGGCATACTCCCCATTTTCATTTTTGGATGAAGTGACATTTAGCTTTAACGAGACATTTCCAAAGCGCTTAGTCTCCTCCAAAATGCTAACTTTAAAAGTTGGGCATCGTAGGTGAAGAACCTTTAAAAAAAAAAAAAAAAAGGCTAGTGAAAGACATTAGGCTAGGCATAAATGTGCACTTCCCCATCCTTGCTATTAAACATTTAGAATACCTTTGAGTTGCTTTTCATGGATCATTATAGCTTATCCAATAATGTAAAGAAGTCTGTGTTACTGTAATTCCTGTAGTGTTTAGGCTCTCATTTCTACCACAAAATATGCTGTACGCTATGTATCAAGCTTTCTGTGAACAGAAAGGAAAGGTGCCTTATATTCCAAAGTCGTGGCTACACCCCTGTGGACAGTAATCAGAAGCACAGTATATACAGAAGCATTGGGACTTCCGTGGGTAAAACCAGATACCAGTCAGCAAGACGGATTGAAGTGGCACGGGGCTCCTTTGTTTTCTGGTTCCCTTTTTTCCCCCCTCCGTTTTTCATTTCCTTTTTTTTCTTTCTTTCTTTTTTATGTTCTCATAGCTTGCTTTAAACAGAAAGCACTTAAATAGATGACTATGTGTAAAAAGCTCTGTGCAATAGAAATCATTTCCCTTCATTTTTAAGAGAGAACGTATTGCACACCAAATGAACTCAAAGTAAGCTTTAGACCAGGACGATTCAGGTTGTGGAGGAGCAGGACGAGTGTGTTCACTGTAGTTCCGTTTTGTTTGGGAACTGAAGGGAAAACGGGCCTCCCCAGCACTGCCTCTCTGCCCCTGCCCCGCAACCCCGTCTCAACCTGCCTCTTGCTGCCCACCATGCTAGTCACGCAGGGCCCACGGGCACCCACCAGAACCTCTGGCTGGGGCAGCAGGGCAGGTGGAGCGGGCTGCGACTCGGCGGCTGAGAACCCTCCCCAGTGAGCGTGTGACCACAGGCGTCCCTCCCAGCACTTCACCTTTTTCTTGTTGAGATGGATCGACTGCTACTGACACCCACCCCCCCCCACCTCCCCACAGCGTGCGTGAGGATAATTATAAAAGGATATTTCCTTGAGAAAAAAAAATTGTTTAAAAAATATTTCTATTCTCTTCTATTTATTATTAGGTTAATCCTTTAAGTACTTATCAGGAGTGTATTGTTATTTTGTGTCGTTGTTGTTACCATAAATGCTTCTGACTCTCACTCCAGCCTTTGCTGTCTTCTGCCTCCCTCCCTCCCCTGCCCCCAGAGACCCAAAGGGTCTTGGGGATGTGATCGGAGGGCAGAGGGGGGTTTCTCTGAATCAGCTGTCTCTCTCCAGAGTAGCCGCTCAAAAACTGGTGGTCTCCATCACGTCCCACTTTTCAAAACGAGAGAGTTGATGAACAAAACAATCTCCCAATGTTAAGGAAGCGCCGGGGTTTGAAGTTTGCTCGTGTGAGGAGCTGTAGAGGAGACTTAGAAAAAGCAAAGCTTGGTTCCCCCAAAGCCTCCTAGAGCCTCCGGTCAGACTTCTGGGTTCATGACAGTTCAGAAGCCCCGGGGCAGGGCGGGCGCGGAGGCCTGGTCGAGCCTGAGTTCGGGTGAGAGAGGTCTCTGGCAAGGCTCACTGGGCTGACAAGTTTCTGTTGGCTTTTGTTACAGTTGTTGTTTTCCTTGCCTACAAAGTTGGTCAAAACCATCTTGCGGAGCAACCGTGTTTTTCTGTCCAGCTGTGGCTTAAGGACCCACTCTGGGGGAGCCGGGGTTGGGGGGGGAGCCCTTTTCCCCCTTCCTGTGGTTAAGCGCAGAGGAAGCATGGACCGGGGGCACAGCTTTCCGTGGCTAGAAGCACAGCCAGCAGGACACCCAGTGGCTTGCTCCTTGGGTATCGGGGTGGTGGAGGCTGAGGCTGGGTGCTGCCCACCGCCCCGAGGTGGGGCTCCCAGAGGGTCGGCAGGCTCTCCGTGTCACCCACGGCTTTTCCCCCCTCTGACATCGTCTGGGGTCCTGATTCTGTCCTCGTCTCTTTGAAAGCCCTCTGATGAAACAACGGCCCCATCCCTCCCCTACAAGGGTTTCCATTTCCCCCAAGTCGTCTATGCATTTCTCTCACCGTTTTCTGCCTCATTCCTAGAGAAAACGGGCATCTCATGTTCCACCCTCTGAGACCCCCCCTTTCAGAAAATGCTGTGCATTTTGGAGACGTGAGGATTTCGTCCAAAGTTCTGAAAGCATTTGCGGAGAGCTCGTTAGAAAATAAAAATGGGAAAAAGCAAAACGAAAAGGCGGTGTCCCCCCACGTCCCTTTCCACTGAGTAAGACCTAGCTCTTTGCGATTGTGCAATAAACTACTTGCCGTGAGAGCAGGTGGCCACGCTCCTGCCCAGACTACTAACTGACACAGCACAGGACGGCGGGCTGCGCGGGGGCCTCTCCCAGACGCCTCCCAGTGAGCTCAGCTCCCCCCACCACCACCACCAGCACCGTGTCTTGCGGTGTCTTACATTTTAGCAGTATTTTATATTTTCTGTAACGCACTAAGTCTTAGGTGTTTTTAGAGCTCGTTTGTTCATACTCACAATCAGACTTTTTTTTTTTTTAATCCTCACAATGACCCAATTGACCAAAAAAAAAAAAGCATCATTTTTGTACAAATAGCTTCGAGAAAAGCCTCTGTTGTGTTGCTGTGACCCATCTCCGGTAACATTTTGTTTCTTGCTATTTGTTCTCGGCACGGGAAGTCAGAAGCTGATCCGCCTGGCATGGGGTGGGGGAGCACCCGTCGTCCCTTCTGTCCTTGGTTAGCCATACGATGTTTGTTCTCAGCACTGCACCACGGTCCCTATACGATATGGAGAAGCAATATCACTGTATGAAACTCACACCATGTATTATTATTATTCACTAGCACCCTAGGTGTGATAATTGAAGTAAATATCTTTTATACAAACACAAGAACGTGTGGGTTGTTTTTATTCAAAGGGCTCTGGCCTGAGGAGGAGCAGCAAACACTTTCCATTCTGGGTCCAAAGGGCACCTCGAGCACCGCCTTCCTCCCGCGCTTCCTCGGGCGTGTGGCGTCGGGGCCAGGCGTCGGCAGAAACCTGGGTTGGATGCGAGCGGGGGACCTGGGGGCCAGCCGGCCCCGCTGTCCACAGGTCTCCCTCTGGGTACACGTGAGGCCCTGCGTCCCCGCTGGCTTCTTGGCACCTGCGGAGTCCGGGCCCTCCCAGCACCGGCTTCCTCTGTGAAACAGGGCTGCCACCACGTGTCTCACAGGCTTGTGGAGACCAGGAAGGGTGGCCGACCACGCCGGGTCTGGCAAGGGCTGACTGATGGCAGCAGCCTGCGCCCAGCCAGCCGCCCAGCCTCAGCCTGCAGGTCTGAGGGGTGTGGGGGGTCTCTCGCTTTGTTCCCTAACCCCTGTGATGTGGAGAAGGATGAGCTCAGGGCACCTGTGAGTGCTGGCAAGTGAGGGAGAGGAGGAAGGAGGGAATGGCGTCTCATGGGCTTCTGGAAGGATCAGGCTCCTGAGAAAGGGCCTCTCCAGCCAGCGCTCGGGGCTGGAGGCGGGAGAGCCCTGCAGAGTCGGCTGCCAGGTGGTCCACAGGCTTGTGACCAAGGACGTTTCTCGTCTCGGGATCTAGAGGGTTGGAAGAGAACCGCCATCCTCCCCGACCTGTGACTGGTGGGTGGGGCAGGAGTGTATTTGTTGATTGTGCCTTGATCTGTGCATTTCAGAATGTGAAGTTCCCACTGGTGATACAGAAGCCTGAGCTAAACTAGACTCAATGCGCCCTCCACAGGAGACCCCAGAGCAGGGAAAGCCTCCCACCAGAGCTAGGCCCTCCTGAGCCTATCTCCTCCATCACCCGGATGTGGAAGTGTCCAGAGCTGCCCACAAATGTCTGCCCATCTCCCGCCACGGGAGAAATTACGTAAAACCAGTAAGGCTGTCCCAGTTTGGCACTGAAAAAACCTAACTGCAATCATTTTTTGTTTGCTAGTTTAGGTACACTCCTACTTTTAAAAAATCCTTTAAATTAAGATATAAAATGTTTTTTAAAAAAAAGAAAGAAAGAAAAGCACTCAACACAAAGTCTTTTTACCCAGAAGCTCTCCCTGCTCTTGCAGTGAGATTTAATTAAGCAGAACTGCAATTGCACGTGGTTTTGTAGCGCCAACTCCTGTCTTGGTGAACAGCCAGCACCAGAGGCAGAGAAACAAGCAGGATGTGCCGACCGCAGTCGGGCACTGTCCCCACGCAAGCAGTGTTCAGCCTCCCTGTGCACAACTTTTCTCCTTTCTCTCTGGTTAAGTGGATCTGAACAAAACTGTACCTTATTTGATGCACTGGGGAATGGCAGGTTTATACCACGTAAGGTGACATGGTGATATTATTAACATGAGTGACTCATCCACAGCTTGTGTTTTAAAGGGCTTTCATGTGGCAGCCTTGGGGTGTGTTGCTACCTCTTCCATGGCCCTATTTGTTGGCTTTGCGGGGGGCGGGGGGCATGCATTTTGTGGGTCCGCACGTGGGGAGCCAGGGTAAGAACACAGACGACTGGGGAGAACTGTTGTGACGTCGGTGGGGACTTGCAAAAGGGCTAGCAGATTCCAGCCTGGTGTGGCCTTGAAGTGGGAGGAGGCGTTTGTGATGGACAGGCAGCGAGGATACCCAAATGGAGGGGCAGCACGTGCCCAGAAGCAGGGCGACGATGTGGCGGGTCAGTGGAGCAGGAAGCCTCGGTGCTGGGGTAGGGTGTAAGTGAGGGAAGGCATTTGGAGTGGGGATGACCATACCGTTGGTAAGAACAAAGCCAGGTGTGGAGGTGACGTCTCACCAGGTGATGCTTTTTCTGTGAATAACACCAAGAAGAAATTCAGATGTCGCTGAGAGTGTCTCCAACCATGCTGGGAGTGACAGGGCCCCAGCCGGGGAGGAAGTACCCCCGCCCCCCTGGAGGCTACCAGCAAGTACACACCCACTGGTGAGGGTGTAGGGTCGCCCTGGGGCTCCGCTCTGGCAGATCTTCAGGCAGGCCCAATGCCAGGGCACAGCCTGGAGGGGCCCGGGTGAGGCCTGAGCCTGAACCAGGCGGGTCCAGCCGAGGCCAGCTGACCCAGCCAGGCTCCTGCTGCCTCTGCCCCCTGGGAGACCCTGCAGCCTGAGGACCCCTGTGTAGGCTCCCACCGAGTCCTCTAGGGAGGCCACAGTGCTTCTCCACCAGGCCGGGTCCTCCAGCTGATAGCACACTGAGGGCTCACCGTGGGCCACTGCTCTGGGCGCTGGGGGTACAGCCAGGGACAGACAAGAAGCTGAACTTCCAGTGAGGGAGGAAGACAACAGAAATAATAAATGAATCACTCGGCCACTTAGACGGTGATCAGTGTTACGGGAAAGAAACACGGCAAGGGGACAGGAAGGACACGTGGAGGGGTTAAAGTTGTAAATAGGTAGTCAAGGACTTCCCAGGGCTTCCCAGGTGATGCTAGTGGTAAAGAACCCACATGCCAATGCAGGTAGACACAAGAGACGTGGGTTTGATCCCTGGGGTGGGAAGATCCCGTAGAGGAGGGCATGGCAACCCACTCCAGTATTCTTGCCTGGAGAATCCCATGGATTCTGGTGGGCTACAGTCCACAGGGTTGCAGAGTCAGACACAACTAACTCGACTACACACACACACACACACACACACAGGGACTTCCCTGGTGGTCCAGTGGCTCAGAATCCGTGACCAACCCCGATGCAGGGGACCTGGGTTCAATCCCTGGTCAGGGAACTAGATCTCGTGTGCCACAACTCAGAATTTGCCTGCTGCATCTAAGACCCAGTGCAGTCAAATAAACAAATAATTGTTTAAAAAATAAATAGGCAGTCAGGATAGGCCTCACTAAGAAGGTAACATGTAGACAGTCTTGACAGAGGCAAGGGGATGAACCATGCAGATGCCCAAGGAAAGAACATTTCAGGCAGAGGGGGCGGCAAGTGCAAAGGTCCTGTGCACAGAACGTGCCTGGAAACCAGTACAGCTGGAGCAGCGTGACCACCAGGAGGGACGGGTGGCAATGAGGTCAGAGAGGCAAGGGGGAGGCGCGGCAGGTTTCGCCTGCTGGGGCTCTGGCTGCTGCTACTCCGAGGGATGCAGGGGCTGATGGGGTTTAAAGGGAGGGTGGTCTGGTCTCACTGTTTAAAAGGCTCTCCGGCTCTTGCTT